>NC_138049.1:49918424-50518424 GCF_964194185.1 Rhinolophus hipposideros | reverse complement strand
TTACCATCTCTCATCTGATCACTGCCACAGCCCCTGTATTTCTTAGGTTCTCTTATCCTTTGGTTTCAGGGAAGGATTGGTTAATGGCAAGCCCTGCAGAAGACTGGAGGGGAGCCCCCACTGGAGGGCCTCAGCTTCTAGCTATAAAAGTTCTACATCCTCAAATTGTCCTTCCAGGCCTAGGGGTGGCCATAGATCCCTACTGTTACTAATCTTTGGGTTTTCTCAACATCCTGTATTGCTTCTTCCTGCAGCAATACAACAATCTTCCCATGTTAAATTCCTTGTATTCAAAAGCCCTAGACTTGCTTCCATTTTCAAGGCTGGATTTCAACTAAAATCAGTTCTATTTACTTATTATTGGCTTTACCCAGTGAAAAGTAATCTACATAAAAGCAGGAAATTTGGTACCCAGAACCCTGCCCAGACTCTCCCGAGTACTCGGGATAAATATATTGTACTATATATTTACTATATATTTTACTATATAAAATAAATATATTTTAGATGAAGGGAGTGTTGAGGCATTTATTCATAGCAACAAGTCATTTGGATGATATACAGTTAAAAACATCATAACTATGATAAAATTTAGAATTTTATAATACTCAATCAAAACGTTTTAAGTTTTATAGAGGATCTCGAGTAACTAGGATAAAATCATCAGAACCCAAAATAAAAAAAGTCAAATTAAAAAATAAATAAATAAAAATAGGCAAAGAGCTCAAATGACTAAGCATAAAGAAATTACTTTCTTAAGTTCATTTCATTCCATTAATTTGGGTACAAGCTTTAAGTTATTTTTTAAAGTTCATTTTATCTATAAAACACATGTTTTCATTAAATGCATCATTACTTTTATGACCCTTGTAATCAATCTCCTTTTACCCCTTCTAAACATGAGAAACAAATAAGACAGACACAAACATTTATATTGATGAGCTTTAAAAAATATGTGGGAGGTGGCTTAAGGGAACTGGAATTAAGATAGCTTTATGATAAAATCTATATTCAGGACAGAATTTACATGACTAAGGAGTCTGAAAGTATTTCACAGCTCAGGAAAAAAAAAAAAACCCAAAGTAAAATGGACCCAGAATAGTGTTTATATGAAATAAAAACAGATAAGTAATTAAGGCCTACTTTAAGACACTAAACTCTCTTCAAAAAAGAAAATTGTGATCATGAGTTTTTCTTTAAGTATAGGGATTTTTTTTTTTTTTTAAGCAGTAAAACAGAGATTGCAATGCTAAGGCTTACTGGTTGCACCTGCCTCAAAGACTAGTTTCTTTTGACACGCGCAAAGAGTTGTTTATTGCATTTTGTTCAGTTTTTTAATTTGAATTTGTTGCCAACGTTTAAAAATCAGGCCGTTTCACATAAACATCTGGAACTGTGAAATCTCTCCGAAAATTCCAGCAGTGCCATGATCAGCTCTTCCCAAGCAGTGGATGACCCCTTAGAGAGGCACAGGCTCTGATCCCTCCCTTCTTCTTGGGCCTTATATTCACCCACCTTCTCTAATTAAAGTCTCCTGCTTGGCTCACTAAGGATTTGCATTTGCTCACACTGCAGGAAACTATCTCATTTCACTTTCTGCTAATCTGAAATGTTTTCAGTTCCTACGATGGTATCCTTGGGCTGGAGACATAATAGTTGGTGTTTGCAAGTCCAGGTTGAAGAGTCAGGTGAATACAGGAACTTTCCAGTTTTACCTCTTTCCCTAAACATAAGGCTTCCTCTGATCACCTTAGCATGTGTGGAGGGGAGCACTGCTGCAGTGCCATGCGTCAGGCAGCAAGCAGGTAAACCCTTACTCTGTATCACCAAGGTGCATGTCCGGGATTCTCAGGGTCTTCGCAGTTTACTGCCAGGAAGCACCTCAGTCTCTGCAGGGCACTACCCTATTAGCTTCTGGAGAAGGACTGTATTATCAGTGGTATGGATTTCATCCAATTTCCAAAGCAAATACTGAAAATATTAAGTGCTACTAACTCACCTTGTCACACACCAACTGCCTTCAAAAAAGACAGTGTTATTTTTCTCATAGTCAGAAATGTCCTTTTCTGCTGGGAAACATTCACTGATTCCGGTACTCATTAGGACAAATTCTTGACATTAGAAACAAACCTTCTCCAAAGCTGAAGACTAATTCTCATAACAGCTCCATTTATTTCTGCATTAATTGGTAGGTAGTTGACTTTAAAAATTGGCTTTAAAACCTCGTAGAAATTGAATTTTTTAATGGCTTAATGGCATTAAGGCATATAATTTACAATCTCACAAAGCTTTTGTCTCCTGTGGTCCAATTTTTACCTTCTTTGATTCTAGTTTTATAATGATAAACATTATAAAAAGCCTAGGAAGCTAAAGAGATACTTCCTGAATCCATATTTGGGTGTATAAGGAGAAAGATGCTGCCAATTAAAAATGCAGTAGAGCCCACTATTGTTGATTTATGGCTTTGGAGAGCACAACTTTTCCTCATTTTGGTTATTCAATTTGGATAACAACCCAGTTGCTATTTCAAATAACTTGATTTTCGCCGTCGATGTGCAATTCTTCTAACACCATCATTTGGCATACTGACTGATGATGATTGGATAAATTTGCTCGACTTTTACTATGAATCATTTAAATTACTCTTTTGCATAGAGGTTTAAATTTGCTTTGGAGCAACCATTAGAAAATTATTTTAAGCACTGTTTTGTTTTCCATGGTATTATCTCAATTTCTGCACTGGTTTGTTTTGTTTTATTTCCCTCTCAAGGCTATCACTATGAATTGTCCTTCCCCTTTCACTTTACTAAAACGCAAAAAAACACACCTTCCAAACTGAAGAGATGGAGGTTACGGAAAGGGGAGATGATAGAAATGAAACTCTCCCATCTATGTCACCAGCAAACCTGAGTGATATCATCTCCACCCCAATGAAACTACCTCCCTCCAGGACCTGGACATCCCACCTTCTGGGTTTTGGTTGAATAGGCAGGATCAAGAATCAATTGGTCTTTTAATAAAATTGTAACTCCAACAATACCCGAAGCCTAGAAATCCATATGCCATGTACCAGAGGAAAGCCTGACAATCTGTTTCTAATTTATCAAGAGGAACCTGGCTCAGATTATTAGACCAGAAGGAGTAGAAAACAAGGTCTAGCCTCAGAAAGATCTAGAAAGTCACAGGGCCAGATGCTTAATAGATATACAGCTACAGCAGAGATCCTGCTTCTCACCAGTGGTCACTTCTTTTGGCTTAACAACCAAAGCACATGTATTGTCTCCAGGAGACTACTGCAAAACAATCATTTATTACCTGAAAGGATAGATGAATGGCATCCTGTTAATTGCCTATAAATGGATTGGATGTGAAAGAGTTGTGCTGTCCAACAAGTGGCCACTGGTCCCATGTGGCTAGCAAGTAGTTAAAATGTGGCTGCTCCAAATTAAGATGCACTCTAGGTATAAATAACACACAAGATTTCAATATATATCAAAGTGGTAATATTAACATGTCAGCCATTATTACCATATTATTATTACAACCAAAAAGTATGGAATATTTTTTCAGAGACGTAGTTTCATGATTCTTGGCACCTACCTCACAGAATATCTCTTTCAGAAAAGTTAATGCTGATTAAGTCTGCAAATAATTAGGTTATGAAATGCCCCCATTTCTCCAAATTGACTACCTACACATGATCCAGATTCATTAAACACTTAATTGCCCAAATGTTCTCAAGGCTAATATATCTGGACAAAGGAAGAGGGAGATACACGTTAACAAAGCTTAGCCAAAGTGCTTGCAGCTTCAGCTGGTAGTTGAAAGATTTAGATAAGCATTCTAAACGCGTAGAAGTATCCTTATTTATTAGCATTCTTCTAAATTAGCACTCTTGAGATTTGCCAATCACACATAAGAATTCTTTGGTGTTTCTGCCTTTTCAGAATGGCCTCTAGGTTGAATTTATTCCAGGCATCCATATGCTCAAAACATATGGAAAAGAGAAAAAGGGAACATTTTTCCAAAGGATTCTTAAATTTTATTTCTAAGAGAAACATTGTCTTGCTATAATACATTTTTCAATGTTTTCTCCTCTTGACTAAACGGAAAAAGTTAATTTATGAAATTTTTACCCTATTGATACTGATAGTGAAAGAGGTTGATTTTTCCTATTGATTATGAAAAACAAAAACTCAATATTTTTTTCTTGGACATATGGACTTAAAGATCAGGTCTATGTCCTTGAAGAGCTTGGATTCTAAATATAAAAATAGGACAAGTCAAGAAATGCTTTAAATAAAAATAGTGAGCTATAGGTTATGCTACAGAGTAAGAGAAATTTTCCCCTATGACCTTTATGCCTTCAATTTGCCTTTCCTCTACCCGCCAATTAACGCTTTCGAAATTATTTTCTTCTTTCCCGACTCCCCTTTCCAAAGTCTCAGAGCTCTCCTCCTGGGCTAATCCTGTATGTGTTACAGAAATGAAGTCTGCCAAACTTCCTCCCAGGAGAGGTCTAGAACCCTTGTCCAAGAGGAATATTTTGGGAAAAGATGTGTCAAGTAGTCACTTGGATACAAGAAGAGCCTTTTAGACACCTATCCTACCTCTTCAATCTGTAAGCATCCCATCTGTCTGTACATGATGCTAACCCTATGAGCGCAAATGTTCCAACAGGCAATCAGTTCCGTTTGATCAGTTGTATAAAGGAGTCCAGTTATGCGCATCGTCACGTTGCTAGATGACATAAGCACTTATGAATTCAGATTGAATAGCGTTTTAAAGTCAAAGACCTAGAAGACGTAACGACCAGAGTTGCTGCCTATAATCATTTCAAGAAACACTGAATTGAAGCCTGTTGGGAGCAATCCTACTATTACTGTTGAAAAACTTTATTCTATGCAAAACAAAAAAGCCTGATGTCGGCTTTCTCCTAAATCTCAAGAAGTACCTACAATGTTCATGATGAAAAATGCTCATTCTGCTCTCAGGTGAAGTTGGGACTGAAATTTGTATACTTGAAATGTGTTCATTTATTTACTTGTCCAATAATTTCTTCAACATTTAAATGTCTTGAAATGAGAAGCAGAAATGAAGGCAGAATTTGAGTAGCATTCGTAAGTGGATAATTTAGGATAAAAAATACATTCATATCAAAGCAGTCAAACAAATTTTTATACAGCAGAACCAGTTCACTTTACAGGTCAGCTGTAGAATGAACACTTCCCAAATAATGAGCATTCATGGCAAGTATTTTTTTCTTGTTATATACAGATGGAACCAAATAGTTTCAAATCCATTTAAGGGGCCAGATGTTATGGCCATATATGGTTAAGATTGTAATCCAAATGATTATGAATACAAATTCTATATCTTTTTTTCATTAATACTTAAATGATTCTAGAGTTATTTTTATAATTTTTTTCCCCAAAACTCCTTAAATATAAGCAAATCAATCAAGGAGGATACTCTAAGAGAAAATTTTAGCTGCTACGGAACCAGCAGAAAAGAACAGCAAGGTCAAAAGAAGTAATAGAAGAAGCAATATCAATAGAAAAGCCTGGTCAGTCCAAAGGATACACTGAAATTCATATTATTTAGAAATTTGTCAGGTTTTAATTTGACTTCTAAGAACAGCAATAGTTAAGAGGACTACTAGCAGTCTAGTTGAAAGGACAAAATCGAGCCCTAACACAGTCCCAGATAATTAAGGTTCACTAAAGAACTCTCTCTTTCTCTTAATCCTTCTCTCTGTCTCTCCCCCTCTCTCTCTCTCTTTGTGTGTGTCTCTTTCTCCCTCTCCCTCACATAATAAAGCTCCACAGGAGAAACCGATAAATATAACATACATACATACATATTTATCAGAAATCATATTCTATCCTTCCTGGTGTGTTTTTTTCTTGCTGTACTCCCTTAATAGTATTGCTTTCTTAGTTGTTTTAAGAAACCTTTCATACGTTTTGTAAACAAATGGTATATAACAGAAAGACTGGAATAATAACTCTCAAATCTGAAAAGGGAAAAATTCTAGGCCATTTTCCCACAGGACTGCCTGTTTCTTAGGCATTGCTGCTTGGTTATTCAATTAAAGTAGAAGGCAGAAAAGCACCCCATGCAGCACTTAGTCTTGCCCTCCTCCCGCATCCAAGTAAGACTGGATATGCCAAGTTTCTGAGCAATTGATTCAGAACCAATTTGTGGCAAACAAACGCTCTCCCGCTACTTAGAGTGGAAAGATCTCTCTACGCACTTCTGTCTAGACAGTCTCGACTTCAGGAATATAATGTGTTTGCTGGCCCTCCAGTGATTTATTAAATGCCAAATCTATACAACACAGGCACTAAAGCTTAAGAAATGGAAAAATAGCTTACCCAGTGGACTTGTAATGACTTATTAAGATTATGTTGGCAGCAAGACTTATACAGTATCAATAAATAATAGCGATCTATCAAATAACTTTGGTTAAAATGGTAATGTTTAGAAATATCCCATTTAAGGTGGGTGAAATGCACCCACTGGGAATTAGTGGCATGGAAAATATTCCTGTACAGTGATGTGAAAGAATCTCAGGCCCACTACAGCAATTGTGCTTGGAATTTTAGTTGCCTTTAAAAAATAAAATTAAAGGTAAGCTCCCTTTTTTGAAACTCAGTTTCAAAAAAGAAAGGTTCGGACCGAAATCTACCCGAGAGAAAACAATGGCTTTTTATTATGAAAAGTCTAATATATTTTCTTCATTTTTATGTCACTAAGTAATCAGATGCATATCATTATTCATATTATTCATATTTTATATTTTCCTTTGATAATCCTATTAAAAATAGACTCTCATGAATTTCCTAACCAAATGTTAAAAGCTAACAGACATTTCAAAGAGTTTTGATAGAAGCAGAAAAAGCATAATGGAAAGAAATTATTTCATGCTAAAAAGAAAAATCATATTTGATAATAAAAAATCTTTGCCAGATGTTTGCTATATAAAATTTTTTCATATCATCAGATTCAAGGTATTGTGTTGCTAGGTATTTATCATTTTTGCTCAGCTATACAAAAATGAGAAATTTTTTAACTATTTTGTTGCAATCCATAACATATACTTTAAAAAGGCATCATATTATATATGAAACTGATCATTACAATACGTTCAAAATATAGATTACTCATGAAGGTATTAACTATTATGAATCCTTAATTTATAACACTATGAAAAGCACTATTGCCAGGAAAATCGATGTTTATTCACTTTCTTTGAGAGACGTTATTCAGAAATAACCTAAAAATCCATTAATCTTTACCAAAAAAAATTTTCTTGTTGATCAACATGGTGCAGCTAAAGCAATTTTCTCAAAAACAATGTATGATTGATTTCCTCAAATTGTTCTTTTTAATATTTAAACATTCAGTATACCGAAAAATTGTAATGAGATATTTGACAGCTATAAGATGTACATTATTTCTCTGAAGTTCTTTGATTTTTCCCACAGAGCAAAAAGAGCAAGCTGTTGGAGTGCTTTCCATACTGCCATTTCCTGATGCTTCTTCTCTATCACAGTCACAGTTAGAGCACACAGCTTTTAGTTAGTGTATACTAGGTGGCAGACACAAGGCACTTTAGGAATTGTTGTTTTGTATTTGCTATTCCTGAAAAAAAAAAAAATCATCAAAGAGGTAACACTCCGTGAGGTTCAGTACATTTTCTAAGTTCACGCTGATTACTGGGGGAACCAAAACTCAAAACCACACCAGGCTCCAAAGTCTATGTAACTTTCAGCACTCCTTTTCTACAAAATTAAATTTGACCAAAATCAGAGTTTTTAAACCAGAAAAAAAAGGTACTCTAAATATAGGTAGTCATAACTAATATTTGGCTGTCTTTTCCTGCTTTTGACAAAGTTAACATTAGGCAACAACCACGTTAAAGTTTTAGAACTTTAGATTTTAAATTTAAATTGAGTTTAAATTTCAAATGAGAGGTGGTGTGTGCAGTGCCAGGCAAAAATATAACATGTGTTCCAAAATATTTTGTAATTTTATTAGGAATTATTTCAGTACCATATTTTTTAAGCGTAGTCTTCTCCAGTGTTAAATAATAAGAAAAAATATGTAATTTGATTAGTTTAAGGTAAAAGCTGACATTCCTGGTAAAAATGGGTTCTGAATATTATTTATTGGTTGACTAAGTTTGAATTTTTTTTCCTAAGTTTGTCCAGAGGCTGACAAGAATCCAGAATAACTGAATACAGCCCCATGCAGGGGCACACACATCACTAGAAAATTTCAGAACACCTGGAACAGAAGGAAGCTCATTTCATTTAGCTATCCTGTTTCCCCCAAAATAAGACCTAGCCAGACAATCATCTCTCATGCGTCTTTTGGAGCAAAAACTAATATAAGACCCGGTCTTATTTTACTATAAGACCCGATCTTATATAATATGATATAAGACCTGCTCTTGTATTAATTTTTGCTCCAAAAGACGCATTAGAGCTGATTGTCTGGCTAAGTCTTATTTTCGGGGAAACACGATATCAACAGCAACACTACTAGAAAGTAATATGATAATGTTTTCAAAATAATTCCCAACATATGATCCTATTCTTAGTGAAAAGGGCAATCACATATGAGCATAGAATAAACTCATTTCTACGAGTACAAATTCACAATCCATTTACCTTCTAGGCAAACCTTCTCATGGAGGTCCCAACAAAATGAGGGAGTAAACAAAGATAAAGACAAGGGGCCTCGAAACAGAAGATCCTTCACAGGAGAACAGTGGCATAGGTCTCAAGGACAAAGGTTCCCCAATGTGCCAGCCATTCAGCAGGTCCAGGGAATAATCTCTTCAGACTAGAGAAGACCATAAGTCTCCAGAAGAAATTTCTTCAAGAAGTAAAATTAATTAAACATATGGAGACAAGAATTACACAACTGGGGAAGTGTGAGTGTAAATTAGTGGTAGTCACAAGGAAAATTAGGGAAACATAAGATCAATTTTGAACTCAAGGAAACAAATTTAAAAAGGGAAAGAAAAAGAAATGACAGCTTGTATGCTGCCTAGCTCAGCTTTGACCAGTATTTGTATACTTCTCAGAATCAAGTCAAGTGATGAAGGCAAAATTAAAATGTAACTAAATTTAAAGCTTGGGGCACAAAGTGTTGATGTGTGTGTTTAGGAAGTGAGGGTTGCAAGATTTACACTTGAATATCCGAAAAATAGGTAATAATTTTTGTGTAAGTATGTCGCAAATATTGTATGGATGGGTTGGAAGGGCTAAAAACAGCTATATCTTCATCTTCCATACAGGTAGTCAAAACTGAAAAAAAATCATTAAGTAGCATTCTAATCCAAATACAGAAGTACTACAATATTTGAAAGCCATTGCTTCTTGAGAGGAAGAAATTATGAGAAGGAAGGTGAGGTAGTACTGTTTTTTATACCAAGTATTTCTTTTAAAAATTTTACTCTTTTGTTACACATATAATTGGATTAAAAAACAAACTGAATTGTTTAAATAGATCCAAAGTAAATATGACAGAATGTTATAATTTGAAAAAGCAGGATACATAGGGTTTTTTTATATTATTCTCAATCTTTCCTTTTTTTTTTGCTTGAAAACAATCAGGACTATCTAAGGAAATTTCAACAAATATTTACAGATTATTGCTTTGTAAGATTCCATATTATTGTATTATTTGAGATTGGGATGGTGAAATTGGAGGAGTTTGGAGTTGTGTCTTTTTCTTAATTCATTCATTCTACACATATTTATTGGGTACCTATTCTGTTGGGGAAGCAGATTAAGTTACAGAAAAGTAAATTACTAATCACAAATATAGAAAGACCAATTCAACAACCAAATATCAAAATTTCAGTCAATTCAAGTCAGTTCACCACATAGTGAGTCACTTCCCTGTCCTCAGGGAATTTACAAGCTTATCCATTCTTGAACATAGAACTGACACAGGAACTCCTTGAGGGTAGGAATATATATTCATAGATCTTTAAGGAATCCTTCCTAGTCTAAAATAGTGTCTAGAACAGTATGTGAGGAATAGCTCAGAAAATATTTGTTGAAGGAGAAAATAAAATGAATCAATGAATAAATAAATGACTCTGATTAAACTGTATCTTACAAACTCTAAAAACAACAAACAGTAAAAAGGGCTTTATTGAAATAGGAAAGAATATTGATTACTACTAATGAAATTAAATTGCTAACAATACCCTCCCAACAAACAAAAGTCCTGGACCAGATGCTTCAAAGGTGAATTTTACCAAACATTCAAAAAAAAAAAAAATTAACACCTATTCTCCTCAAAGTATTCCAAAAAATTCAAGAGGAGAGAATACTTCTAAGCCCTAACTACGATGCCACCATTACCCGGACTCCAAAACCAGACAAAGATGTTACAAAAATAGAAAACTATCGGCCAAAATCCCTGATGAACAAAGATATAAAAATCCTCAAGAAAATATTAGCAAACTGAATTCAGCAATACATTAAAAAAATCATACAGCTCGATCCTGGAATTCACTCCTGGTATTTAAGGTTGGTTCAATATCCACAAATCAATTAACATGATATACCATAAACAAAATGAAAAATAAAAATCATATGGAACAAGATAAAGATGCTCACTTTCACCACTTTTATTCAACATAGTACTGGAAGTCCTACCCACAGCAATCAGACAAGAAAAACAAAAAGGTATCCAAATTGGAAAGGAAGAAGTAAAACATGTCATTATTTGCAGATGACATGATACTATATAGAGAGAAACAAAAAGATTCCACTAAAAAACTATTAGAACTGATACTTGAATTTGGTAAAGTAGCAAGATACAAAATCAATATTCAGAAATTGGTCACATTTTTATACCCCAATAATGAACTATGAGAATGAGAAATTAAGAAAATAGTCCCATTTACAATTGCATCAGAAAAAAAAAAAAAAAAAACACCTAGGAATAAATTTAACCAAGGACATAAAAGACCTGTACTCAGAAAATTATAAGACACTAAAGTGAGAAATTAAAGAAGATGTAAATAAATTGAAGCATATACTATGCTCATTGATAGGAATAATTAATATAACTAAAATGTCCATACTACCCAAAGCAATCTATAGATTCAATGCAATTCCTATCAAAATACCAATGGCATTTTTCACAGAACTAGAACAAATAATCCTAAAATTTATATGGAACCTTAAAAGACAACAAATAGCCACAGCAATCTTGAGAAAGAAGAACAAAGCTAGAGGTATCATGCTATCTAATATCAAACTATATTACATGGCCATAGTAATCAAAACAGTATGGTATTGGCATAAACAGACACATACATCAATGGGACAGAATAGAGAGCCCAGAAATAAATCCATGCCTATATGGTCATCTAACCTATAACAACAGCAGCAAGAATATACACTGGGGTAAGTACAGTCTATTCAATGAATATTGCTGGGAAAACTGAACAGATACATGCAAAAAAATGAAACTGGACTACCTTCTTACTCCATATGCAAGAATAAACTCAAAATGGATAAAAGACTTAAATGTAAGACCAGAAACCATAAAACTCCTAGAAGAAAACATAGGCAGTAAACTCTCAGACATTACCCTTAGTAATATTTCTACTAATATATCTCTTTACACAAGGGAAACAAAAGATAAAATAAACAAATGACACTACATCAAACTAAAAAGGTTTTGCACAGCAAAGGAAACCATCATCAAAATGAAAAGACATCCTACTGAATGGAAGAAGATATTTGCCAATAGTCCAATGATAAGGACTTAATATCCAAAATTCATAAAAACCTCATACAACTCAACACCAAAAGAAAAAAAAAAATCCAATTAAAAAATGGGCAGGGGACCTAATAGACATTTATCCAAAGAGGACATACAGATGAACAATAGACATATGAAAAGATTCTCAATATCACTAATCATCAGAGGAATGCAAATAAAAACCACAATGAGATATCATCTCTCATCTATCAGAATTGCCATCAACAATAAATCAACAAACAACAAGTGTTGGTGAGTATGTGGAACAAAGGGAATCCTTGTGCACTGTTGGTGGGATTGCAAATTGGTACAGCCACTTTGGAAAACCATGTGGAGGTTCCTCAAAAATTTAAAAATAGAACTACCTTATGATCCAGCAATTCCACTCCTGAGTATTTATCTGAAGAAATCCAAAACACCAATTCAAAAAGATACATGCACTCCTGTGTTCCCTACAGCACTTTTAAATTGTCAAGATATGAAGAAACCCAAGTGTCCATCAATAGGTGATTGGATAAAGAAAGGGTGGTACATATATACAATGGAATATTACTCTGCCATAAAAAAGAATGAAATCTTATCATTTGAGACAACATGAATGGACCTAGAGCATATTATGCTTAGTGAAATAAGCCGGACTGAGAAAGACAAATACTGTATTATCTCACTTATAACTGGAATCTAAAGAACAAAATAAACGAACCAACAACAGAAACAGACTCATAGATACAAAGACGATACTGATGGTTACTAGATAGGAAGAGGGTTGAGGGCTTTGGAGAGAAAGATAAAGGGATTAAGAAGTACAAGTTGGTAGTCACAAAAGAGTCACGGGAATATAAAGTACAGCATTGGGAATATAGTTAATAATACTGTGAAAATTATGTACAGTGTCAGATGGGTACTAGATTTATCAGGGAGATCACTTTATAAATTATATCAATGTCTAACTACTATGCTCTATACCTGAAACTAATAAAAAATAATATGAATGTCAACTACAATTTTTAAAAAATAGTCATGGGGGTATACAGTACAGCATAGGGAATATAGTCAATAATGTAATAACTACATATAGTGTCAGATGAGTAATAGACTTATTGACGTTATCATTTTGTGAGGTATGTAAATGTCTAATCCCTATGTTGTTTTGTACAACTGAAAACTACTAAAAAGAAGGGGTGGGGGAGAACAGAGTTAGACCAAGTAAGAGGCTTTGTTCATGTAATTACCATTGAAATGATACAGAGATGGTGGCAGTGAAAAGGAAGAGGATATAGAGGCCCTATGAAGATAGGTTCACAGAAGATAGTTTGGAGAAACAAACTATAGGGCTTGTTGATAAAATAGGGGAAAGGAAAACTGAAGAATCAAAGATATAATTCAGAAATCACTTAGCCTGGGCACCAAGAAAACAGGAGGTCTAAGAGAAACAGGAATGTAGAAGAAGAGCCTGCTTTGGGGGAAGTTAAGAATTCAGTTTTGTGCATATTAATTTATCTACCTTACCCGTGGCCCAGCGACAGTCACGCCTGAGGCATCTCACATTTTAAAAAATGTAAATGTGAAAAGCAGACAGGCAGTTTCTGCTTTTCGTCACCTCAAATATCATTAATTTGATTTCTTGAAAGTCTCTTTTATAGAACTGTAGTTGACTTCCTGCCTCCTTCATCAGCTCATTTATCAGGTGCAGCCATCACTTTCCGGAGTTGTGGAAGATGAGTTTAGCCCGGCCCTGCCGTTGGTAAATCAGGATTGGGCTCTCCTATGCAGGAGTGCCATCTAGTGGTCAGAGAATGTCACTTCCGGCTACACTGTACACAAACATGATGGAGATGGGGGACCAAGCAGAGGGGAACATCCTGTTTTCCGTTCCAATTTCTAGGTGTGCTATAGAAAAAATACATACCGCTCATTGTGTAAACATGACTTTGTGAGAGCCTATCCAGTCACAGTGCTAAGAAATGAAGTACAACGTCTGCCTTTTAATGTATTCTTAGCAAATAATAGGGACACAGTCTAATGAAGAGAACAGTGAAATCAGTATAGTGCTATTTTGTTGTTTTTCATAGTTTTTCATATTTGATGAAGAAATGGTAATTGTAGCCATAAATATTAAGTTGGCTATATTCATATCATTAAGGCAACAGTTTATAAATACCTAACTTGTAAACATCTCACATATAAATGGGTCACTTACCTTAACAACCTTAAAGCCTCTCCTTTCATTTGCTCTTCTATATACCTCTGATTCACTTTGGGAAAACAAACAAACAATAAAAAAAAAAAAATTAAGCTGTTTTGATGCCCCAAAGTCATCTCTTTATCTCAGAATGTTAGAATATTTTGTCAAACCTTTACAGCTATTTATTATATGAATGTCTTATCTCCCTTGCTAAGCTGTAAGCTTCTTTGAGGGAGAATCCATTTCCGACTTATGCATTAAAAACTCCAAACAGCTGATTACCAAACAGTGTTTCTAACATCAGGGAGTCAAAGCCCCTTTTCAGAAACCCATGACATCCTAGCCAGAAAATACGTGATCTGCACATACATGCAAACTTTTGCTCATACTCTGAGGGATTTCAATGGCCCTTGAAGCCCATTAACATGTTGGTCCATTTTAAAAATCATGATCTAAAATGAACTGCTGGAACACAGCCTATTCATAATTTGGAGCATCCGGAATGGGGAAAAAAGGCACAAGCAGAGATACAGAGTAAAACTTATAAAAACTGGCTTCCCCGGCACTGTCAAAAATCCACCAGGAGAAAAAAAAAAACTATTTCTGTTTACTGAGATTAGTAAAAGGTACAGTTGAAATTCCTCAAACTTAGGGCAATGCATGAAATGTGGAAATGGTCATCCAAGAGTCCAGATAAAACCAAGACCCCTTCATTTACCAGTGTCCCAAGGAAGTCCTGCCACCACCCCCAGCTCCAGCTTTTGGAGCCCTCTGGTATCCTAGTTTTTTGACCTAAGTGTAAAAAGAAAATGTTACCCTGTGTATTTAGCAATATGAGAACTTTTCCGTAGTTAATACCGGCCCCGTCTCTTTGTCACATACACTCTAAGTGAGGAAAATGTCCAAAAAAACAAAAATAGGTTTCTAACCCTAAATGTGCATGTGTTGGTTTGGATGGCAAACCTGGCATCTCTCATTTCCTCCTTAACCTTCCCCCCCAAATCCTCTTCTCAATGTAAGAGCACTAACAATCTATTCCCAGCTTTGGACTCCTCCTTCTTTCCAAGAAAAGAACTAAACCAGAAACGTATTGATATCTTGACTGTATGCACAGGAGATCCCTATGGATTGACAGGCCCCTCTCTCCTTGAGGTGAGCAAAGCTATCCTGGCATTTCCTGAAGTTCATATTAGCATGTCAATAACAATAGACCTCTTGCTACTCACTCTGCCTGATGCTTCCTCCCTTGCTAATGAAAACAGGAGTGTCCTCTCCACAAGAAATTTTGATCTTCCACAGTGATTTTCAACAAGGCTTTTAAATATATAGTATCTATTTTCACAACACCATCCAAATGCAAACATTTCATCAGAAATTAGGTAAATAAAGTTTTGAGAGTTTATAGGAAGAAGAAATTAATACAAACCTTACTTAGCAAGTCTTGCATGAGGAGGAGAAAACATACTGGGGAAACATGTAACTCAGAGCCCCATGTCTCAGTGTGGTTCTAAAATAGCTAAAGTATGTAACACAGAGCTGATTCAACCTTGTGCAAGTACATTGCAGAGGGACCTCAATTTCCACATCTGGTGAGGGGGTTGGACTAGCTCAGTGTCAGTACTGACGCTGTCTGATAGATAGTCGTCTTAGAAACAGGTAAAGTGAAGAGCAGAAGGTTATTAAAGTGGCCAAGAGGAGAGTCCATGGCCGGCTGACAAGGGTTAGATGGGTCGGTCAAAAACAGGTGAATGACACCTGGCAGGTATGACATTGGAACCATCTTGAAACAATGTCCAAGCCATCCTAAAAATCACAGGCCCATGTAAAGAACTGAGATACACGACCAAAGTTCAGTTCAGAAATGAATGATTGGTAAGAGGCCTCAAAGAAAATGATCTGTAAGAAATGCAAATTTTCCCTGCCTTAATAAAGACTACAAAACAGCATATTGAGTTTTTAAGACAGGGATTCTCAACTCAAATTATGGGCTGGAAAATTCTGTTTTGTGGGAGGCTGGTGAGTGCATTGTAGGAAGTTTAGCAGCATCCCTGACTTCCACCCACTCGATGCCAGTTGCACTCCCCCCTCAGTTGTGACAACCAAAAATGTCTCCCAACAATGCCAAATGTGCTGGGGGCAAAACTGTCCGTTGAGAAAGTGTCTTAAGCACAATTTTCATGGCCACCAAATCAACTGAAACTATGCCCTGACTTTTCATGACCTCTTTCCCTATGCTTCTTCCTGAACTTGACCATTTGTGTATCTCCCTGTTCTCTTATGACTTCAATTTGCTCTCTGCCTGATGCTTTGGCCTCAGCATTTCAAACCATCTTTTGCCTGTAGCTTCACCTTTATCTAGGATTTAATGTGCTGTGGACAAGCGCTAGATCAACACCTTCTCCTCTGAGCCTCAGACCCTTCCTTTGCTTCCCCAAAAACTCTCTGGTGCACAACACTGTCTCCTTTGACCTCAGCCACTCATGGTCAGAACCACTCCACAGGACTGGGAATCTGACAAGCGCCAGATGAAGGGCTAAAGCTATTCTCTCCTTATTCCTGGGGATCCCAGAGGCTAGCAAAATTGTTCTTCTCTTTCATATATAATCTGCTAGGGAGGTAGGGCAATGAGGCAGGCCTTCCTCTCTCACCTGCACAAGGTGCTCGAGGGGGACCCTCCACCACCATGCAGGGATAGGACCCAAGTGCTCGCCTCCACTTCTAAAGACTCAGAGGCCCAACCCACCCTGTGCTCTCTGCTCAACAGGCTCGGTCCAGCTCTAAATCTGTAATTCTCCTATTCATGGGTGGCTTTTGCCAATTACACCCTCAAAAACTTCTCTTGGCCACAGGGACAAGGTCCCTGCCCTCAAAGGAGTTCCAGCTACATGCACCCTATTCTTTTTTTAGGAATTTTGACCAGTAATGCAAATTCATGTATTCAGAGGCTTATTTACTCTAATGTTTCAAATAAACATATTTCCCGTTACCAAAATGCAGCCACATGATGATTTCCTCAACCAGATTCTGAACTCACTTTCTTAATCTCACGTCTTAACCGCCATGCCAATAAAAATGTTCTCTCCCACCTTCTCCCAAATGTGCCATTAATGGTGTCATACTCAGGTTACTTAACTTCTCTCTGCCTCACTTTCTATAGCAATTGAAAAGACACTAATTATTTTTGCTTCTTTTTCAGATAGATATTTAAGTGCTAATAAGGTGGGATATTGAAAATGTAATAAATTCCACTAAAATGCCCAATAAAATCCCCCCAAAATATTGTCCTGATCTCATTGGCTAACAAACAGAGCCGTCAATTCAATGCGTTATATTTCATTCTGCACAGAAAATATACAGGATATAGAACTGGTAACAGAACTCGAATAGAACAGCAACTTTCTTAGCAAGCAGAGGTGTCCACAATGAAAGACACTGGCATATGAACGAGGAGTTCTCCATCAGTGAAGCTACTCAAGGAGATAGCAAATGGCACATGTCGAGTTTGATACAGCCAGGGTTCTGGTTTAGGGTACAATGGGAAAGTAAGTGAACTCTGCAGTCTTTTGTGGGTCTGCAATTCTAATATGACTTCTCTTTGGCCACCAATGATGCTCCATAATCTAGGATGGGCAATTTATTTGCAATTGAAAGCTATTCTCCTAAATGGGATGTTTTTATTATTATGTTAAGATATCCTCTTTATCAGGGAAAGTCAGGGTTATTCTTGGAATTCATTTTTTGCCTTATACTTAGAAAGCTCAGGAAAAGACTAGTATTAATACTTAAATAAAGAAAATAAGTTTTCTCTACTTTCAAATCCTTCCCAAAACAAATGTTAGAGACACTTTTTGTTCCATGACCATTGCTCTTTCTGGGGGCCAAGGAAATCACTCTCTGTGTCAGGGTTCTTCTGAGATCCTAGGTACTTTAATAAAGACGTATCTACAAGGGCAGCTTACATAAGCTCAGGTAATCTTGGGGCACTGCAGAATATCAATTCTGTTTTAAAGTTTTTTAATTTTCAAGATCTTTTTGTTTTCTCAAGAAAATCTTTAGCAAATCAAAAGACTTGGTTTTCAAAAGTATTTTTCCTGTTATAAGTCTCCTTTTCACATCTCCGCAGTAAATCTATTTCTCCTAAGGTCTCAGTGGGAACACCTAGAACAGAACAAGGATAGGGTCACATACACGAATGTACAAAGATAAACTTTGCATAATATCCTGTAGGTCCAGCCATGTTGCAAATGGTAAGATTTCATTCTTTTTTATGGCAGTATCATACTCCACTGTATAAATGTACCACAACTTCTTTATCCACTCATCTATTAATGGGCATTTTTATTGTTTTCATATCTTGGCTATTGTGAATAGCACTGCAATAAACATAGGGGTGCATATATTTTTTTTGAATTAGTGTTTTGGATTTATTTTGATAAATGAGTAGGAGTGGAATTGATGGGTAATAACGTAGTTCTATTTTTAATTTTTTGAGGAACCTCCGTACTGTTTTCCATAGTGGCTGCACCAATTTGCAATCCCACCAACAGTGCACAAGGGTTCCTTTTGTTTCACAGCCAGTACTTGCTGTTTGTTGATTTATTTTATAAATGAAATAAGTCAGACTGAGAAAGACAAATACCATATGATCTCACTTATATATGGAATCTGCAGAACAGAATAAATGAGCAAACGAAACAGAAATAGACTCAGAAACACAGATAACAAATTGATGGTTGCTAAATGGGAGGAGAGATTGATTGAGGGATGGGAGAGAAGGTGGAGGGATTAGGAAGTCAAATTGGTAGTCACAAAACAGTCATGGGGATGTGAAATACAGCATGGGGAATATAATCAATAATGTTGTCAAGATCATGTAGAGTGCTAGATGGGTACTGGACTTATCAAGGGGATCTGTGTAGATGCCTGACCACTGTGCTCTACACTTGAAGGTGATGTAGAATAATATTGAATGTCAACTATAATTAAATATAAATATATTAAATATACAAATATGTATGTATACATATATGTATATGTATATTTATATATGGTGATGGGATGTAAAGTACAGCACAGGGAATATAGTCAATGGAATTGTAACAGCTATATACAATTTCAGAGGGGTAGTAGACTTGGGGGGGTTATCACTTTGTGAGGGGTGTAAATGTCTAATCATTATGTTGTTTGGTATACCTAAAACTATATAAAAAACTTTTTTTTTAAAGATTAACCTTGCAAGATATTTTACGACGTGTAATTACATAATATATGACAATTCTCCTAATGGCAGAGGATTGTCATTCATAGAACACTTTGGCATTTGGGGGGTGGTACAGGCATGTCTTTAAATAATTTTGTGAAAAGATTCAGCAAGGAGAAAGAGCAAACTGGTGTGATATCCACCCTGTTTGTAAGAGTACCTTCACTTAACAATGTAGGTCATTTCGGAAACCACCAGAAAGGCTGCAAGTGACTGTCTTCCAAGTGTTAGAAATTATTAGTGCATTTTATAAACTATTTTTTGAAAATAAAAATGCTACTACCATAATTAATAAGTCATTTATTCAGTTATTTGCAGTCTTTCACCAGACTTTAAGTACTAGATTTTTTTTTTCATCTATCATACTACAGAGCAAACAATAGTAAGCTGATTAAAAAAGTGCTCTGTGGAATTGGGTATTCTTTTATCTGTCTTTCCCTGGCCTTCAGTTTCCTCAATTTTTCTTTTCTCTTTTTTTTTTTTTTTTTTTTTTGGTCTCTCAGTAGTTTAATTACATGTGAAAAGATTCCCAATAATACACTTGTGTTATAGCATATTAGAATTAAATGAGGGGAAAAACTTTTCATTATGCAGTTTTATTGTTCTTCATTTGTACATTCATTTGACAATACTGATTCAAGCTGCTGAGTGTTCTCTTAAGCTCCAAATATTTTACATCCCAGAGCTCCATCCAAGAAGCTACATAATTAACAGAAAAGAATAGTTTGTTTTTCTAATACTATATAGAGATAGCAGAACTTCAACAGGTTCTATTTTTATAAAGCCATCTTAATATGTTACATTGGTTCTTCGTGAATGAATGAATTTTTGCCATTCCAGTACCCAATCTGACATAGGTGTTAAGAAAAATCTAAATTAAATGAAAATTGTTGGTCAGGCAAATTCATTATATATGGATTTAACCAACCACTATAAATGAAAACAAAATCCAACCTAGCCAATGGTTTAAAAAATTATTCTCACTTTATTCACACACACACACACACACACACCAGTTAAAGTTAGCTAAAAATATAATGCATTTGAAACAACAATTTCCTTTCCATAAACTGCAACCTTATTCTGAGTAAAATTATAAGAGGAACTAAGTCTTAAAGGAAGAACATCAGAGAGTGCCTTTGATACTAGAAATAGTCCATCCCTGTTCCGAAATAGTTTTGCCCTTATGACTCTGCTCCCAAGGTAGACTTTTCTGGCATAAGTAGATTTAGCTTTATTTCTGGAACAAGTAGTCTTTCTTCATAAGTGTCACACTGAGCTGGGCTGATTTAGCTTTCTGTCTTCTTTATACCAGCCCTAGCAAGTTTCAAAATATATGGCCATTCAAAGCAAGTTGTATTGCAAGCTTTTCTCATTTGTTTTCACATATCAAAAAGTTAGGAGAACTATGTGAAGCCAGAGTTCTTCAGGCAATACTAAGTCAAGGTCAGAATTCACTGGTTAATGGGGATGTTTTTCACACAAAAAACATGTGCAAATTCCCAATCAAGGAATTAGGCCAGAACTCATACACTGGGAAATTTTCACTAAAATTGAAAAAGGATGAACCCAAAAGCTCTCTGAGCAAAGAATTAAGGGGATAAGACCCGAAGTCTCCACATCAATGCATTTTTGAAGATTTTAAATATGCTATTTTTGCAAGATTTCAATTTATGCTGGCAACATCTACCAGTAAAAAAAGAGGTTAGTATTTAGGTCATTACAAAGCAATGCTTCTATTTCATGAGTATTTTAAATTTTCCTTCCTGACATGATTGTTATGCATGTCTTTGTCTAGATTTTATGTCTGCCTTTGTATTTCTGTGTGATGCCATGTTCTTTTTTTACAAAGGCTCTGTCTGGCTGATGTTGCTCATGACATGCTGTGGTGGATATTTATTCTTTGACCTTATGCTTTGGAAAGGACAACCTAAAATACTCAAGAAATTGGGGGCTTTAGTAGGTTATACAATGAGTTATTTCCATTTCCCAGAGGAAAGTATTGCCAAATGAAAGTGGGGACCAGAAGAGGGTCCCTCCTGATTGCCAATATCCTTGCAGAGGAGCCATCTAACCAGGATACTGGTTTAGAATTCAATTTGAGGCTAAGATGATGGTCATGATACAGAGATGGTACTTTGGCAACTTTTCATCTATATTTGAAACCTTGTGATACCTCAGACAACACTGAATCTAAAAAGGCATGAACATGTAAAATGAACAACTGGTGCCACATATCACAGTATTCCTTGTTTGATTTTTTTTTAATATTACAAACAAAGAAAATATTTTTTCCCAAATTACATTCAATTATTAAGGTCTATTTCATGTTTAAAATGTTTTGACATCTGATACAGATGATAGATAGATGATAGATAGATAGATAGATAGATAGATAGATAGATAGATAGATAGACAGACAGATAGATAGATGATAGATAGATTTGTAATCAGAATGCTAAAACATACATACTGTTTCCCTGAATATGAGACCTGGGCAGACAATCAGCAATACTGCCTCTTTTGGAGCAAAAATTAATATAAGACCCATTCTTAAAGACTGGGTCTTACATCATATTATATAAAACCAGGTAACATATTATTATATTATATTATATTATATTATATTATATTATATTATATTATATTATATTATAGTAAAATAAGACTGGGTTTTACATTAATTTTTGCTCCAAAAGATGCATTAGAACTAATTGTCCAGCTAAGTCTTATTTTCAGGAAACACAGTAATACATGAATTGGGTTAAAGAATAGGACCTACACTTAGCACTGTCTAGTTGACTAAGACTAATAGGAATTGTATTTATTTTTCATTATTTACCTATATTCTGCTTTAACATCAACATAAAAATTGCACCATTTAATTTTTCTGGTGATGTAGGTCCTTTAGTATTTATCCAAGAAGTACTTATTAAGCATCACATACTAGCTAATAGTCCAGGGACTGGAGGCACTGGGCTTTGAAAAACAAGGATCTTAAAACGTAATCAGTTCTTGAGGTTAAAATAAATAATTCAAACTATAAATCCACTCGTAAATCAGTATGGCTTTGTGTCACTCTGCACCCACTCCCTCAATCCCCACAAGCCTCTGCATTTTCATGCTCTGAAGAGGATGATCTCAGGGGAATCACTGACTGGTTACTCCTTCGTAATGTGCATCTTCAGCACTCACACTCTAGATGTCTTCATATGCCTTGACCAAAATGCAGCTTTCACAGCTCCTTAACTGGGTAAAAAATACCCAAATCTATCCTTTACCAGCCCCTCTCCTGAGCTTCAGATCTACACATCCAATTGTCACCTGCTGCTCTGCAGAAAGCGTATCCTACATGGTCTGAAACTAAACTGACCATTTGCCCCACACATCTGATTCCTCTCCAAAAGAGCTCATCTCGTTGAAATGTGACACCAGCAGTATAGTGCGGCCAGAAATGTTTCATTCTCTGTGCCGTTCTTCTCTCTCTCTCTCTCTCTCTCTCACACACACACACACACACACACCACACACTCAGTTACCATGTCATCAGTTCTGATGAGGGGGGCTTTAACTGTAAACAGAAGAGCTATTATTCTGGGTTCCTTCTTTAAGTGGTGGGAGTCTGAAGTCAAAACTTTAGGGTCAATACCTATCTTTAATTCTATGATGCCATCAAATGTGAGATTCATGTCCAATCTCCATTTCACAAAAATTAAATTGCAGGAGAACACATATGCTATTTGGAATCAAGGACATAACTGTGTTTATCCTTTTTTGTTCTCCAGGAGGATGCGCTGTGATAGCTAGCTTTATGTCCCTTACTGGCCTTCTGTATTTATCAAACATACAGATAAGTGAAGCTTCCTTTTGTTTCAGAATATTTTTGTTCCCATTTTTACTAGTTGAATGTAGGACTTGCATGATTGGTCTGCTGCTGGCAGACATGGGTGAGGACCCAAATAATACCATTACAATCAGGATGTTGAGTAAAGCCTAGATATATTTGGGAAATTCTGTGACACTAGATGATGAGAGCTCAAAGAAGATAAGACTTCAAGAATGAGTTTAGAACACTTGCTTTATGATAAAAACTTGACTACTTATTACAGATACAGGTTATTCTAATGATGGGAAGAGTATTTGAAGCAAACTGAACATGAGAGGCAGCATACAGAGCAATAAAAGTTGGATGGTATTTTTAATATTAAAATAGGAGACATGGTTAAGCCTTGATCAAAAAGTATAATCCATTTGAATTAGGTTGAAGATAAAACCTTTCTCCTATGCCACAGCCAATATCACAGCTGAATAAAAATATGAACCAGACAATTGTCTTATTTCTCCACCCCTAGGATTTCAGAGACCCACAAAGGAAACCACAAAGGAAGAGTCTAATAACATTAGCAAATTTTGTTTCTAAAATCTGTATCAAATCTTCCCTGTTTGTCCACATCCTCTTCCTAGCTCATGCTGTAGTCTACAAATTCCGGTCACTTGTCTGTCACCTGCACTGTACTATCTAGTCTTGGAACTGGTCTCCCTGGTCTCTCATCTTTTAAATCAGTTCTCCACATATTAAATTTATCATCACAAATTATAAATATATGAATATATTTGCTTCCTTCTCTATCTCTACTTGCAATGTTTGTTCTTGAATTCCATTAGGGCTTATCTATAACTCAGCAATGTTACAAAGCTTGAGATATTATGTACCGAATGAATAAATGAATGATAGTATCAATATGGCCTTTTTTAGATTCAAACCTGATCCTTAGGCAAGGCTCTTGGGCAAGGCCCTGGGGCTTAGTTTTATCATCGGTAAAATAGGATCGCAATACTATGTACCTCAAAAGCTATCAGGAAAATTCACACAAAAAATACATGTAACCATTGAAAACAGCGTTTTTCACATCTAAAGAATTCAATTAAGGTATAGCTATTATAGTTTATTACAATCATCATTATAATGTTGCGGTTATTATTATCATTATTATTGTTATCTAACTCCCCTTAAGATAAGTTCCTCTACTTAGAGTTCAAAATTTGTGGCAAAATATATCAAATCCAACGTGATCAGTGCTGTGAACTGAATTGTGTCTTCCCCAAATCAAATGTTGACGCCTTCACATCCAGTGTGATTGTATTTGAAACAGATCTTTAAGGAGGTAATTAAGGCTAAATGAAGTCATAAGGATGAGGTCCTAATCTGATAGGATTAGGACCTTATAAGAAGAAGAAAGATGTACATCTTTTCCTTCCAATATCCTTCAGTAAATATCCTTATATTTCTTCATTCTCTTCATGATCTCATTCACAATATAAGAATAATAAGGATTTAGCATAGTATAAGAATAACACGTAGAATGTTTTCTAACATTTTAATATTATATGTAACGGTAACCCAATACAGCATCTATTGTTCTAACTAGAACCAAGTTTTCAAATATGGATACATATGTAATTATACAACGCATCTTATTTTCCCATCCTTCGTTTTCTTAATAAAAACAGTATAATATTTTCTTTTTTCAATTTTAAAATAAACATTGTTTTCCTGGGAAATCGTTTTACACAGGTAAGTCAATACATTCGTATAAAAGGAATAACAGCTATGACTCAGGACCATGAAAGAAGCTTCTTATAATAAATTATGATGATTAGTGCTTCTAGACAAAGTGCTTCAGCTCCTGTAGCAATATTCTTCCCAACTCCTTTCATTAATCAGAGTGCTTACCTGGCTTTATCATTAGTGCCAGGCCTTTTGACTTGGTGCCTGAACCAATTAATACGTAATTCAAATCAGAAGCATGTTTAAATTTCTACCAGAGTGTCCTGTCGTGGCTGAGGTGAAAGAACCTAAGTACATCATCCTACATTAATTCCCTAAGTTTGTCCATAAAAGTAATTGATTATTTCTGACAATAGTAAGTTTTCTGAAGCTAAAGCAACATTTTTTTCTTATTCAATGTTCCTTTCTGCATGTAACAGATAGTATTATCTGCAAAGTTTAATAACAGGTATCCATGAGATAAAAAAGATATCTTACTAAACCCACATCCATACTGCCTGAAAGATTTTTCTTGAGGTTATCAATCTATCAAATCAACCTCGCAATATTGGTGGTAGCAGAGAATAAACCTGAAAGATCCCAAAACTTACAAAATATTAAGTTAAATTAGATGAACTATTACTAACTGCCTATTCACTGTTTTCATGAATGGAGAGGTGAATGACAAAGAGCCCCACTCGTCATCTTCCCCACGATTTGCAGATGTGTCTAGAAGATCATCTATATAGACTCCAATGACAAGCTACTTGTCAAGAATGAAAATGAAAACAAAGGGCTTTGTTTAAAATATGCCAGGCCCTGTCAACTGCTAATAGAATCTCTGATCATCCTTCTGATTTTTATTGTAACCAAACTGCCTCTACTAGCTATTTAGAGCCTGGCAGCCATATTAACGTGGTTGCCCAAACTGGGCATTAGATTTCAGTATATGTGACAATCTTCTCTTAGAATAAAATCTTCACTTGATTCTTCATTCTAAGAGAAAATTGTTTCAGGCATTACTTGTTACCTAGGAGCCATATGTATCCTGGTAACCAGCACACACACACACACACACACACACACACACACACACTCACAGAGTCCTTTGTGAAAACCCTCATTTTGTTCACTTTCTGCTGGTCATGTGCCTAGACTTCTTTCCAACCCTCAGGGGTGAGGGAGGGTAAAACTCAATTAATATACAACAGTGATAATAATTCCTTACTCTTTGCTAGTGATTGACTTTACAATGGCCCTACGATACAATTGTAGCAAAAGCAACTTGAAGGGAATATGTTGGGAGATTCCTGGAAAATTTTGTTCTTACTTTGAAAACAAGACATATCATAAAAAAATTCTTCTTTCTGCCTTTGGAGTTTGTAGTGATGCTAGAAGCTGCTGCAGCCATATTGAAATAATGAGGGTCAAGTTTGAGAACATGTGCCAACACAATAAGATGACAGAACAGAAAGATAGAAAAATCTGGATTCTTGATGACATTGAGCTCGTCAGTTGTCTGACCTTGGTACTATTTTACCTCAGGGCTTCCACTTATGTGCTATAAAAATATCTCTATTCTTTAAGCCATTTCGTGACAACAAATGTGTTATTTACAGTTGAAAGTGTCTCATCTGATACAACAGCCAAGGTTCTTTGCTCAATATCTCGCAAGACACTATATTTCCAGAGAAAAAGGACCTATACAAATGTAAATGAGAATAAACCAAAGTATAAATCAAACCAAATGATCAGAACAATCTCACAGCTTTACTTTTTAGCTAAATATAATAACTCTAATTGTCCTTTTTTTGTAATTATAATGTAAGAGGATTAGAATCCTCTGCTGTCCTTACATAGTAACTATCAGAATTCATTCACAGTATACAATACAACATGGAGATTAAGACATCAAACTCTAGATTCAGGTACACAGACATTAGATCCTAGATCTGCCCCCCTTTTACCTATGTAAATTGGGAAAACAAAATAATCAGCAGCGTGGGAATAATGACAGCATTTCATTCTCTGTATTAAGGTTGGCATGATGAAATTCATGTACCTGGTTCAGCACTTTGCAGATAGCAATGATCCAATAAATGTTGGCTACCAAAAACAAATAAACAGTAATTATGCAAATACTTAATACCAATATTACCAAAAAGTAAGAGTCTAGGTATTTAGCATACTGAAAATATCAACCTACAAAGCACAGCTATGTAATTTTTTACTAGTAATGCTATGTAGAAGTAGGAAAAATCAAAGAAACTCCAGGAGGTCTTCTGAAAAAATCTAAATTGGTTTTCCCTTCAAGAGTAAGATCAGACTTAGTTAAACGACAATTCTTCAGATAAAAGTATGTAGCTTTATTTACAGGTGAAATGCTCCATAATAAAAAAAAACATTGTATTGTACCTAAAACCTATTGTGTAACATAATTTAGTGCATGATGGGTGGGGGGAGGCAAACTCTGCAGCTTTATTTAAATACATTAACCAAAGAGATTGAGTGTGAGAAATACTCAAAGGTTCAAAGTATGGCTTTCTTTTTAGCTGTGGTGGTAACCTTTGGTTGCCTATTAGAAACAAAGGTGAAAATTATGATGTCATAAAATAATTTTTAACACAAAAGGAGAAAAAGAAGAAACACATTTCTAATATTCAATGCAATATACTTGCCAAAATCTACTCAACTGTAGAGTTGGAGGGAAGGGGGAAAACAGTCTTTTCAATAGTTAAACACTTCGCACAGTGATTACAGGTTGCTGACAATATATATGTATATGTCAGTTAATATCTAAGCAGGAAAAAGCAATTCACAAGTTTTTAAATTGGAATTTGTTTTAGACTTACATTGTTAAGATTAATTATTTAGTTTTAAAAGTGGTTTGCTCCAGTAATACCTTAAATCATTCAACAAGTATTTATTGAACACCTATCAGACGTCAGGCCATGTACGGGGCACCCAGGCACTATGGATGAATGAAAAATGACCCTACCTCAATTACATCACAGTCTACTTAGAAGGACATCTTACTATAGCATGGATATGCTCACAGTGCTACAGAAGGTATGGCAAGAAATTTGAAGAACCTAAGATTAGTTCAATTTCACCAATAATTAAACACCTACAATCAAAACCAAAATAATTGTTCTAACTAATGATTACATCTACAAACAGAAATAAACACTAATGCCTGAAGGAGCCATTAACTACCCCCACCAAACCCTCAGGCTGGTTCCACACAACTGTTCAATTCTCCCAGGGCCTAGTTTGGTGCCTTACTTACAAAAGGCATTCAAGTCCCCTGAATGAATTCAGCATAACATTCTAAAAGCTTATTTGTTTTTTTATCTATATCAAACTATTAAAATAAATATACTGATCACATATTTTGGTCAAATAATACAAATTAAAATAACAAAACTTCACCCTACAGAATATATCAAAAGATGGAAAAAAACCAAACAAATGAGATAGTGACTGATAACAACGGCAAAGTATTTACATTTTGAAATATCTGATGTATTCAGTGTTTTCTTCCCATTTTACCTTGGAAAAACGGAAGCCTGAAATGTAATTGAGTGAAATTTATTCTTATATTTTACTAGGAGAATGATCTCATAACTTGAGCCTAACTATATACCATTAGAACTCCAGTATCTACTACCTGAGAACAAGAATATCTGACTACATTATAATCTATGTTGTTTAAAAACCCCATTTTAGTCAAACAGGCCAATATGCATTTTCACTTTCATTACTCTTTCTTTACTTCATCCCCAGAGAGGAATAAATAATATGTGAAAGGGGTCGTAAGGCAGTCCACAAGAATAGAAAGGAAAGGGAGATAGACTTTCTGCTATCCACCTCCTGGCTATCTAAAATTCCAGTTTCCCAGTCTGGTATTGGTGAAATGCCTCAAGTAGTTCTCAAGGAAAAAGGAGGCTGTTCCTGCTATAATCAAATTTTAATCAAGCTCTTTCTTCAGTGGACTCACTCTGGCATGTTCAGACCTCACTTTTTCTCTTCGTAATGTCAAAGAGAAAACACCCAGCCTAAGAGAAAGCTTATAAGAGTTTATTTGAGCCAAACTGATGACAATTGCCAGGAAGCAAAGTCTCAATGGATTGAGAAAATGCTCTGGAAAATGGCTGTTTTGCAATTTATTTTATACATTAGAATCAAAAGAGGAAGGTTACATAAAAATTGGTTGTAGATTAAGGGGGTGGGAGAAAGCAAAGCAGGGAAATCTCTGGGATTGGATAAAAAGCAAAATGGAAAGACATATATTTCTTTTACATTGGTGGGTACAGGATAGTTAATAGCATTTTACAGCACACAGAGATGGTATTTGGGGAACGAGATAACAATGAAGGATTTTGTAGTTTCCTGCTCTGGTGTGGTTGGTTGTGACCCCTGGGGATCCAGAAAAAGGGATTACTCTGACATTCCAAGGGTATGTTATCTTAGATGCAAAAAGACCACAGACAGGCTCACTTAAGGTAAACACTAACCTTTGTCAAGGAAGCTACAGGCCTAGGATGTGACTTCCTACCATGGCCCACCCTAGTTAAGAATGTTTATGTTCACGCCATCCTATGTGATTATTTTCAGTCTCCTGAGCTTGTCAGGTTTAACATGTGGCCACTTTTCCATCCACAATATTAATACAGTGCAGCAATTTATAACACTTTTCCATAGTTGTCATCATTGAAAGGAATATATTTGCAAAGCTTCTCAAAGATAAGTTTGTGGTGGTTAATTTATACATTTAATTTTTTTTCCCAAAAAGAAAGGAGATCAAAGGATAATCTTGTTACTTGCCACGTATGAGACGAAGTTACTGAAAGAAAATAGATTCTGATTAAGAAATAAAATGAATATAAACATACATAATCCATACCAGAAGATTCAATTCCTGAATCTTCTCCAAGAAATTCCTAGGATAGTGCCAGGAGATCATGTCTCGCATTCCTAGTCATGTCAGCGGTGCTGGACAAGGTCTTATACATTGTTACACTGAGATGTTTAATTAACAGAAAATATTACACAGCACATGTACCCAATAGTAAGAGGATAGCTCATAGAAGTCAAAAATAATGAAAGAATTTACCTTAAAAATGTATTCAACTCACCTGCAAATGCTTGTGCTTTTATGCCTCCTTTCCTGTAAGGATCTCAAGGTACAATTGCGCTTTGCTCCAATATTAACTCTCCAGCTTTTCCAATTACACCATTTCCCCTGTTCTCTGCCCCCAGAAACTTCTGGTTACTTTAGGATCGGTTCACTTCTGCTTTCTAGGAAACCCCTAGCCCTACCACAGCAGTTGATTGTTGAGTTGTCTCTCTTCTTGAGACAAATGACCCACCTAAGGGTTGGCAAGGTCATGGTGTATATGGTTAAGGAGAAAGGACACTAACCTCTTTAAAGTGGGTTGCCTTCTTTTATTTCTCCTAAAAACCAATCTTACTCACCTGTCCAAACTCACTTGAAGAGCCTCCATGCTCCTCTGCCTTCCAACATCTATATAGTCTATGCAGTACATCCCTCTTTCACTGTTTATTGCACATAGATGTGATGGGAGACCACTTCAAGGGATGATAAACATCTTTTTCAGTAAGCAAAGATGTCAAAACATCTTTGACAACCTAGGTACCTCCTTCACTATCAATTTAAATTAAAAATAAAATTCAAATCCTCTCAAATAAGGGTAAAAACAAAGGTAGCTTGAATGCCCCTGCTGAGACTCAGAAGATTGTTTTCACCATATGCTATTAACTTCAGTTAGACTAACCTGTGACTTTCTTTAAAAAATCTATAATCTCAAATTTCTATTAGCTCCATCAGCTTCATTCATGTTTCAGTTTCTTGTGCATAGAAAGAAAACAGTTTTAATGGCATTTTACAGAGATGCTGTAAGCCATGCATGTCACTGAAGATGGGGTAATGACAATGAAAAGACAAGGGCTTTACATATTTTTTTTATTCCCTAATATGCATTAGTGAATCAGAGTTGTCCAAAGAATGAAGAATCCTATCGCAATATAAGAAATGGACGTTGTGATTCATCTGGAACTCTTCTCAACAAAATAGCTTCCTACTCACACACTACTCTCTACTTTTCTATGAGAAGGAATAATAAAATATCAATCATATTATAATTACTCATTTTATAATAAATCTAAAAGGTACCTGGTACATTTTAGAATACTTCGGAGCACTTAATCTGTTGTGCCTTTCCTTCTAAAACATATTGGCAATTGTGATGCTAGCAATCTTGTCACTCAAATCCTTAATTATAAGGAAAAAAATAACTTCAAATGTAAATTGTTACTGCATTAGCCATCATATTTACATGTCTGTTCAATCTAGTAATTGCCATAAAAGCCAATTTTATTTTTAAAGGCCAAAATGTAAGATAATTAGATTGTTGTTGTTAACTTTTGAATGAGCAGCTTTTTTTATTGCTTTTTAAAAAAAAAAAATCCAGTCTGCACCATTCAGTCTTGAATGACAGCCTGTTAACAAGGCAGGGAAGGAACAGGTGAGTGTTTCATTTAAAGATTTCTGTAACGGAAAGGAGCATGTTGGCAACCAGATTGGGCAACCACAGGAACAGCATCTGAGAAAACAATTCTAAACTGCCCGCATGCAATATGACTGTCCTGGCTTATTTTGGTAAGGAAAACCTCCTGCTTTATATTTCCTTAAATCAAATGCAAATTCCTCCATTTGAAAAAAAAATGTATAAACTAGGACTGGCTGGTTTCACTGCAACGATAACTATTCTAACTCACAACAAGGTCAAGTAAGCCTACTTTGTCCACCTTAAATTCCATGGATTTCATAACTCCTTTTCTGGCTGTCTTCTAAATAAGAGAAAAAGAAACAGAGTAAAATCCATCCTCCTCTAAATTCTAAAATGTATTTCCTGACTTGAGACTGAATACTGGCTTGCAGAATTCTGCATTGGCCCAGGCAGCATATGAGGACATGTAGACAGGCAAAACCTCTCTTTTTCACACTTATCTGGCTCAGCCCTAAGGAGTGACACAAAAGGGACAAGACTATGTTCTCCTGAAATCCCTTCACCAACGTTTCCTTCCACTACTGAATCCACCTTCTATAAATACAAGAAGACCATATAAGTAAGTTGAAACTTACATTAATGCCAAAGAGCATAGTCAGAGGACTATCACATCAAGAGGATGAGAAGACAAGCCACAGACTGGTAGAAAATATTTGCAAATGACACATATGATAAAGGACTGTTATCTAAAATATGTGAAGAATTCTTAAACCTCAACAATAAGAAAACAACCTGATTGCAAAAATGGGCCAAAGACCTTAAGAGACACCTCATCACAGAAGATACACAGATGGCAAGCATATGAAAAGATCTCCAGAATACATGTCAAAAGGGAAATGCAAATTTAAAAATGAGATACCACTACCGTATTTCCCTAAAAATAAGACCTAGCCGGACCATCAGCTCTAATGTGTCTTTTGGAGCAAAACTTAATATAAGACCCAGTCTTATATTACATTAAAATAAGACCGGATCTCATATTAATTTTTGCTCCAAAAAACACATTAGAGCTGAATGGTCCGGCTAGGTCTTATTTTCCGGGAAACACGGTACATACTTACTAAAATGGCATAAAGCCAGGACACTGACAATACCAAATGCTGACAAGAATGTAGAATAGCAAAAACTTTCATTCATTGCTAGTGGGAATGCAAAATGGCACAGCCACTTTGGAAGACAGTTTGGCAGTTTCTTACAATACTAAGCCTACTCTTACCGTAGAATCCAGCAAACACACTCTTCAGTGTTTACCCAAAGATAAAAACTTACATCCACACAAAAACCTGTACATGCGATTTTTATAGCAGCTTTATTCATAACTGCCAAAACTTAGAAGCAACCAAAATATCCTTCAGTAGGTGAATGGCTAAATGAACTGTGGTCCATCCAGACAATGGAACATTATTCAGTGCTAAAAAGAAATGTGCTATCAAGCCATGAAAAGACATGAGAGAACCTGAAATGCATATTACCAAGTGAAAGATGCCCATCTGAAAGGCTACATGCTGTATCATTCCAACTAGCTGACATTCCAGAAAAGCAAAAACTATGACAGTAAAAAGATCACTGGCTGCCAGGGATTACAAGGAGGAAGTGGGGAAGGAAGGGATGAATAGGTAGAGTACAGAGGATTTTTAGGGCAGTGAAACTATTCTGTGTGAGACTATAATGACGGATACATGTCATTATACATTTGTCCAAACCCACAGAATGTACACCAAGAGTGAGCCCTAATGTAAAGTATGGGTTTGGGGTGATAATGATGTGCTAATGTGGGTTCATCAATTTTAACAGATGTAACACTCTGTGGAGGGGGGGGTTGTCGATAATGGGGATGGCTATGCATTTGTGGGGATGGAGGTATATGGGAAATCTCTGTACCTTTCTCTCAATTGCTGTGCATCTAAAACTGCTCTCAAAAAAAAGCTCTTTTAAAAATCACACAAAAGTAAAAAAAAAATCTGTAACTCTATTTTTGAGGCTATTATTGCTGTGAATAATTTTAGCATAGGAAATATCTATCTAGCAGTCTGTCTTGATCATTTTCCTCCCTGCATTAAATTATTTTAATGAACATTGTCTCTGGCATAATTTTTTAAACTGTGACTCAAAGAGCAATGTATTTGACAGCTCTTAACCTTCATATACCATCACTGCACAATCGAGATCTTAGATGGCCAAGATACCTCCTGTTTACTTGTTTTCTTTACTGTGATCTTACTGCTACTTTGTAGAAAAATGTCACCTTCCACTGTATTAGCACAGTGGAATTCCAAGTGAAGGTAAGTCACGATAAATAATGTCAACCTTAATTTGCTGGTATTTTACACTAAATCACAGAGAAACCAAGTGTAAAATGGTTTGCCTTACTTTCTACCCTTCTCATTAGTACACAAAAATTTTGAGAGCTAGTACAAATTTTACAAATCATCTAGAGTCTATCCTTTCAATTTACAGAAATAGAAACTGAGGCACAAAGAGAACAAATGACTTGTCTTAGGTTGCTCATCTCATTAGTGGCAAAAGCAAGCATAGATCCTAACTCCAAGCTACTAAGGTAGTGCCTTTTATTTCCCACCACCCTTATTTACTTGACTTATGATATAATGAGATGAAAGTGAGCTTATATTTGAAGAAAGTCCAAAATGTACCTAGTACCTTTAGAGACACTGTAAAAAAAAAAAAAATCCACGTTAGAGGAAGCCCAGAGACTGATGCCAACAGATCTATATTCCAGTGCAGGAAGGCTCTAGTCATATGCCATCTCTTTGCTCCAGGACTCTTTCCTCACTCCAAGGAACCTTGGTGGCAGTGACAGAACACCCATTCAAGGTGGTTTAACAAAAGAAAGGAGAATTTATTTGCTTCTGTATAATAACTGAAAAGCCAATGGCTATCTTCAGGCATGGCTAAATCTAGGGATTAAAATATCATAAGGTATTTCTCTTTATTCCTCCCACCATGGAACAGTTAAAAAACCTGGTCGTAGTATATGAAGCAAAAATAAGAAGACTCTCAGAGGAGAAAAGAAGAAGGCAGATTAGCTGGGGATCTTGGGACCCAAGGAATAACACAGTGGCGAGTTCCCTGGGCTTACTTTTTGCCTCGTTTATCCCACACTTGGAGCTGGAGAAACCAGAAACAATGGTGCAGGAAAAAATAATCCCCTTAAAAAGCCTGCCTTCAGCCAAAGGACTAGGAAAGGGAAGCCTAGCAAGACAAGAAATGTTTAGACAACAGTCCTACTCCAGCCAAAGAGCTTGGAAAAAAAGGCAACCCCATCCACAGCCTGTTAGCAAGACTACATAGGGAGCCTCTCCTTCCACCCTTGTCAGGCTGTAATGACTCCCAACACCCCCACTATGGTGGTGTCAGAGAAGACTGAGTAGGGAGCTAGCATTTTTATCCCACTTGGCAGCAATAAGATCTCTCCCATATGGTATCAATGGAGGCCAAGTGGAGAGAGGTAGTGAGATACAACTCATCCATGCTAGGTTATGTCAGTGTTGGCCTACTGTGGAACCTGAACTCCCATACCCACATGACAGTAATGGGGAACCCCGAATTCTTCCCCCTCAGGATGTCAAGGAAAACCAAGTAGTGAACACGCATTTCCACCTTACCTGGCAATAATGAGGCAGTGAGCCCTTCCCTTGTTAGCATGATGTCAGAGGAGGCCTTTTAAATTACAGGATTTAAAAAAGATCCAGAGATTCATAACATAATAACGAAAATGTCTAGGATTCAATAAAATATTATTCATCATGCTAAGAAACAGGAAAACCTCAATTTGAATGAAAAAATGCAATCAACAGATGCCCAAACTAAAAGGTACGTATGTTGGAATTTTTTCACAATAATTTTAAAGTAGCCATCATAAAATTGTTTCAGTGAGAAATTACAAGCACACTTGAAACATAAAAAAAATGTAAACTCTCAGCAAAGAAATAAAGATTTTCAACAAAGAAATAGGATATATAAAGAACCCAATAGAAAATTTAGAACTGAAAAATAATCAAAATTTTAAAGCTCAATGGATGGTCTCAACAGCAGAATGGAGATGACAGAAAAGAGAATCAGTGAACTTGAAGATGGAACAATAGAAATTACCCATTCTGAACAACAGAGAGAAAACAAACTGGAAAAAAAAACAAATGAGACAGGCCTCAGGAAACTGTGGAATTATACCCAAAAATCTAGTATTCGTGACACTGAAATTCAGAAGTAGAGAAAGAGCTCCTGTGGCTCACATTCCTTCGACCTCTGATCACAGTGTAGTGGTTTCCTCTTCATCTGTCCTTCTCTTTTCTAGACAGTACACTCTAGAAGGGCACAGATTATGGTTTCTATTTCCACATCCCTACTCCCCAATACAGTGCTGTGCACATGGTGAGAAATCAATAAATATCAACTGAATGCATCGACTCCTTTCTGTATTTTCTTATGTATTATGTACATCAATTATAAGGCTCAAAATCAAGATTCAAATTTTGGAAATTTTTACTTTATTTTTGCAGATAAAGTGAGAGTGAGTGGCAAATATTTTTTAAAATCCCACAACCAAGTAAACTTTTAAAAATGGAAAAACAATTTTGCTCCAAAGGGAATGTTTTACTTGAATCAAATTCAATATTACAAATGATACTTTTAAATACTTCAGTGGTAAAGCACTGAGGTTCTTCTGAATTTTTAACACACAATGATGTCATTAAAATAGCTTATGAACACATTCTTATGAAAAACATGGAGTCTATTAAATTTCTCATTTACAGCACAGTAAAACAAGTCAATTCATGTTGTGAATTTTCATAGGCATGTTGGAAAACCTATGAACTAAGTTCATGTTTTATGGATTCAGAAAACTATAGTTCAAAGATATATTATTTATAATATTTTTTGTACTTGCTTTATTAACTATCTAGATCAAAGAATACTAAAAATTCCAAAACAGAACTAGATTCAGTGTGAGATGTTTTGAGGAGAAATACGAGGTCTGATAGTTCACTTCGTGAACTCATCCTAGAAAAAGTGCTACATACCTCATTGCTGAATATCACTATGGTCACCTTCAAAGTAGTCCCCTTGGGAAGCTATGCACTGATGCCAGCACCTAATCCACCCTTCATAGCAATTTTGGAACTCTTTTCCTGGAATGGCCATCAGAGCTGTCATCATATTACCCTTGATATCCTAAATGTCATAAAAATGTCTTCCTTTCAATATTTTCTTTATCTTCAAGTAAAGAAAGAAGTCACTGGGGGCCAGATCAGGTGAGTAGGGAGGTTGTTCCAATACACTTATTTGTTTACTGGCTAAAAACTCCCTCACAGACAGTGTCGTTTGAGTTGATGCATTGTTGTGATGCAAAAGCCATGAATTGTTGGTGAAAAGTTCAGGTTGTTTTTGTCTAACTTTTCAACGCAGACTTTCAGCACTTTCAAATAGTAAACTTGGTTAACTATTTGTCCAGTTGGTGCAAATTCATAATGAATAATTCCTCTGATATCAAAAGAATTTAACAACATCGTTTTGACTCTTGATTTGAACTGATGGAACTTTTTTGGTCATGGAGAATTGGCTGACTTCCATTGTGTACTTTGACACTTTGTTTCAGGGTCATATTGGTACACTCATGTTTCATCGCCAGGGATAACAGAGATCAAAACATAGTCTTGCCTCTCCAAAAGGTCTTGCCAAACTTCGACTTTTCTTTGCTTTTGTTCATCAGTGAGCTCCTTTGGGACCATTTTTGCACACACCTTTCTCACACCAAGATTTTCAGTTCAGATTTTCCTGTTTCTCTATTGATGTTTACTTGGTCTGCTATGCTTCTCAGTCAGCTGACAATTTTGATGTACAATTCGATGAATTTTTGCTGACTTCTTTTCATCAGTGATGCATTCTCTCCCATCAGAAAAATGTTTAATCTGTTTGTACACTGACATTTTTTTCATGGCATTATCCCCATAAACTTGGACTAACATGTCCCTGATTTCACATCCACTCTTGCCAAGTTCAACAGGAAATTTAATGTTTGTTTGTTGTTCTAATTCAAGCTCAGATATTCTCTCAATGACACGCAAAAACACGCAACAACAATAATGACCACAACTCAGCAAGACACCACCACACATCAACACGAACACAGCTGTGAGACACTGATATACCAAGGTTATGAAACCTTACTGAGCTGTTTGTACAGTGCTGCCAATGTAAGCACATGGTGGGAAGTTCGCAAGCTTCGTTGTCAGACCTCATATAAAGCATGTTATTTTTGAACGAGTCCATACTAAGATTTGAGTGTTCCCAAGAGGAGACCCAATAACCAGTCTCCCCAGAGAGCATAGAAGCCTTGATATATTTACTATGATCTGACCTCAGCTTTATCAGATCTACAGAACTGAGGGGATTCATCCAGATGATCCACTGTTCTTAAACTCATAAGTAAATTATACCACCTACTTACAAGAGTTCGGAGGAAATATATATTTCTATTGACCAGAATGCTCACATCCTTCATACATAATATTCTGTCCCTGGTATCAGCAAAACTGAGGAATAAAACAATGAACAAAATTGTGTGTGTGTTTGTGTGTGTGTGTGTGTGTGTGTGTGTATGTACAGAATCACACTACACTTTGCAACTTAACTATGGTTGTACTTACGAGTTTTTCACTTTACTATGGTGTGAAAGCTATACACATTCAGTAGAAAATGTACTTTGAATTTTGAATTTTGATATTTTCCTTGGCTAGCAAAATGCAGTGCAATATCTCTCGTGACACCGGGCAGTGGCAGCCAGCCACAGCTCCCAATCAGCCTCTAGATCAAGAGGATAAACAACCAGTACTCTACAGTATATTCATTGTGTTAGATGATTTTGCCCAACTATAGGCTAATGTAAGTGTTCTGAGCATGTTTAAGGTAAAGTAGCTAAGCTATGATGTTCGGTAGATAAAATGCATTTTCAATTTATAATATTTTCAATTTACCATGAATTAACCACAACGTAAACTCATCCTAAATCAAGGAGTATCTGTGATGTGATTCTGCTAAATATCTTCCACCTGCCCCTTTGCCCTTCTAATATAAGCTGACCTCTATGGGTTATAGATCCTGAACCTTCATTCTTCTGGTTGGGAAGCCCTAGCAGGAAACTAGCAGGAAATTGGAGGAAGGAGAATGAGATAAGAGTATTTATTCCCTTGCTCCCTCTCCTGCGGTTGCTTCTTTCTGGCTAGGACCCTCAATCAGAAGTTCATTGCATCCTCAACCAACATGATCTACATAACTCTTTCCTTCCACGTGCTTTTCACCTCTTCCTCTTCTCCACGCTTCACACCTACAGGTGGTGAAATATACACTGCCAATTCTGGGCACTTGCACCATCTCTTGTGATTCCCTGACATCCTATTCATACTTTTATAAAAGTCTCTTAGGAAATACAGCCTCCTTGTATTATCCAGATTTAAGTGTATTATCTCTTTTCTGTCAAAACCCTTACTGACAGACAAAACAAAAGGAGATGGCTAATCTCAAAAGACATATGGTCACTGTAAGACTTCAGAAATGATCACAAATCCAGGAGAGCACCTCTCCTGTATATATACACACCCCATTCTCTATCCCTCTTTAGGATATTGCTGACCAGACACTTCCAACTTCTGGCTCTTGGGCCCTCCTTTCTCAATGAGCTTTGCTGACCTTCCTCTGTCAACCAGGATTTTTTCACAGTGTCTTCTTCCAGAAGGGTACAGTATAGATGATTACCTTTCTTATACTGAATTATAATCGTTTTCCCCCAGGTTTGTCTCGCTGACATTTCCCATGTTATTATATAGAATGTGAGTTATTTCTAAACTCTTCAGTCAAGTAATTAAAACCTCTTGGTTTATGAGAATATACAACTATTTTCATACTTCTATGGATTTTACTAGTTTAATATTAAAATATTAATCTTATTTTTCTTACTTTAAAATTTAAAGGATGTACATTGTTACCCCATATACTACAAACAAGAACTTTAGAAAAATTATATTCTAATTAAAATCCAATGAAATTAATCTTTTTCCTCATTAAAAACAAAAGAATTTAACAATTAAGATAATAAGATTAGAAATGTCTTTCCTTTACAAGTAAGACTTTTCACAACTAGAAAGTCTAAAGTCTCCAACGAAATTGGAAGAATTCCACATATTCCTGCAATTTCAGTAGTTGTCACTCAGTGAATTATAATGTCTGCTCACAAAAGCTTAGACTCAATGCACAGAGCTTCTTCAGGCATGTACAGAGAAAAACTGGGGATAAAATTCATATGGTTGAATTTTTTCTACAAAGATACAATTCCATCTTAAGAAAGTAACACACATATTTCTAATTACAAATCATGTGATCCTGATCAAAGGCCAAATAAAATATCAAATTCTAACTACAAATCAAGAACCCATCCCTTTAATAAATTCTGCTTATTAACATTTGTTTTTCTTTACACAGTGAGAAGGACTTCTTTTTTTACACCCCTGAGAATTTCTTGGTTATAACTGAAGCATTTTCTTGCAGAGCTTCAGAGGAACCAATTCTTTAATGTCTCCCACTGAACCATGACCTCAAGATGCTCCTCATTTTCCTTCAACCTTGACTTTCTCCCACGAATGCTAAGCCTTTTTCTGGTCTGTTCCTTGAACCTACTTGATTCTAAACTTCCTCTTTAAAATTTAGAAATGTAACAGCCAAACATTAATTAGCAATATGGCAATTAATTTGCCTAACTATGTAGAATCTTTTTAAACATTTAGCCTGATTTATTACTACACCATAATTGCAAAATAATTTTACACACACAAAAAAAAATAGAAAAGCTTCTGCCCATAAGTTACTTCTCCACTTCAGAAAAATATTTACCACTTCAACAAAATGGAAGTTATTTCTTTTTCTTTCTTTTCTTTTTTTTTTTTTCCTGCCACAGCAAAAATATTTGTGACATTTAGGGAAAAAATAACACCTATTGAACAAGGCAGTTATGTTACCAAACAGTTTACAACATTAAGATTTATTTTTGCTTAAGGCAAAGTTAAGATTAAAGAGATGATGTCTCTAACACCACACAGACTCATAAAACACTAAGCCATTACTATGACCTTAATATGGAGCTTAGGATTCAGGATGTCAATACTGATTTATAATAGTCTTATATTCATTTAAAATTTAGTTGTAGTTTGTCATAGTTCTATTTCCCATTTTCATCTAAACTACCTTGAACTTTGGTTGCATGAAATATTTTATTTATTTATTTATTTACTATTTACTTTAAAAAGTCACAGGATCCAATTCCAGGTCAAGATGGCAGAGTAGGTAAACACTGTGCTTACCTTCTCTCACAACCACATCAAAATTACAACTAAACTACAGAACAACCATCATTAAGAATCACCTGCAGTCTAGCTGAATTGAAGCCCTACAACTGAGGACATACAGAAGAAGCCACCTTGAGTCTGGTAGGAGAGGCAGAGATACAGAACAGGGTGGTCTCACACCCATGTGTGACTATGAAAAATCAGGAGAGATATCTCAGCTGCAGAGGTCTCCCTAGAGGAGGGAAGGTATCCCAGTCCCACCCCAGGCTCTCTAGACCAGAGTTCCAGTGCCAAGGAGACAGGTCCCCATAACTTCTAGCTGTGAAAACCAGTGGAGATTGTGGCTGAGCGACACGAGGGGAGCGACAGTCCCAGGTGCTCCTCATAAAGGGCCCACACACATACATACTCACTGACAGACTCACTTTCTCTGAGTTCCAGTGCTGGGTCAGCAGCTTGAAAGGTACCAGGGATATACTGGGAGGAACTGAATTGTCTGGATTCAGGGTGAGAGCTGGAGGAGCAACTTTCTCCCAGACAGAAGTACTAGCAGAATTGTTTTTTTGTTGAGGCCTTCCAGCATGTAGATGCAGGCAACTGCCATATCTGAGTCTCCATCAACCTGACTAACACCATTCTTTCCCCCTGGTGTTTCCCTGAGACTCTGTCTGACTCAACTTTCAGACCCACCCAAGCTGTTTCCAGTGGCTTTTCCATATAAATGGCATATCTTGGCTCATGCTGCTAACTTTCCTAAAATCTCTCAAAGATTCACAAAGCCCAAACAAGTGGCATCTGGCTTCAGTGTGTCCTGTACCTTTGGTTGATCAGTCCTAAGCACGAGCAACAACCAGCCTTGGTTCATGACTTAGTTTCTTGAGGCACTTCCAAGCTCAGTACAAGTGGTGGCCATCTGTGGATTGCTTTGTGGCTCATGCCAGGTGGCCCCAGGCAGCGCATAGACTGCAGCTGAACTTGGCCTGCAGTGAAAACCCTCCCAGGAGGCCCCAGAGCTGACATACCCAGTGGCCATCTTCAGATGAGCCAGAGAATCACTCAGCTGCCTCCAAAAACGACACACAAAAAAGGCAGACCGGGTGGCCATCAGAACCCTGCTAAAGTGAATCCTGCTCTGTAGGGTCATTCCAGGCACCTCCACTGTAGTCACGGTCAGTATTCATAACCAATCAGCCCAAGGGTCGATCCCTCTCTTGACATGCAAACAGCAACCAAAACTCAACTATAACAGAAAGGTATACACAATCCACACAAGGGACACACCTGGAGTACCCAGTTCTGATGACCAGGTAGACTGCACCACTGGGCCCCACAGGACACCCACTACATAAGGCCACTCTACCATGACCGAGAGTCATAGCATCCTACCTAATACAACACAGAAACAATACAGAGAGGCAACCAAATGGGGAGACAAAAACACATGACCCAAATAAAAGAACAGGACAAAGTTCAAGAAAAAGAATTAAACAAAATGAAGATAAGCAATCTACAAGATGCAGAGTTCAAACCATTGGTTATAAGGATGCTCAATAATTTCAGGAAGAACGTCAACAAAGAGATAAGAAACATAAAGATGGAGATAGAAAACATAAAAAAGAACCAGTCAGAAATAAAGAATATAATAACTGAAATAAGAATACATTAGAGGGAATCAACAGTAGATTAGATGAAGCAGAGGATCAAATCAGCAATTTAGAAGATAAGGTAGCATAAAACACTCAAACGGAACAGCAAAAACAAAAAGAATCCAAAAAAAGGAGGACCATTTAAGGGGCCTCTGCAACAACACCAAGCACACCAACATTTGCATCACAGGAGTGCCAGAAGGAGAAGAGAAAGAACAAGGAGTTGCAAACCTATTTGAAGAAATAAAAACCAAAAACTTTTCTAACTTGGCAAAGGAAATAGACATACAAGCCCAGAAAGTGTAGACAGTCCCAAACAAGATGAACCCAAAGACGCCTCCATGAAGGCATATCATAATTAAAATGTGAAACATTAAAGACAATGAGAGAATCTTGAAAGCAGCAAGAAAAAGCAGTTAGTTACCTACAAGGAAGTTCTCCTAAGACTGTCAGCTGATTTCTCAACAGAAACTTTGCAAGACACAAGGGATTGACACAAAATATTCAAAGTGATGAAAAGTAAGGATCTACAACAAAGATTACTCTACTCAGCAAAGCTATCATTTAGAATTGAAGGACAAATGAAGAACTTCTCAGACAAGAAAAAGCTAATAGAGTTCATCACCACCAAACCAGTATTATAAGAAATATTAAATGAACTTCTTTAAGACTAAAAAAGGATTAAAAATATGAATAATAAAATGGCAATAACTATGCACCTATCAACAATTACTTTAAATGTGAAAGGAGTACATGTTCCAATAAAAAAAGAGCACGGCTGAATGGATAATAAAGCAAGATCTTTACATATACTGCCTATAAGAGATTCACTTCAGATCAAAATACAAACACGGACTGAAAGTAAAGGGATGGGAAAAAGATATTACATGAAAATGGAAACAAACAAACAAAAGAAGCTGGAATAGCAATACTTACATCAGACAAAACAACTTTAAATCTCACGTCTGAGTATTTATCTGAAGAAACCCAAAATACTACTTTGAGGGTACATGTAAATCCATATGTTCTTTTTTTTTTAATTCTGCTTTGTTTTTATTTTTGTTTTTTTAAAGACACCCACTACATATTGTTATTGAGGAAGGGGAACAGGACTTTATTGGGGAACAGTGTGTACTTCCAGGACTTTTTTCCATGTCAAGTTGTTGTCCCTTCAATCTTAGTTGTGGAGGGTGCCATTCAGCTTCAAGTTGTTGTCCTTTCTTAGTTGTGGAGGGCGCAGCTCAGCACCAGGTCCAGTTGCCGTTGCTAGTTGCAGGGGGTGCAGCCCACCATTCCTTGCAGGAGTGGAACCAGCAACCTTGTGGTTGAGAGGATGCACTCCAACCAACTGAGCCATCCGGGAGGCAGCTCAGCTCAAGGTGCCGTGTTCAATCTTAGTTGCAGGGGGCACTGCCCACCATCCTTTGTGGGACTCGAGGAGTTGAACCGGCAACCTTGTGGTTGAGAGCCCACTGGCCCATGTGGGAATCAAACCGGCAGCCTTTGGAGTTAGGAGCACGGAGCTCTAACCGCCTGAGCCACCAGTCTGGCCCTGTATCCATATGTTCATTGCAACATTGTTTACAATGGCCAGGATACAGAGACAGACTGGGTGTCCACTCATGGAGGAATGGACAAAGAGGAGGTGGTACATATGTACAATGGATTATTGCTCAGCCATGGAAGGAATGGCTTCTTGCCATCCACAGTGGCATGGATGGATGTGGTGGGTATTATGCTGAGTGGAGTATGTCAGACAGAGACAGATAGATGCAGTGTGATTTTGCTTATATGTGCAATCTAAAGGGCAAAATAAACACATAAAATTAAAACTCACTCATAGATACAGAGAACATTTTGATGGTTGCCAGATGGGAGGGGGTTGGGGAGGGAAGCGGAATAGATTAAGAATTATATAATTCTCTAACCGCTATGCTGTATCCCTGAAATTAATACAAAATATGAATGTCAACTGTAATTAAAAAATTTAAAAAGGGAAGAAAAAGATGAAGGAGAATAAGACGTCCAAATTTCCAGGTATAAAACAAATAAGTCATGGGGATGTAATGTACAGCACAGGGAATATACTCAGTAATATAGATAGCATGGTACTGTGTCATATTGTTGATGGACTTATCATGATGATCACTTCTTTAGGTATATAAATGTTAAATAACTATGGTGTACCCCTGAAACTATTATAATATTGTATGCTAGGCATATTTTAATAATTTTTTTTAATTCACAGTATCCAAAGGCGAAAGACAATAAAGAATTTACAATATCAAGAACCATCCACCTCATTTTCTAGTTTGTGATCTTGTTGAGTATCTTTGCAGTGAGTAAAGGGATTGTTGTGTTTCCTAATATCAGACAATATAATAACAGAGGATATCATGAAAAATTACTTGGTAGTTTTTTTAATTATACAATTTTTTTCTCAAAGTTTCTAACTGCAGGTTTACCTATTAATCCCAAAATCAAAGCTCTGCCATATATTGTACAATGTGAGCGTAATTCTTAACCAGCCAGATTCAGTTTCTCATCTATAAAATGGGTTTTTGTGATGACTAAATAAAGGAAATAACATATGTAAAATTGTTAACATATAATTTAGCTCACTTTACTCCTCTTGTTCCATTCTATATTGGGATATCTAGACGCTGAGCCAAGACTAGATAATAAAGACTTATAATATTATAATAGTAAAAAGAATATTATCACATCTACTCTGTACCAGTATAAATACTACAAAGGAAATTATAGTTTTTATCCTTCATACTTGAAGACATTTTGCATATTCCTATGTATTAACTTACATAGAATTCTTTTCCAGGTTAACTATATTTTATTAATCTGAAAAGAATTTAAGTGTCCTTGGGCAAGTCATTTTCTAACTCTAGGACTCAATACCATATCTATAATATAAGGGGAGGTTAAACGAGATCAACTCTAAGATGTTTTTCACTTCGAAGTTATGTGAAAAAGCTATAAGGGAGACATCCATGCAGTCCTGGATATAAACCATTAAGAGTATTAATTAATTAAGGGGAAGGCTGCTATAACAAAGAGACTGCAAAATAAAATGGCTGAAGTAAGACTCAAATTCCCTTCCCAATCAGGTAACCATCCAACCACTCTAGGCTGCACTGCATTGTGGGATCTCTGGTTATTTTGTTCATTCTCTAGGCTCATGTGTCCAAGGGGAATTCCTTCGCATAATTCCAGGGGGAATATGCATTTTTTTCCAAATTCTGAATTCTGAGAAGTTAGTAAAACAGGAATAAACGCTAAAATTTTCTCAAGAGTTGAAACATCCAGAATCATTGCTTCAAAGGACTCCAAGGGAAAGTGATCACGGTTCAGTCAATGATGCCCATAGTTGTCATCATGTTTCAAATGTGTGTTCCTGGCCCTGCCTGCTGCTGTTGGTGAGTCATTCCCTCTAATAAAATAAATATTAATTAATTTACACACATAGTATACTTTATACAAAGTTTATGAGAGGTGTTACAAGAGATTAGTGTAGAAAGTAAAATAAATCCTTAAACTGGCCATTTCAGCCCAGGATTTAATAGAGCTGTTAAACTTGCTGGGAGATCTAAATGTTACATTATTGCAATTCTACTCAAATATTGTCTGCTAGAATTTTCCAGTGTTTGAATACTCCCTATAGGCTAAACTTGTTTGAAAATATGTTAACATAAGAAATGCAAAAAGAAGAAGATATGAATGTTGTGGAATACTCCAACGTTAAATTAGAAACTGATCTAAAATCTGAATTAGAAAAAAGCAATTTGTTTTCAAAGCAACACCAAAATCAGAGTAAGAAAACCAAATATTTTCATTACCAAAAAAAAGACAATAGCTTATGGAAATAAACAAGTACCCCTAACAACAAACTTGAAAAAGTTTTTGGACACACTTAGCAATCTAAGTCATGTCAACACAAAATGAAAGAAAATTTTTTTACAACTGCATTATTTGTGTCAAAACAGAGCAAGCTTATCACATAGGTCAATTAATGCTTCATGTATTTTAAAAGTCCATTTTAAAAATATTCGTGGCTCTATCTTTTCTTTTTTAAATGATTGTAATTTGGAGTTTATATTGTGTTAATATTCCTGTCTTTTAATACTTTCTGTTATCAAATATCAATATCAGGTAGTTATTTCTATATGAAGTATATAATCTTGCCACAATATATTGGTTCTTATTTATCGTTATATCATTTTTAACAGAAAATCTCTGAAACTTTCAGTATAATCTTATTATAGAGATATGTCTATCATTTATTATTATTACTCATTATATTTTAAAACACATAAAATATAATAAAAAAATACAGAATAACTTGTGATTTGTGGAATTCCCAAGAATTCCTAGGAAATTGATTTCTCATCCTGAATTCCAAGGGTTAATAATATCTGTGGGAAATTTGAAAACATTATCCATTGTCCACATTTGCAAATTTAAGTTGGGAAGCAGCCACATACAAATTCCAATGAAAAAGAGATGGAGTTAAGGACAAGGAAGTTCCTTTTAAGCAAGTGGGACAGAAGCTGCAAATACCTCCTTTAGTCCCCTTTAAATGAGAGCATGACCACTCCCAGCTTCACAGGAAGCTGGGAAATAAATGTCTCTAGCTAGGATGCTGGGAGCTGAAGAAAAGCAGGGGGCAGATTTGTGAAGACATGTCAGTCTGTCACACATCCAAATGTATCTATTTAGATACTTTGTCATATTTTGAAAAGTAAATGTAGGTACTAGAATATTATTATATTTTTATATATACAGTAGGTCAGACATTGTTTTCTTTTTCTTTGATTATAAGGAAATTTAGGTGACATAAGGTGTTTTAGGAGGGACATGATACATATTTTAAAATACATAGAATATTAAAGACAATTCAGAGCCAAGACCATAACTGAAACAGCCATAATGAGAAATAGTGTAAATATAGATGTGAAGACTGAGGGAATATGAGACAATATTACAAGATCAAAGCTATCCCTCCAGTGGAATGAAAGGATAAAGGTGCCCTTGTATGTTTTCCCTTGTCCAGCAATTTTAAACTATTTGTATACAAAATGTTCGTGTTTATAATGTATAGCACACTCAGATGGATATAAATTGTGTATGGGTCATTGTCAACCTCAGGTTGCCACTTTAGACATTAGAATCCTTACCTGAATAATCAAGTAAGGATCAGGACAGGTATCTACCTCTGCAGGGGCTCTTCCACCGTGTGGATAGATGGCCCAAAGCTTTGCTGAGAGGACTGAAACCAGAGTAAGAAAAAAGAATTATAGTTGCCTATGTCTTAGTTTACCTAAGCACTAGTTAACATTGACGGGAAGAGCAAGGAGGGAGGGAGATTTTGCACAGGGTGTCTGATATCAATTTCCTGCTCATCCTAACCAAGGAACTAGTGAAAGCCATTTTTTAAGTATGGCTGCAAGAAAAATCTGTTAGAATTGAACATGTTAAATGAAAAATCTGTTAGAATTGAAATCTGTTAGAATTGAACATAAGTTCTTCTATCTCTGTCTTTGCTAAGTCTCCTCTGTAGATCAGGCACTGTGTTTGTCCCTTGCTGGTCTGGGCTGACATTGACTTCTCTGTGTGTGTTCCAAGTTACCTTGAATGCCAGGTCTCTGCCACAGCATTGCTAAGAGTCAGAGAACTCGCTTAGATGCTGCCTGCTTCACTTTTTCACCCAAGGATGGCCTGAGATGCCCACAGTGACATGCTACCAACTCTGTTCTTGGTTTTCTATAGTCTCAACCAATGGAAGAATGTTCTCTTCATTAGACTTAAAGCAAAATGAAAAATATGCCTCTATGGGGCAGAAACATGATTAATAGTGATACTTCCTAGGACTTATTAATAAATATCCTCCTTACTTATCTTTCTTGCAATTCCCGCATTAACTCTGTCTTTAAAGCATTCTTTAGTGATAGCATTTTATCAGCAGTCCCATCTAACATAAAAGGACATTAAGCCAGTGTCTGCACAAAATATTACTTGAAATGTCTGTTCAACATTTTGTTTTGATTTTGCATCTCTGTACATGTACAGCATGCAGCTGCGAAAACAGTCTAAGGTAATGACAGTGAAGGCCTGCGTGTGTACAGCACTTCCGTAGCTACACAGCCATTAATTACCTTCACAAAGCCCTGCTTCAGTGGCTTGGCCACTCTTGTCAGTAAACATCATTCAGTGTGGTTGCTTAATTCAGTGGTAAGTCCTTAATGGGGGAGTAGTCCAGGAATTTGAAACACTACTGAACGAACACTTTACCATAGCTTCAAATTTTAGTGAAAATATTGTACATATTTTCTGGTTAAGGATTTCCTTCCACTTCCTGCCCTTGGGAGGCTGCTGCAAAGACCCTGCCCTAAGGCTGACCACCGGGCCTCGGGCCACATATGAATCCACGCCTCTGTGATTGGGATGCCAAATTGGGGCATGTTGATGCTATTTAATAGTCTTCAAATAATACTGGTAGCTAGTAAGTGTTGCACTGATTGATTATTTCCAAAAAAGAAAAAAAAATTACAATCCTAAACATTGCTTTATTCCCAAACCTTTTAAAGGCAGCAGTAAAACAGTGCAGACAGAAGAAACCAGCACAGAGTGTGAAGACACCTGTTTCATTCTGAGAGCTGTCTCCAGGTGACATTTGGCTGGTCATTTAACCTCTCCAGACTGCTGTTTTTTCATCCATTACATGAAGGGCTCAGACTAGATGATGACTCAGCTGCCATTATATGATTCCAGACAGAAAGAACCTTTCGAAAACAAATCAAGTGGAACAAAAGCTATGATGGAAGGCAATCTATCCTAGTACTGAGAGTCTGACTCTGAAGTTGGACCCAGCTGGATAAACTTGAAAGAATCACTTGTCTTCATCTCACAGGTTGGTAGGGTGGTTTCAATAGATAATTTACGTCAAGCATTTAGCAGGATGTGTGGTACATGTAACAAAATCAATGGTAGCAGTTATTAATATTTTACATTTGTAGCCTACAGTTTAGAATCTGAACAGTATGCCAGATTCTTATATTCTAATATTATAATAATAAAAAAGTGTTGACATTTAATATATAAAGAAGTATAATAATAAAGAAGTATTTATTTATTTAAGGCCTGGGGCACTGCCTTAAATGATGGCTGAGAGGACTGGACGTGATGTATGCAAAGCTCTCAAATATACACACTCATTAAATGCTAGCTCTTAGTTCACTGATGAATATTGGGAAATGTTAAATAATCAAAAGCTCATTGTCTTGGTATTTGCAAATGAATACACTATCATGCTCTAAGATTTTTTTTCCTTAGATTTTATAGTGAGTCACTTAGCTAAAAAGAAATTTAATTTAAAAAAGGGATAATACAAAACTATATCAGAGGGCAAAACAGTATACTGCTAAAAAACAGTTGTATTTGATTCCTTTTTTCAAATCACCCCCCAGAGAAACTTAATTCAAATACCTTTGGACTTATGCATGAATTGAAAACTTACAAAGGAAAGTAGATGTGAAAATAATATCTTAAAGAGAAGCTAGAGTAAAGATTTATTAAGATTGGGGGAAAAAGTAAAGAAACAGTTATATTTTTCATTACAAATATTGAAAGATAGCCAATTTCTGTTTACTGGATATAATACTTGTGGTTCCCTCAGTACAGCCATTTCACATTCCTTGTGGAAGCAATTTTTTCATCTTCTGGTAGTATACCAGGATTGAACTTATAAGCTAACTCTGCAATAAAGGTTAATTTTATCCTCACATATAAGAAATGTGTTTTCTGTAATGATCATCATACTGTTCTCTCCCACATTTAAAAATCAGTTCCAAATATTACTTATAAAGCAATCCCCGCCTATAATGATTTTACATATGTAAAGCTCTCCTTTGACTTTGTGTTACCTTCAAAATAAAATTAAATTTCTTGCCTAGATGGTCTACATCATTTATAATGGTGCTTCTAGAAATTGTTCTTCCATTGTTTCCCGCATGTAAGGTCCCACTCAGATTCAGCCCTTTTCCCTGTTTCCCTCTTCATTTACCACTCTCCAGGAATTTCCAACTCCTAACACTTTTCCTTTCTGCCCCGTATATCTGAATGCTTCCTTCCAAATCTTTGTTCTTCTCACCGTTCAACTAACACAAAAAATTCCAAGCTCTAAACTTGCCTTTTGCAAATATGTTTCATGGAAAGGAATCTTTTCTAAAAGCTTTCATGCATGTGCTCCCATAGTTCATTATGAGTTTTTGTTGTTGCTGTTGTTGTTTTTAAACAGGGAACGAAAGGATGATGCTTAAGTTAACTCTATGCTTATATCTGTATTATGGGTAATGCCTGCCTCACTCTAGTATTCAGTCAAAATATGTAATTACCCCTAGTAGAAGTCGGTCAATAAATATTTATTGATCTGGGCCCTGTTTTAGGAACTGGTGATCCACCAGTAGATATAAGTCTCTGCTGTCTTGGAATCTGCATTCTAATGAAGAGAAAGAGACAAATACATAAGAACAACATCAAAAATTACAACTGAAAGGATCATTTTAGGTAGTGGTGGGTACTGTGCTTCCAAACACTTGTAAAAGTGGTTTTAGTCATCACCATTTCCCTAAGGCCCTCGAAATATTCTGAGAACAACATCCCAAATGTGCTGATCATACTTTATTTACATGTAATACACTCAGACATCTCACTGAATACCTTAATCTGCTGCAACATCATACTCAATTATAGAATTTGGGCAGCAACATAAATTGGGTGAAGGATATGTAGCATGATGATATTTCAGTACCACCCAGTAACATTTTTTTTCTTCTTTGTCCTGCACTCAACCGAAGATCCACTTTTTCTCGTGCCTGAAACCTAAAAGTTAATGGTGAGGCCTCAGCCACTGTCATTGGCCTTCAGTTGAAACCAAGGCAAGAGTAGCTTCACATGCTGTCAGAGATGACATTTTAGGACAGCCTACCACCCCCACTCCTCAGAACTTCCATAATTACCTTCATTCCTTGGTTTTGATCACTGTCTAAGGAAACTAAAGCATGAGAGAAGAATGCCACCTATACATTTACATTTATTTTCTTGAAGCATTGTACTTCAGTGGAAAAAATTGAGAATGAATATTAACAACACTATAAATAACAGGAGTGTTTTTAAAAATCTTAATGTAAACTTGAGCCTTATGGATGTCACGTAAGGGATTTTGCTTGAAGAGGTTTTTACCACATATGTAAGAAAAAGCTCAGTATTTAAAAGTAATAGAGTTTTGTGGATTATCCAATACTAAATGAAGTAAGGGATATGGTATAGCTATTATAAAAAAATAATTCAGCAGTTAAAATTTGTCAATTATAAAATAATTGAATAAAATTGTGCCTTCCACTACTATGCAAATGAACTAAATTTAACAAAAAATAATCACTTTCATCAAATTTATATAACATGAATGAAAACAAAGATTATAAATATTTCCAATTAAATATTTAGAACTTCTAGCTCCTCTTTTACCTATCTTTATTAATTTCCTAAGATTTCAGGAAGAAATTGATTTCTAAAAGACCAATATTCCACCAGGGGCCTCTGGCAAAATTCAATTTTAATTATGATTTATAATTATTAAGAACATAATTTATCTTTTTTAAGGGACAAAGTACAGCCTTCTAATCTAGGCAAAACAATTTGTGCCTTAGAGATCTATAATTTATTTCTTGTCAGCAAGATAATTAATCTATAAGGGTCTCTTATTTTCCTTAAAATTACAGGAAATTTCATGGATTTTTTTTTTCAACAGTAAATGCATGTTCTACGTGAAAACTTTATACAGCATGTTTTGGTGTGAGATTCCACCCTCCCTTTGGCTTTTATGTCAATTATATCATTATGCCCTACAGCAGCCATGTGCAGTAGTTATTATTACACCAAATTTTAAAATCAGAAAACTGAAAACAGAGAAGTTATGTGATATACCCAAGGTCACAAAGTTTTCAAATAGTGATGGGACCTCAATTTATTGCCTCGTCCCCAAGTTCTTTCCACTCTGACTCTGAGAAAATCGTAGGTGGTATCAGCTGAGCTGGAGAACAAGCCATAGAAATGACATAAAGCAGAAATAAAATAACAACAGGAAACAGGAAGGAAAATGAATGACGATTCTTTAGAGAATCCTTCCATAGGAATCCCCAGTGGTCAGCCACAGTCACAATTAGCTAAGATCAACATACAAGCCATAGTCACAAGCCAAGGAAGAGCTCAAAGGACAGGAACTTCACCCTCTGGGACTCTTGCTGTAGTCAGCAGGCTCTGTAGTCAATAGCAAAAGCACTGGGCATGATCCATTAATGGAGGAGAGGGGTGATGGGGAAAGGGAACACTTGAACAGAAGGGTTTGCATCTATTTCCTGTGGGTAGACCATGGAGAAAGGTAACAGGGGCAGTGTTACCCCAACAGGAGATTTATACTCTTCTGCCTCCATGAAGTACAATTTCTCATGTTTTTTATTTCCTTCATTCATGTTATATTTAATATAAGGGATGAGTTGAAAAATACCAATAGTTTTCTTTTTTGATGCACTTGAAGACAATGTAAGAAATGTATGGTTCTGTCAGCTAGTTAAATTTGAAAAAATAATGTACAAGAATAACATCAAATATGGTGTTATTTTGTTAAAAACTTTAAATATTTGAAAACAATATGTATTCTCCAGAAATTTGACAATCATAAGATGTTATGAAAAGTTCTAACCAAAGAGTCATTAACGTCTTTCTTTTTTTGTTTGTTTTCTTCCTTTTTTTTATTCTCATGTTTAGTTTTTATTATAGAAAGTTTATGGAAAATATATCCAAGAGAAAAGAATAGTATAATAAATCTCCATGTAGGCACCAATTATTAACTCCTGGTTTTATCTATAATACACTCAGTACTCCAAGCTCCAGATTATTAAAGTAAATCTCAGTCATGATATCATTTTATCTGTAAATACTGCAGTATGTACTTCTAAAATTATTTCACCCAATACCGTTATTACCTTAAAAATTCATAGTAATTATGTAATATCCTAAAACATTGGGTTACTCTTTAAATTTTTCCAATTGACTTATATTTTTAAAGTTTTAATTAAGACTCCAGTAAATTCTATACATGGCGATTGGTCAATCGATCTCTTATGTCTTTTAATCTGGGTTCCTACTTTTGCCTTCTTGAGATTTATTTGTTAAACAAACCATAGCATTCTCCATAATTTGGATCCTGCTGATGGTTTCTCCATGGTATTGTTTCACATGTTGCCTTGTCCCCTATATTTCCTGCAAAATGGTGGTTGAATAGGACTTTCTTATGTTTCACATACTCCATGTTTACTGGGAAGAAATGCCATCCCTCTGTGCTTAAGCCTCGCCACTTGCTCTTGGAATGATTCATCATCTCAATGAACTTGGCTTATTCACTTATGGAGCAATATTGAGAATTTGTTGCACACACCCCAGTGCCAAGTGCCTGGTTGCAAAGATGATTGTGGCCTTGAAGGGAGGTGCTCATAAGTTAAAACTGGTCTTACATAGCTGAGAAATATTTTAGTGGAGAAATCATGAAGTCCTGGGTGACGAACTGGATTGAGGTTAAGGAAGAGAGAGGGAGATGTCAAGAATAAGATTTCTGACATGAGCAACTGGGTGGATGTTAGTGGTTAAGGACAAACCAGTTTGTCTGCGGAGAGGCAGGGGAACAGAAGTCACAAGGTGAGTTTTAGACAAGTTATTTTTGTGTCCAAGTGTACACAATCAAGTTGGGAGCTGGATACACAAGTCTAAAACTCAGAAGAGAGGTCTGGGAGGTTATAAGTATTTTGGAGTTGTCGATTCACATATATAATTTAAAGTCGTTGGAATGAATATCACCCATGGAAAGCATGTAGGGTGAGAAGAAAAAGTAAAAGAGGAGAAAAAGCAAAGAAGATGGAGAAGAAATGCTCAAAGGAAAGTTTATGAACACTCCAACTCCCCTTTTTCTGCCTCAACAAATAAACTCAAGTGATGTGTGTTACATTCAAAAAAAAAAAAACTGGTCTTACAAAGAATGCAGAGTGTTGATCAAAACTTCCTTTTACAAATAGAAGATAAAATAATTTTCTAGCAGTTGTTGAATTGGCTTAATAAGCACTTTGTCTTAATAGATCCTCACCTCAACTCTATGAGAGAAGTATTGTTCTATCCTTATCCTCCTTCTACAAGTAAGGAAACTGAGGTTTGGAGAGGTTCCATGATTTGCCCTAAGTTATATCAGTGTTGGCTCATGGATTTGAACCTGGGCTGTGTGGCTTCTGTGCCCATATATCTAAGCACTAGGTAATATTGCCTTGCCAGGCCCCTGCTAACTGTGCACACCAGACTCTTGGTGGTAGAATAACTGAGCAATTCACTGGCTAACTAGTAAATCTTCTCAGGCTATTTCTTTTCATGCACTCATCTGAATCAATTTAACTGTGATGAGTGGGGACCAAAATGTGATTATGCAAAGACCTGGAATAAAATTTGCATCCATGTCATGAGGTATAAGGAGCACAGACTTTGTAATTATACCAGACTGGTTTGAATCTTGTAATTCAATAATATGATACATTTCACTGTAAGATTTTTGGCTCCCAGTATTCCTTTTCTTAACTCTATCTCCTCCTCTCCAGAAACTATAGACTTAAAAGCCAACACTTTTGATTGCATGAGCCAAGTATTTGCAATTCAAAAACTAAGTCCAAAGGAAGTCAGGAATACTAGATTTTATCCAAGAATGTGTCGAGAACCAGGTTACTCTGTCCTTAAGGGCAAGGCTGTGCCTAAGGTGTATGGGGCCCCACGTAAATATTTTTTAAGTGCCTCTGCTTAAATAACAGTCTTATTTTAAAATATATTTAAAAATGCATGGGTCCATGTGAGGTATAGTGATTTATCAAAGAAGTTTCTCATAACAGGTATAAAAAAGATACTTTCATATTTGTTTATAGTCTAACCAATGTATGCAAAGATTCTTTATCCTGTGTCTGACATGAAAGTCACCCCAAAATCAGCAAGTCAGCACCATCCTGGCAATTCCAAGAAAAAAATACCATGCAAGCCAAAGTGCCATCTTGCTACTGGGCTGCCCTCTTGAAACTGGCCTACTCATAGTGGCAACTTCATAGGCTGGAGTCCCAGAGTTCCTTAATTGAACTCATGTGCAGCAGAGAGGGTCAAGGAGTGCCCCAAGAGGGGTCAATGGGGCCCATATGGGTTCCAGTCTAGCACCCAGATAACACCGTGGACACTGTCTGGACCCAGGCTCCAGAGAAGGGCATAGAAACTTTAGCAGAAGGTACCCAAAGCATGGTGGGCCAACTGAGGCACAGATCCTGGAGAAGAAACTCTACTTGCCCCAATATAAAGTCAGTACAGGCAAAGTGTCACCCAGGCTGGAGGAGGGGAAGAAACAAAAGAGGTTTGACCAGAGAATGAAGTCATTTGGAACTAAGACTCTGTAGATTCCTATCCTAATTACCCCTTTTTCACATGGGATGTTGGTTGTGTAGAAGGGAAATCACCTATACTTGAAGAAAACTGAAGAAAACCAACTCAAGATCTTCTTCCAAAGTTGGAACAGTGATAACACACACACAATTGAATCTACTATAAGACCTTAAGCAATTACTTAACTACCCTGAATTTTTTGAATGTCCCCATCCAAAAAATGGGTATTATAATATTTGCCTTCAAGAATTGCTACAGGGATTTCATAAGCTAATGGGATACAGGCTTTGCTATGTGAGGCACTGAGAAAATACAAATATTTTCTTCTAATTATTTAATAAATACAAACTTGGCATTAAGTATAAAAAGCAGCAAAAGAAATAAAAGAAAGGCAATTTCTCCAATACCCAGTAATTTGTCATTTAACTGGAGCAATAATAACTTGTAGATATAAGAAACCATTAAGAACTACTTAAGTGGAAATCTATTCAGAAGTGTGAATGGAAAAGCATTAAAGAGACAGAGAAAAGGCATGGACAAAGATTATCACATTTAATAGGGAAGGCAACTTAGACGGGAGCACTTTTGATTCCAACATGTTAACAAGGTCAGGTACAAGAATGATAGAGAGAAGGAAGAGTCCTTGCAGAAGAGATGACCCGAGGCTGACTTAGACTGATAGGTATGGCTTTCTTGAGGAAAAACGAGATTCTCCAATACCACCAATGCAGGTTTGGTAATTCTTTCCTATTATAACGATTGCCAGAAGCAAATCCAGAAAACATGTCAGCATGCTTAAGGCTATTTCATACATTGCAAATAAACACAGCAAGAACTTCTGCACACTGATTGTTCAAAAGCAAAGCCCTGCTGGCTTTTATACCTGAGGAAGAAAAACATGTGAATTTCCTTACTCAATCAAGATACAAATATATCTACACTGAGTTTACAAAAGGTTGGAGCCCCCGCCGAAAATGATGCCAAAACAACCGATAGAGGTGTGAATATCAGCTAAATCAGTTGTTTGGCACCATGAAGACTGTTAAAGTCTTTCAGGCTGTGACAAAAAGAAGAGAGAGAGAGATTTGGGCTACCTTAAATAGAGAATTAGAGCTTGGAGGTAATGAAAATAATGTCCACTCAGCCAGCAATTCACTTTTCCACACAGCTCACCAAGATTAATATGCCTCTAAGTACACAGTAGTAGTTCTGGCAACACAACAGGAACTCCAGTAGTCATTCCCTCCCAGGGGCCACCCATCACTGGCTACTCAAGTGCTCTGTACCGCGGTGCCTGGTAAATGTTTAACAACAAGCTGTATATGAGGAACCTTAATGCAAAGCTTTTGTCCATTTCTTTTGTGTAAAAATTTCCTTTGAGGCCAATTTCAAGCTACCAATATGCTGTCACTGAACACAGATGGGGAGATACGAGCCCTTGGGCTTCTGGAGAACCACTGCCAGTGACTTGAAAACTCTAACTCAGTTTTTCAACTCTCCACTCAATGGACTCCCTTCTTGCTATTGCAGCCTCCTCTCTCTACTACATGCTTTCTTCTTCCTATTTTATTTTTTAACTTTCCTGTCACCAGCTGTATGTCTCATTGTTCAAACATTCTAAGAGATGCGGTGTGATTGAATTAGCATTCTTGCTAGACCAATTGCTTTGGTATCATTTGGAAACATCTTCAGCTAGACTCCATTCCTCATGGCTTGCCTGGTTTCACACTGATCAGTGTCACTCCAGAGGTTGGAGACACTGCGGTGAACTGCCAAGAACTCTGAATGGGAGATAGGAGACCTGGACCTAGGTACAGCCTACAATTACCTTGTCTCTTTCTGTGACCTTGGACAATCTCACTTCACTTAAACTTTCTCATTAAAGTTTCCTCATTTATAAATGAGAAAATTGCTCCTACCCTACCAAATCCTAGAAGATATTGTAGTGGAATGAAAAAAAGAGGCGGAAAAGGAGGAAGATGTCCTCATAGAAGGGAATTTAAATTTCTTTTAAAACAAAGTTAACCTTTTTTTTTCAAACATGTGAGTCTTCGGTGTGAAATTGGAGCTACTCTGGTTGAAAGAGGTGGCACCAAGAAGGAGTTAGTGCCCTACCTGTGCGGCGTCCTTCTTGCATGTTCAGCTTCCATCCAATCTATGGAATCCAGGAAGGCATCAGAATACTGCTGGAAAAGGACAAGCCTGTATAAATATATTTTTGATGTCCAAAATTTTTCTTCAGTCTTAAGTTGGAACTAAAAAAAGTACTTCTCTTCAAAAATATTTTGTAACCCCAGGAACAAACAAGCAAACAGAATCTCTGGCAAATTTTATTGTGAAAAAAAAAATAGATTGAGAAGTATTTTAAGAAGAATGTGTTGAGGCTACTGGAATCACAATTTCTAATCTACTAGAAGCTAAGTCATAAATGGCCCTTACTTCTACAAAAGATATGGTAAAATATGTGGTATTGTTGTTGCTGAAGGAAGGAATAGAGATATAAGTCAATTTTATCCTAACCCTCTTTCTTATTTTGCCTCCTATAGTTCTATTTAGAATGAGCAGAAAATATCACATGTGCACAAATGCTTTTCTTATTGTTGTTGTTAGTATTATTATTAATATTATTATACTTGTATCAGCCTCCAAAACCATTCTCTTGCCCTTATCAATGTTTTGTATACTATTGGATAGAGAAACACCAAAGGAGGCTTTAAATGTTTAAAAACCATTTGAATTGTTGGCTTTTTGTGCAGTGAAATGTCAGTTTCAAATCTTTCTATTCCTATTAAGGGTTAGAAAGTGAAGGTTGTGAAGAAAGTGAAGGTTTTGAAGAAAGGCAAATATAAAACTAACATTAACAACAATAATAAAAGTGCTTTCACACTATAATCTTTTGCAGTCCTCTTTAGGCAGATGAGAGTAGATCAACAATGTTCTGTTATCAATAATTTCTACAAAGGTGAAAGCCATAGTTAATTTGATCATCTACCACCCCTTTGTCAAACAGTCATTGTATCAATCAAGGTCCCAATAGAAAATGGAGTTATTAGAAGAAATTCCAGGAAGAATTATTTACAAAAATACTAATTACAAAATTAGTAGATGGGTAGGATATGAGAGAACCTACATGCCAGGGATAATGCAGAAACTCAGAACTAGCAGCAGGAGAGCCATCACCACACCTAGACCTGAAGGGATGAGGGAAGAATGAGATTTCCCATGCCCAGGAGGAGAAAGAATTCCATAGACCAGTGCTGTTCAATAGAAATAGAATGAGACCCACAAATGTAATTAAAGTTTTTTCTAGTCATCAGATTTTTAAAAATTAGACAAGAGAAATTAATGTTAACTATACATTTCATTTTATCCAATGTCATTTCAAGATTCAGAAGAAAAATTATTACTGAGATATTTTACACTCTTTCTTTCATAAATCTTTGAAATCCAGTGTGTATTTTACATTTACAGCGTATCTCAGTTTGAACTTGCCACATTTCACGTGCTCAATAGCCACACATTGTTAATGGTTACTATGCTGTACAGCACAAGTGTAGAGTACAAACTACCTTGATCTCCAGCTGGGGTAGGGGTGGGAAGAGAAGGAACATTGGCCAAACCTAACCAGAAGCCAGAGGCAGAAGAACCCATTGATACAGTCCATAGAGCTCAGGAAGTCTGAATAGAATAATTTCCATTATCTTTAGCCATCACATTGACTGATAGATATTTCAAAGACCAGAAACACAGAGGCCCGGATGTAGAGAGGTTTGTTAACGAACTATATCTAGTATTGTGTTTATTATACCTACCCAGTATGACAAACATTCCTGGAAGTGCTAGGAATGAGGAAATAGGGGTGTGAATATGCCAACCAGGCAACATTCCATGAGACTAATTACTTGGGAGGATTAAGGCACGAATATGCTGATACCAGAATTCACTCAACATATTAAGTCTCCTCCATGGATGGGCCAGATGCTGTGCCTAGTTAAGGACACCCTTCATTTAATGAAACTACTTTAGTCTATTAATATGTTATCTAAAAAAATATGTAAAAGAATGCAGAAAGTACAAAAAGGTTGTTTCCTAAGCAAAGTTCTTATTTTGCTTTATTAAATCAAATCAGTGCTGTGATTATATGAAATATTCGTTAACCTCTCTACAAAAACAAAAAGCTATCACTTTAGCATCAAAGGTAGTACAGAGGTATATGAAAAGGATAAACTTGGATTCAAATATCTGAATCTCCTCTACTAATAACAGATTATGTAAAGTTGAACATAATAGTCTCTGAGTATCAGTCTCCTCATCTATAAATGGAAAGTATAGGAATACATATTTTTTTTAATTTATTTATTAGTTTCAGGTGTACAAGACAAGGTAATACTTAGACGTTCATCATTTATATCCCTCACACTGTGAACCCCCCTCCCCCCATCCACTATCCCTCCGACCTCACACTGAACCATCACATTATATATATAAAATTATAGTTGGCATTTATTAATGTTTAGCTTCTGGTGTACAATGCCATGATCAGGTATCCACAGTATCCCTGAGGTGGTCTCCCAAATAGGACACATGTCCATCGGATACCCAATAAAATCTTTACAGCATTATTGAATACCTTCCCCAAATTAATTTTCAAAAAAACCCTGAGGCCATCTTGTGGTTACCAGCTGCTTCCTAATCCCTTCACCTTTCCCCTTATCCCCAACCCCTCCCCCCACACCCATCTAACAACTCTCGGTTTTTTCTTTGTGTCCCCAAAACTGTTTCTGATTAGTTCATTCACATAGTCTTTTCTTTAGATTCCATATATAAGTGAGATCATATGGTACTTGTCTTTCTCTTTCTGACTTATTTCACTTAACATAATGTTCTCTAGATCCATCCATGTTGCTGCAAATGATAAGATTTCTTTCTTCTTTATGGCTGCGTAATACTCCATTGTATAAATGTACCACAGCTTCTTAATCCAGTCATCTACCGATGGGCATTTCAGTTGTTTCCATATCTTGGCTATTGTGTAAAGTGCTGCAATAAACATAGGAGTGCATACAGATTTTTGAATTGGAGTTTTGGATTTCTCCGGGTAGATGCCTAGGAGTGGAATTACTGGATCATAGGGTAGTTCCATTTTCAGAAGGAATACATATTTTTATATGTATTATGTGTCCAACACTTTCATTTGTTTGACAATTTAATAACTATCTATTATGTGCTAGGTACTGGATACACTCAGATGAGCAAGACATGATCCTTGTCATGAGTTTAGCAGAAAATACAGACATATTAACCCCAAAACTGCTCATAAGCCTGGATTACTTGCTAAACTTTCTTATTTTATTAGTTTGCCTATAGATTCCTTTGAATTATTATCTCTTTAATCTGTTTTGGTTTTTTTATTTTTAATCCTTACACTTTCAATTGCTTTCCTTGCTGCGTTGCCTAAGATCTCCAGTATACGCTGAATAGAAGTAATGATCACATAATTCTTTGTCTTGATCTCAACCTAAATGAAAATCATTCTAAAAATCTCATTAAGTGTGCTTACTAAATTTGATATATATGCTTTAGAAAGTTAAGGTAATTCTTTTTGATTCCTAGTTTGCTAAAAAAAAAAAAAAAAATGTCATGAGTAAATTTTGAATGTTTCCAAGTGCTGTTTCTGCAGTTAACATCAAGAACAGTGAAGGGTGTGAGATTTTACCTTACTTGGAGGTTAAACAAGTTAGCCTGCCACCATTTTATGGATGCTGGCAGGAGATGTGAGACTCCAGGGTCAGAGTCAAAAGACTTTTTTACCCCTGGCACAGCAAGCATCATTAATATCAGCATATTTATGTCAGGTCTTCTTGCCCTGAAGTCTCATGGGAAAACCACAGATGGCCCCGGGGGGATGCCCGCACAGGCAGCAGTTGTATTGCAAGTGTGAAACCCTGAGCTTAGGGAACCCAAATCTTAAAACACCTGCCCTCTGCTCCAGAGGGAGACATTATCTGTATTAGACTGGACAGTAAGCATGGCTGCCTTTTGCTCCAGGGGGAGACAACATCTCTATTTTCCAAGGCTGTTCACTTTTCACTCTTAAAAAACAGTCCCAAACAAAAGTCAATCACTGTCTGCTTGCAAGATGTGTAGAAACGTGAGAATTCTGTCCCAACAATTTTTCTAATACGGTGCATTGCATGAAAACATCAATACATTTTTCTAGAGTTGAACAAACTTTCATTCCTTGGAAAAAAATTACTTTATGATGGTGCAATTTTTACACATTTCTGGATTATGATTTTTCCATTTTTTTAAATTTTTGTATTTTGCATCTATGATTTTAAAAGAATTGTAATTATAATTTACAGTTCTTTTATTGTCCTTGTCCAGTTTTGGTATCAAAGATATACTAGTCTTAGCAAAATGAGTTAGGTAAGTTCTTCTCTACTTCTAGTCACCGAATGAGTGTATATAAAATAAGAATCTCCATTATTTGAAGATAAAAATAGGTAAAATTAGCTTAGAAAACCAAATTGACTTTTTGTCTTTGGGGGATAGGACACTGGACTATTAATTCAATTTCTTTAGTAGTTATCCATTTAATTCTCCTGGTGCTGACTCTAGTAATATACTTTTTCTCAAAAATTATCCATTTCCATCCATTTTTCCAACATATCTGCATGAAGTTGTTTTAAATTCATTTATGACTTCTAAAATCTTCACTATTTGTAGCTATATCCTCTATTTAATATACCCATATATAATTGATATTTTCTTATATTTTCTCTTTCAAGAAATCCCAAATGTTTCTTTATGCCTTTTCTCTTTTTTCTTGATCAGTCTTGCTAGGGGTTTGTTATAGAATTAATTCTTTCAAATTACTCGTTTTGGATTACGTAGATCTCTGTGTCTTTTGGCTTTTTACTTCACTAATTTTACTCTCATCTTTATTATTTCTTTTTATGCTTTCATTTTCTTTTTTTATTCTTCTAGTTTCTAGAATGAAGCATAAATCATTCATTTTCAGAATTCCTTCTTTTTAATTAAGTTACCTCTAAGTACCGCTTTACCTGTATCCCACAAGTTTTGATACACAATAGTTTGTGTGTGTGTGTGTGTGTATGTGTGTAGCTTTTGCATTGTTTTCTTCCTTAACCCATAAATTATATAAGGTCATTACTGGAGATAATATAGATATAGAAGTACGTGTGGTACACATAGAGAACTAGAGATAGAGATATAGAGAAAGAGAGGTCATTATTATTATTATTTATGATGAAGTATTTTACTAAGATATAAAGGAATAAGATAAACTCTCAAATACCAACTGTTTTCATATATAAAAGATACAAGTATTTAATACTTATGCAATGCTAATGTCCAGGAGAACAAAAAATAAAAATAGGAATGTTTAGAAAGAGTATAATGAGGTAACAGTGGCTTTACACAGACTTTCAATATATCAGTAAGCCAAAATAATCAAAGCAGTGTGATACCAGTACGTGAATTCACAGACAGATCAATGATCAGGATAATTTTACATATACCCATATAAATTGGGTGTATGGTAAAAGTGTGATTCACTTGCGCCTGGAGCATTAAGAAGGGGTTGGGGCAGAAATCAGAATAAATTTACACATGGCCTGGAAAATTAGTGCCAAGAGTCAAAAGGGGATTAATTCTAATGAGTATCTAATTCAAATGAAAAAGAGGTTTTTAAATTTTTAGTTTCTATCAGGATCCACATATCTTTATTTAAAAATTTTTAATTTGTAATTTTTGAACTCAGTAAGAAAAATCTCATTAACTGCTAAGCGATAAATATACACACATAACTGCTTATGCCCACATGCCCTGCCCACTCACAAGATAGGGGAGAACAACTCCTTACTTCATAGAGTGGGGAGACAGATATCAGGGGTTTGATGCGGTTTTTTTTAAAGGCAACTATCCTCCCTTCAACTAACCAAATCTTCCCCTCCCCAATTCCAGTGCTTGAGTCTTGAGAGACAGTTCCACAGAGAAAGTAAGAGTCATTAGCTTATGAGTGTCCCTAGTACTTCTGGTGCCCGTCCACAGCCCAATCATCTCATTGTTTGCTCCCAGAGCCTTAATTGCATGGAGTTTCTCGGGGGGGGGGGGGGGGGGGGTAGAGGAATAGAGGGGAGCCAGAAGGTACTGCACAAGACCCCTTTTTTCAACAAGTCCTATTTTGTTTAGAGGAAGGAAAGAAGAAAGGAAATAGAAAAGAGACAAGAAGAGCGCTTCAATTTGACGTCGATGCCAAGGACTATTGCTGGGAAGTTCTCTGTCCCACCCTTTAGGGGGTGATCAAAGCTCAGTTGGAGTCTGAGTCAGAAGTGTCCCCTGAGGAAGATGAGCCAGAGCTGCTGTCCTCAGACTCACTTTCTTCATCTTCATCTCCACTGCAGGAGTCCAAGAAGCTACTGCCTTCTACCATTTCCCTATCTTCCTTATCTTCTTCTGATCCCCATGAGACAAGACAATGGTTCCCAGTAGTCTCTGATGATTCTGTCTCAGGATCCTGCAGCCCCCGCTCCTATTCAAGCCCTTCACGCAGACTCCTTGCTGATGGAGCCTGCAGGTCTGTCCGGCTGATATTGGGATCCAGGCTTCCACTCATGCTCATGTTCTGAAGCTTACTATACATTCTCCCTCTGTACGCAGCATATTCTTCAGGAGACAGACTCCTGAGCCAGTGAGCCAGGTCCACCTTGTACCGTTTCTGCAGCTCCTCAGGCTGCTTCTTATATCGCTCCTTCTGGCTCTGCGGGACGCGCTGCCAGCGTCTGCCAATCTCCATGAGCTCCCTCAGACGCAGGTCTTGCAGCTCCAGGCTCCACCCCAAGTCCTGGTAGAACTTGTGGTACTCGTTCATTGGGGGCTTCTTGGGCTCCCCAGAGAATTCCATCTTCTCAGAAAAATAGTTTTCTGGGGGAGACCACTTCTTTCACATTTCCCTGAAACTTCTTTTGGGCTTTGGCTGGACTCCTCTTGGAGACAACAGATTTCTTGGCGTTCTGGACTATATCGGGGTGGTCTTTCCTGAACTGACCCAGTTTCTCCACAAACTCCTGCTTCTCCTTCTGGAAATCTTGAATATATTTCAGCTTCATCTGCTCCAGGAGCTCCTTGTATTCCTTAGACAGGACCTTGGTCAGCTCCAGGTTGTTCAGCTCAGGGTGTTTTGGGGAGTACTGAGGTCCCTTCGCCTTGAAGAAGCGGAGGTAAGATATCAGGGGCTTCTTGGGCAAGTCTGGATGTTTCTTGTGTGTTTTGGTTTTGTAGGAACTTTTAACACGTTCCTTAGCTTCCAGGACTAATTCTTTCAAAGTGCGAATTTTTCTCAACTTATAAGAAATCTCTAACCATTTGAGTTTGCACTTTTCTCCAGAATAATCTTGAAAAGCTACTTTTCCCAGTCCATCTGTGACTGGGGTGTTTTGAATGTGTGGCTGTCATTGGATGGAAGGTTATCCTCCATGCACTCCAGCAGCTTTACAATGTCTGCTTTCCACCAGCGGTGTTGACTTTCAGGCAACGCCATTTCTAGGTATTTGGGCCACTTATTGGTCCTAGCAGCTCGGCCACCTCAGCAGGATCTCATACTTCTTCACTCTCAACACTCCCCTGCTGAGTTATTTCTGGATATCTTTCAGGGTGTGTGATTCTGTTTCTCATTCCACTTTTGTTTGTTGCTCCCTCCAGATTCAGTGGCTGTTTTTCGAGAGAGATTATTAATTTTACTTTTAATGCTTCCATAACCTTACTAGATTTTATATTCTTGATCTATCAGTTTCATTATGATTGAGGGTTTATTGGTTATTCCTTTCAGTTCTGGCTTTACAATTTGAGAGTGTTTTCTTATATACACATATACAGACAGTGCCAAAAAATACAGACAGTGCTTAAAATGTATACACATTTTAAGAAAGTAAAAAGCTGTATTTAAGTTGTAATACTCATATACTGATAACTAAAGATGAATACAAGTCACATTTGACTTCTGCAATTATAAGAGGTGCTAAAGTGGTTACCATCAGCGTAATTTTAATACAGTTTTTTCTTTTCTTTCTTAAAATGTGTTTACAATGTTTCCTAGCACTCGCTGTTTACTCGTAAGTACATATAGATTGCTGTGACACCTTGGTTAATTGTTTATTTTTAAATTATTTGGATATATATGTAAATGGGGTTTTGTTGTTGTTGTTGTTTTTTACTTTAAATTCTATTTCATTTGAGGACCTCAGCTTTCTTTAATTTGAATTTGTACATGAGATCTTTGGCATTCCTGCAATTTCTACCTTTCAGTTTCATTTTCGTTTTGGCATTTCTTTTAGACGATGGGTAAAGTAGATTGAGTTTTATAATGAACCTGATAATCCAACTTCTAAGATGAGTTTGATCGGTGTACATTTATTGTGATTATGGCATTAATAGTGTATTTGGACTTACTTCTACTCTCTGATTTTTATCTTTTTGTTTTCATTTTATCATATTGTTTCACGGTCCTTACTTCACTGACTTGCTTCCTGTTAGACTGATTATTTATTTTTAGACCTGTATTTTTTTTCTTTCTGTTCATTTAAATGCTATAGTTTGCATTGCTATTGTTTTGGTGATTTACGTTAGCATATTAATATTCAAACTCAACTAAAAATTTTTCTAGCAAGATCTTGATTACGTAGTTCTTCTATCCTACTCATAATTCAAAAAAGGAATACAGCATATTGGGAGTCCTTGAAGAGCTCCACCTTTTATTATTTTATATAGAGCTTCACTTTTAACTTTTTAAAACATTTTTTGTAATCAAGAGTTAATTAAATTTGCTGACTTAGTTCATTAATTTCTGTATTCATTTTTGTTTCTCATGTGCCATATCTTCCCTCTGTGTTCATTTTTTTCTTGCTAATGAAAACTTCTTTTAGTGGATATGAATGACAAATTCTCTTCCTCTCTATGTGTCTCAAGTTCTATTTATTTTGCCCTCAGTTCTGCATGATTTTTGAGGATATATGTCTAATTTTACTTACATATTCTCTCAGCCCTTTAGGATACCACTCATTTTTCTCTGGCATCTTTAGCTGTTGAGTAAAAGGTTGTTATTTGTCTAATTGTTGTTAATTTGCAGATAATTTGTGTATTTTCTCTGATAATTATAAGATTTTCCTTTATTCTTAATGACCTAGTTCCATTATAATATGTCTAAAAGTGAATTTATTACTATTTATATAGTTTTATACTCAGAGTCTGTGAGTGATAATCTTAAATATTAGAACTCAGAGTGAGTGATATTCTTAAATTCTAGAAAGTTTATTAACAATTATCTTTCACATATTGATTCTCTAATATTTCCTCCATTCTCTCTCTTTTCGCAATTCATATTAGATAAATACTGGAACTTCTCAATTAATCTTTCATGTTTCTTAACTGCTCTTCCATATTTGTTTTTGTCTGTCTATGCTGAAAGGTGAATGAGCACTTCTATTCTGCCTTCAAGTTTATTATTCTCTTTTTGACTGTGTCCCATCTAGAGTCTGCCCAACATATTGCATTTTGATTTCACTGATTACAGTTTTATTTCCAAGACATTTGATTGAATCTACCAGTACGTTATTTTATTCCTCTCCGGTTTTGTCTCACACTTTTCTGTTCTTTTAATAGTCATTTCAAAGTCTCTCAGGCTTCTCTAAAATTAATTGATCAGAACATGAGTTTATGTTCTGATCATTTGTTCAATTGGATTTTGCCTATTTTTATTTTGGCTGTCTTCCTTAACATCAGACTTTTTTTTTTCCCCATGAGTTTTGGAATTTTGGTTCATAGGTAGTACCAAATTTCTACCTAGTATAAGTTTTAGTGGGTATTTTTTATTGCATTTCCCTTTCTTCCTTCCACGTTCATTCCTGCATGTCTAGTGGATTGAACTGCAATAGTCTCCACCCAGCCAATACAGAACCAGTTCTTGTGATGACAGTGACTGCATGATGTGTGATATTACTATATAGTACACTTCCCTCAGAACACCTTCTGTGAGGTCCAAATCTAGATTAGGTGACACTTCAATGCTCTTCCTCTTGGATCCTAGCAATAGTAAATTGCTATTTACTCTTGATTTCTCCCCCAGCAAGACTGTGTGCTCTGTAGGGGCAAGGACCCTGGCCATATGGTTCATGGCTCCAAGAGCAATGCCTGAAACAAAGTAACACTCATTAAATAGGTGCTGAATGAAAGAAATAAATCTTTGCATCGCTAAGTAATGTGTCTGATGGCATTGCCATGTTCCATTTTCTCAGGACTCATGTGGTTAATTTTGGAGCTCTATGGGTCCTGACTTTCCTAGGTTGCAGATACATACCTCTGAAGAGTAATATAGTAAGCACTTGGCTGCTATTTCACTCATTACTTCTTTATTTCTGAGTTATTTTCACATTGGGTGCCTCTAATAGGGCCAGCAGCTATGAAATTTGTCAAGAGAAGGGGATAATATCTCCTACTCTGCATTTTGTTCCATTGGTATAATTGCTATGAAGATTATAGATTAAACCTGCTCCTAGTTATTATAATTCCTTTTGAAACCCAAAGACGAGGGGTTTCATTCTACACAAAGATCTTTTCATTTCTCTCTGAACAGAAACCAACTAAAATTAGCTCCAAGTCATTACTGCACTGTCAAAATGGAAGTATATTCAGCATACTCATTTCCTGTCAACACTACCTGACAATCCTAGAATTATTTAAACTGTCTCACAAGTGGCTATTGGGAAGCACATTGTTTCATTGCACTGCTATAGCTTACTAATGATGAGATAGTTTGTAAAAGCATGGAATATTTATAAAGTATTCTAATTTTATTTACATATTGTTTTGTTTTTAAGACCTCTAGTAATTACTGTAATAACAAATATACATGTTCCCTTTTTACCCATAGGAAAGCTGTTTTTGTTTGGTTTGGTTTTCTATAAAGTTTAGTAGTAATTTTTATCCCAATATTTATGCTAAGATTGTTTTTTAAAGAAAGTTTAATTTTTATCAAACCTGCTTCAACACTCATCAAACCTGCAGACAACACTCATCAAATATCTTTAAATATCTTTAAATTCTTCACAGAAACACTGTCTACTAATATGCCCTAAAAATCTATATGCCTCTAATATAACACTGAAAACAAATTCACCACATTTCTGCTTTTCTTTATACAATGGGGGATAATATGGATTTGTGTGTCTCTTAGGTATTTACTTTCATAAATTTATCATATTTCTGTTCTCTTAATTATGCATAGAAAGGTCACAGAAATGGTTTCTTCCAACTATTATAGCCATCTTTATAGCACATGCTTCATTGCACATAGAGACCTGCTTAGTATATAATTTATGTTCTCAAACCTTAATTTGCCTGAAGCCTTCAGATGGCATATATTTCCAATTTCTATCTGAGTTATTTTTACTAGTTATGCCATCTGAGTATTTTTTACTAGTTGTCCATATTTTCATAATAAAAACCCGTCACAGTCCTTACTGGGTTTCAGATTAGATAATGGGACTAAACTATGATCAAGGGAAGAAGATAAAAAGAACTTATTAACATCTCTCAGAAGCTGCTCCTTTAAGCAGTTGTACACAGGGAGTCGTTAAAATTCACATATTCAGTATGATCACATAAAAAAATTATAAGGACAACATGAATAATGTTTACTGCAATGGCGGATTATGAAACATTCAAAATTCTCAGAAATTGTAAATCTAGATCTGAACACTACAGAAATAAACTACATTTAAGTAAAGCATATTCTTGATTAAAGTATACTTAATGCTAAAATGTTGAAGGAAATATAAAAGGAAGAGCCATATATGCAAACGCAAATTTATAACTCATTATCTAACTACCTAGGTAACAAGATATTGGCTACAAAATACATAAAGAGTTTGAACGTCAATTCTTAGACTCCTAAGTGTGATTCTGTGATGACAAATACATGATTATAACTCAAAATAATTCACTTTTACACAAATTACTAATGCCTACTATGTGAAAAAGACACTACCCTTGCCTTAGGGAATTCACAGACTAATGGGAAATAAAGACTAACTCCAATGGTAGATACATTTTTATTAATAAATCCTCAATTCTGCACTTTAATAAAAGATGCATGTGCCTCTGTAATTTATACTTAGAAACAAGTGATCTTTTCATGTTAATAAATAAAAACCTCCATTCCAACTAGGCACTAACGTCAAACCGTCACTTCCCCTCTGTCCTCCCGTTTGCCAATATGTACAGGAAGACGACAATTAACTGTTGACTGCCACAGACTGAATATTCCATTTTGCAAAATAAGTGGTCTGAAATGCTTATAAATATTTTGATGAGAAGAAATGACCAGGTTAGGACCTTTTGGTTTGCTCCAGGTTAACATAAGAAAAATGAACTAGCTATAACTCATGAATTATAGAGAATTTTCTGGTTCTGGTATTTTTCCCATTCCAAGCATGTCTCCTGAATTATGTTTCCCATGTTTGAAAATTAAAATAATGAATCATCACCCATTCCAAAAACGTTCATGTAAGGTAGTAACATTAATGACTATTACTACCCTCTTGTGCAGGCAGCATTAGACAGCACCCCCATAAGTAGAATGGGTGTGTACCAGGGTCTTTTCTCAAACTAAGTCTATACCAGATAACAGGAGAGAAGAGTGAAATAGGCAGATGCATTGTTTGCCCAGGTGCCCACTGCCACGCAAGGGAACAGCTGAGCAGAGCTTCCTTGCAGCATAGCTGTCTCTGCCATCTCAGTAATTCACAGAAACTATCGTGCCTACTTCGTAGCCAGACTGCCTCATGGACTCTCTAGCTCATTAGAAATCGCTTGATTTACTTTGTGTAGTGCATACAGTGTGTCTGGCATAAGCAACCTTCATTTTGTATCTAAAGGTTAAAATAGTCCCCGCTCTAATATAATCCAACCACTGTATGCACAATCTTAAGTATTCCCAATAAGATAGCAACCTAATGTCAAGTTTGGCAGCTACATCCAAAGATAAATTTGCTGAATCACTTCAGAAGCTGCCTGCCAGTCTTAGAAACTTCAGTCTCAGGTGATAATCTTTTTCTCTTCTAGGTCTCTAGTGAAATTATCCACATCTATTTGTTGTCATTCTGTAACTTACAGACTAAATGGTCACCTCACCACCATCACCTCACTGGAATACACAATCGTGGAAGAATACTAATGAGGTCACCATAGCAACTTGTATTAGAAAAGGGAAAAAGAAAAGGCAGAAAAGGGCCAAAATGGGCAGGAGGGGGCAGGTAGTAATTTTTAAATTTCCAAATCCCCATGCTGTGAAAAAAGGAAAAGAAACTGAAGCATAGAAGAATCTACCTCTTTCGTCTCAGCAACTAAACACAAGGCTGGGCTGGAACTTAGGTCTTTACTCTTCTGCAACCTGCTCTGCATCCCTCCTTGCTTTCAGCCAGCCATGGTCCTCATGGGACCATCATCTGGTGGGATAAGCCAACCTTCCTTCCCAAGGGAACTGAGCTCTCAGTAGGTCTTTTAAGGTTGCAGTACTTTTTTGTTTGTTTGAAAAAATCAAGTGCTGTTACTCCTTGATAGTACTAAATAAACTGGCTAGCAACACAGTCCTTATATCTGTGTAATCCCCGAGTATCCAGGAAGCTATCTCAGGTTTAGTGGGATCCTTATAAAATTCTGATGGGGCTTACAGTGTGTACCATGAGCAGGCTGATTAAGGATGGCCAAAAGGAAAAGCTACCCATTCTCTCGTCTGGATTCATACAACTAATTAGGTATATAATTACTTGTCCATTTATAAACAAGTCTGCCAATGATACCTCTTCTCTCTCTCTCTCTCTCTCTCTCTCTCCCCCTTCTCTTTCTCTCTCTCTCTCTCCCTCTCTCTCAAATCCACACCTTCTTCCCCACCTCTACTGCCACAACTTTAGTTCAGCTCTTCTTCCCCTCTCCCAGACGTAACTCATAACAGCCTCAACCATGCACTTACCACACAGCCCTGGGTTTTACCCTATATCTATGACATAAGATTTTATAAGCTCCCTGAAGGCAGGCATCATATCTTACATGACTTTTCTGTCAATACAATATAAACTGCTCGGCACATATCACGGAGATAGTAAAAAAAAAAAAAAAAATTGTAGAATGAACACATCTCTCAGCTTTTCGCCCTCTCACCAATCTCTCCCCTCTTATCTAGCCTCCACAATGCTACAAAAATAATCTTCCTATAATATAAATCTGATCATACATGCACCCAGCTAAATCACCTTTATGATACCTAAAAGCTTTCAGGATAACATTCAAGGGTTCATGCCTACCACTTGTCTTGTCTCTGACACTCTCCTGCCCCAAGGGAGATCTCATTATGCTCCATCCTTACCAAAGCAGTTCCCTACACACCATGTGCTCTCATGCACACGTCTAAGCCTTCATTCACGCACTTCTCTCTTCCCAGGATGCCCTTGCTACCTTGATTTCCTGAACTATTGTCTTAATCCTTCAGAATTCCAATCAAGTGTCAGTCTCTCCAGGAAGCATACCCTAAATCTTCAGTCTGGATTACATGCTTCTCTTGGCTTTCAAACATTCCAGGCATACTTTTAGGCTGGCATTTATCACACTGAATGGTAATTTTCTACGAACTTCCATATATATATATATATATACATATATGGTGTGATCAAAAAATACGGTGAATACTGCTGCTAAGTGCCATCTAAAGGAAAGGCAGGGATCTTCAATATGGAAATTGACACGTCGAACCCTAGTAATAGTTTGTGACAAGTTTCAACTTGTTTGGTGCAGTCAGTCGGGTGTGAGCTACGGTTGAGAGAAGGTTTTAAAGTGTGCCATAAATCATCCTCCATCACGACAATGCTCTGTGTCACACATTGCTTTTGTTATACGGAAATTTTTGTCAAATAAAAACATTACAGTGTGTCCTCATCCACCTTATTCACCAGATCTGGCACCATTCGACTTCTGGCTCTTCCCCAAAGTCAAAATGACCATGAAATGTAAACATTTTGAATCGATGCACTACATCAAGGCAGCCATGACAGCTCAACCAAAGAAATGAAAGAGGACTTCCAGAAATGAGCTCAGAGAGCGGCAAGAACAATGGCGTAAGTGTGTTTGAAGCGAGGGGGAGTATTTTGAGGGAGATTAGTGGCAATGTGTCTTTTATTGTAATTTTTTTTAATTTAAACATTCACCATATTTTTTGATCAGACCTCGTTCATCTCCCCACTTAGACTGAAAACTCTTGAAGGTTTGGGTATGTCTTATTCATGCTTGCATTTCTACTGCCTGGCAGAGTATTTCGGACATACCAGTTATTTGATAAATTGGCAAATGAATATAGGAATGAATGAATCATAATTTTATATGATTTGTCCTTTCTATATCAACTGTTACATTTGATTCTCACTTTAGTCCCATGAAATTAAATGTATAGAGACTAGAGTCCCTATTACACTGAAAAGAAGATAGAAAGGACATCTTCCACAAGATTATACCACTAGTAAATCAAGGATCTAAGTTTCAAATCCAGAGCCCTCTGGCTTCAAATGCAGTGAGTGCTTTAATGTCAATATTCAAGGATGCCTTAGCATCTCATCAGCAGATAAATTTAGCCATCATGTGGGCCAAATCGCCTGAAACTTGCTCTGTGCTCTATGAAGTACTTAATGATTAACATCAGACTACCTGGATTAGTCTGAGTTTCTTTTTTATTCATGCCTAGTCAGCATTGTTGGTTCTGTCTATAAACGGTTAGCTCAAATGGTTATAGCACTGTGCTAAGGAAAACAGGATTACAAGGTTAAGACATCTATGAAGCTAGGTTGGATTAATTCGTCCAACACTATGCGCACCTTCTTAACTCTCACTAACTTCCTAGCAAACAAAATATCCTTGGCCAACCAGACACTGAGATAATGTGAACTAATTCTGGCAGATCCAGAAAATTGTTCATTTAACCCTGCATTCAATAAGCAAATAAGAAAATTAAGCAATCTAGAAGCCAATTACTCTGCATTTCCAGGAAGAGAGTATCCTTACTAAGGCAAAGAGAAACAAAAAGAATTTTGTCCAGATTTTTAAAATATTTGCTTGTTGAGTTTCTGACATCTGTTTGTCACTGTTACAAAGAAAATTTAAAATATCATCATGATTTTTAAGTCCTAAATACTATCTACCAGCACCATTTTTTTCTCTCTCTCTTTGCTCAAATTTTTGTAAACTTGTAGGAGTCTACACACTGCATTTACTGACTGATTCAAAGAAAATTCTAGAATATTTTCAAAATAAAAGCTACAGTAATGAAAGCTCCTATTTATAGAGCATCTAGATAGTACTGGGCACTGTTGTTTGGGGTAAAATATGTGTTGACTCATTTACAAACTCAAAATTCACATAAAGAATTATTACTTATCCCTTTCACAGATTGGTCAACTCATGTGCGGAGAGGTTATGGGGCTTTCCCAATATCCCAGGTCTGCTAAATAAATAAAAGAAGTTAGACTTTGAACAAGTGTATCTAATTTTAAAAACCATGTTTTATAGCACTACAGCACATAGTAAGTGCTCAATAAATATTTTATGTAAATGAGCCAGCTGTGGCTGAACCTGTTTTTACCTTAAGATGTTGAAGCTATTCATAAAAGTGAAACTTACTGACACGACATCAGATTTGACTGTCAAAAATTCCTTGTTAAGGAATGTACGTCAGGGTTTAATCACATTACTTTCACATCAGTGGCCAATGCAACCCTGAATGTTTAATTATGCTACTAGTTTTATACCTAATCAATCTTTTTCATTAAAATCCAGTGAAGCAAACAACTGAGATAATTACTGCAGAATCATCTTAATTAAAAAATTTAGCTTCTAATTAAGAGTCATTGTTTATCTTATCAGGAAACAGTTAGGATTCATGACAGGGTTGCCCTGTTCATTAATTTTTGGAGCCTTTTTTGAGGTTGGACATAGCATATGATACTCTTGCCTATGTGAGCATTTGTGTTTACACAGACACATATGCTCGAGCATATTTAGGAGTGTTTTAATTGTATCAAAAGGAAAAAAAACAATAAAAATCATGGAACCAATGGAAACTCAATGAAATCCTTGATCTAGCATTTATGTCTCAGCTAATTACAAAATGTTCAAAAGTGAATTATTTATACCGTAATTGCTAATTGAATACAAAATTATATTCACAACTGAAACAAAGTTGCCGTAAAACTTTTTCTCACAAGTTATGAATTCACATAAAAATTGCTGAACGTCCACTCACGTCTGGGCAGCATAAAGAAATACTTATTATTTTCTTGGCCTCCCATTTCTGAAAAACTTCCTTTTACCATGAGAATCATACATATAGGACTTGAGAAGTAAGTCACAGTCTCCTTGACGTGCAGGAAACCCCATCCATTCCGAAGCTAAATATAACCATGACATGTTGTCCCTGGAGAAACCCAGTTTCATCACTCACTACTCGTGCACCACAGCCTCCCATTGTACATGTGTTGTCATAAAATTCAAAACCAAACACTGGCAAATGCTTTAAGTCACTATCCTGTGCCTTGGCCAGAAGAGTACATTTTTTAAATCTCAAAATCATAATCCATGAATCTGTTACTCTACAAATTTGACCAGACACTTAAAGGAAAGCCTAAAGTAGCCATGGGGAGTGGGAGACAGGAGAGCAGACCAAGTCCCTAAAAAGAAAAAGGGAAAAAAAGAAAAAAACAAGATCCAAGTAACACTTTTGATCAGCTATTCCTGAGCATCCATGTTAGAAAACCTGGAAGCAGGGCAGGGATAGCAGTGGAGGAGGGGGAAAGGGAATAAAGCACTGAAAGGATAAAATCATCCACTGGAATTGGCTTAAGGATAGTTTAAATGTTATGCATTTAGACCACACTGAAAAGTTCCTATGTGGAAATATTTGGAAACCAAATGGCTGCCATCAGCTATAATGACCAGCATGGCCTCACAAAAATCAAAGTTGACATAGGTAGTTCAAATATTTTAAGCTTAAGTGGAAAAATCCCATTCAATTTTTCCATGCTAACAGTTAGCTGACATAAAAGACAACAGGAGGTCGGGGAGGCAGAGGAGGCAACAAATAAAGTTCAAGTTATCATCTCCAACAGAGGTTTCAAAACTGTCCTCTGAAGAGCACAGATGCAGGACTCCGGGGAGGTGATAACCTGCTCCCCTCCCATCACCAAAGTGCTTTCTTTGTCTCCCTACAGTTCCCACTGCCCTCCAACCCCCACAACAGTGGACACTATAGCTCTCTAACAAAGTAGGCAAATACTTTGCACTTACCCTTGGTCAGTGAACACAGGATGATCTTCTGTTCAGTGTCTTCCAAAAGGACTTCAGAAATCATTTTAAATTGGAAAGAAGTCCAGGTTGGAGGATAAAAATTAAACTTTTCCTTGAAGAAGTCTTGAAAGTAATTACTGCTCTCAGTATGGACAAAAAAAAAAAATGATGGAGGTAGAAAAGAGCTACAGTCTATAAAAGTCACTAAACCCACCTGATTATATTTACCAGGCTCCCTTTCTATGAAGCCTCATTCCCCAGACATAAAACAAACAAAAAAGCATCGGTTTAAATATGTATACAAGCCAGATTTCCAAATAAACACCAGCATTCAGATTTGTACACAAATACAAAAATGTGTTTTCTTCTGGAAACAATTTGTACATAGTTCCAGATATTTCCCCTTCCAGAAAATAGCAAACTCTGCTTAGCATCCATTTTGCTAGTGTAAGTGATGGGTACTTTAAATCCTGTCCGCTGCACCATGGCCCACTGTTATTACACCCAATGCCTCACCTGGACCTGGATTGTATACTGATACTGAAAGAACCCGTTCAGATAAATGACTGACTGGCAACAGATAAGCCGATAAGGAGAGCATCATTATTTTGCAAAATGGTCAATGCAGGGTGCTATAAAATAAAAATATAATTAAGGAATGCGTCATAGGCATAGCACATTGTATGGCAAAAGGACTGGTGAATAATAGCTCTGGAGGCCATGCACTCTTCTTTCCCTGCCCTGACTGTGACACATAGGACAATGTTATGCTGCTGAAAGTAATGGGCCACCAGGGTTAATTGCCTTATAAATTCTTTTGGCAGCAGAATACTAATGGCTTGATAAACCGATTATTAAAATAAAGGGCATCAGGGACATAAACGAGGAAGATTCTCAGACAGGTGTTGAGGCGTCTCATTCCTAACACAGCTGTTCTGGAAAAATAAGGATAACTGTCGTTAAAGCCCTCCTTTCTTGAGTACTTATTATGTTCCAAGCACTGGGCTTATACAGCGTGATGGTTAATTTTACTCATATGTGTCAATTTGACTGGATCCCAGGATGCCCAAGTATTCGGCTAAACAGTATTTCTGGGTGTGCCTGGGAGGGTGTTTTGGGATGAAATTAGCATTTGAATCAGTGGACTCAGTAAGGCAGATGGCCCTTCCCAATAGGGGTGGGAATCATCCAATCCATTGAAGGCTTGAATAGAACAAAAAGGTGAAAGAAAGAAGAAGCCAGCACTTCTTATCTGGTTGCTTCATCTGGAAAGTTGATCTTCTCCTGCCCTCAATGTTCTTGGTTTTCCTGAGTCTCCGGCTTGCAGATGGCTGGTTATGGAATATCCCAGACTCCATAACTGTGTGAGCCACTTGCTTATAATAAATCTCTTCCTAGATAGATCCTATTGATTCTGTCTTTCTAGAAAACCCTGACTAATATACGTACATTCCCTTACTTAATCTATGGTAATACTCCTATGAAGAAGACATTATTATTCCAATATTATAGACAAGGAAACTGAGCCTCAGAGCAAAGAAGTAACTTGCCTAAGTTAGCACATGGCCAAAATAAAGAATTAAAATTAGTACTGCTTGATTCCAAAACTCATACTCTTAACCACTTTGCTCTACTGAATCTGATATTCAGAATAACTTAGAATATAAAAATTCCAGTTTTCATAGAAGGCAAGGAACTATAATTGCCAATGCAGATGCTTTATTTTTAAAAAAACTATTAAAAAGAAAAATAGGAGGCAATTAATTCAAGTTTTTTAATCACCCAGCAAAAAAGAAAATAATTATTTGTAGAATAAATCTCACTAATTTAAGCTGGAACACAAAGCAAAATAATTTTTGTGAATTTCACATTATACTTTTAGCATCATTAACATTGACAGGCATGAGTTGATCAGACATCGTTTAAAGCAGTCCCCTACACATATACAGATAACGTAAAAACACCACGAAGCACATCTAATGAAAACACAAAATAAGTTATTAAAATTTCTCTTTGTTTGTAGATATTATATTTATCTACCTATGCCCTCAATTGTGAAATGAAACAATTTATTTAAAAGGGAGTAGAGTACTTCAGCCAATATGATGCCAGTCTCATGTTCACAAAATGGTAAAATTACCCTGAAGAACTGGACAATTTGTAACAATTATGTAATTTATTTTGATTTACCTAATAGAGAGAAGATAGATGATGAATGGATGAATGATAGATAGATAGATGATAGACAGATAGAACAACTGAAAGTAATTTTCATTTACAAACAAACATTAGTATTTTAGACCCTTAAAAGTTACTTATTCCTAATTCCCCAGAACACAATTTGACCCCTACAGGGCAAAGCAGTCTATATTTAGCTTAATAGTTTCATATTGCTGCTATAACACTACCACATTATAATAACACAAATTTATTATCTTACAGTACTGGAGATCAGAAGTCCAAAAGTATTTCATGGGTTAAAGTCATGGTGTTGGCAAAGCTGCATTTCTTCTGGAGGCTCTAAGAGACAGTCCATTTCCTTGCCTTTTCCAGTTTATAGTGGCTAACCTGCATTCTTTACCTTGTGGGCCCTTCTTCCATCTTCAAAAAGATCACTTCTGCTTCTATCACCACATCTCTAACTCTGACCCTCTTGTCTTCTTCTTATAAGAACCCTTAGGATTACCCTGGGCCCACTTAGGTAATCCAGGCTAATCTTCCTTTCTCAAGATCCTTAATTTAATCACTTCTACAAAGCTCTTTTACCATGAAAGGTAACATATTTACAGATTCTGGAGATTAGGACATCGACATCTTTGGGGAGCCATTATTCTGTCTACCACAATTCCCTGTAAGACAACTATCACAGATTGCAGGAGGAAGGAGGGGAGCCAGGATCTTCCTTATCTGAGAAGGTAACTTATTACTAATCATAAAGGTCTCCAAAGGAAGCTAGATCTCAGGGACCATCCCTAGAACTTCTCTTATATATTCTCTGCTTTTGGTGATCTCATCCAGTTTCACCATCTTAAATACATGCCAAGGACTCCCAAAATACCTCTCCTGATCAAATTCTATATCTAACTGCCTACTCAACACACCCTCTTGGATGTGTAGTAGGCACCTCTGACTCAGCATGTCTAAAATTGAGCTCCTTACTCCCCCTCATTCAAAGATAGTTCTCTCACAGTCTTTCCTACCCCCATTCATAGCAAATCTCTTCTTCCAGTTGTTCAGGCCCCAAACCTTGGAATTATCCTTGACTCCTTTATTACTTTTATAGCCCACATGCACCCATCAGCAAATCCTGTTAACATTCCATTCAAAATGTATCCAGAATCCTGTATTTCCTCCTCTCCTCCCCTGCTATCACCCTGATCTAAGGCACCATCATCCCTCTCCTGGGTTTTTACAATAGTGTACTACCTGGTCATCTCCCTTTCACCCTTTTCCCCACTGCCACATGCTCAGCATAACAGCCAGCAAGGTGTGGATAAAATCTAAGGGTAGTGGATGCTATGGGGTACCACCCAGATCCCCCTTTTAGAACTGAGGTACTTGCTACCCCAGCAGCTGGAAGTGTTGACTGTCAATGGCTTACATTTGAGTCCCCTCTTAGAAATACTCTCACCCAACAGGAACTGCCTCACTGTAGTTTGGACCTTTCCTTATGGCATAAACAATGATGGATCAACATGGGAGTATAAAAGCTCACCACTTTTCCTCAATTTGGGACAACGAGGAAGGGCCATGTTAGCTCCAGGACTCCTGTGGATCAGCTGAGGACTCTGTTGCAACTGCATCACATTTCAGCTTCTACCTCTGCCCAGTTTTGCTCTCCAACTCCCTCAGAGGTGTTGCTTCTGAGAACATTTTGAAAATAAGTCGACTAAACACAACTATAAATCTCAGGGCTTGTTTCCAAGAGAACTCAACTTAAAACACTAACTTAGGTTACATCACTCCTCTGGTCAAAAACCAATTACCATCTATTTAATATAAAAGCCAATGTCAGGCCAACCCGGTGGCTCACGTAGTTAGGGCTCCGTGCTCCTCCTCCAAAGGCTGGCTATTCGATTCCCACATGGACCAGTGGGATCTCAACCACAAGGTTGCCAGTTCAATTCCTTAAGTCCCACAAGGGATGGTGGGCTCTGCCCCCTGCAACTAAGATTGAACACGGCACCTTGAGCTGAGCTGCCACTGAGCTCCCAGATGGGTCAGTTGGTTGGAGCGCATCCTCTCAACCACAAGGTTGCCGGTTCGACTCTCGCAAGGGATGGTGGGCTGTGCCCCCTGCAACTAGCAACGGCAACTGGACCTGGAGCTGAGCTGCGCCCTCCACAACTAAACTGAAAGGACCACAACTTGACTTGGGAAAAAAAAAAAAAGTCCTGGAAGTACACACTGTTCCCCAATGAAGTCCTGTTCCCCTTCCCCAATAAAATCTTAAAAAAAAAAAAAAAAGCCAATGTCATCAAAATGGCCTAAAGGTCATAAGTGAAAAGGTCCCTATTGCCTCATCTCCTACTACTTATTCTTGTCCCCACTACACTGGCAAAGCCATGCCAAGCACATTTCTTCCATTGGCTGTTCCCTTTTTCTAGATTGCTCTTCCCCCACATTACCACACAGTTTACCTTGCTCACCTCCTTCAAATTTTTGCTCAATGACCAGTTTCCCTGACCATCCCATGGCACTAGAATTGCCCTGCACTCCTATACTCCATAACCTACTTTTTTTCCCCGCCATAGCACTTACCCTAGCATTCACTATAATAAAGTACTTACTATGTGTGTTATCTCGTTCATATCCCTATGCACGTTTTATGTATGTGTCTCTTTCATTCACTGCAGTATCCTCCATGCTTTTAACAGTGCCTGGTACATAGTAGGTCCTCAAAATACTTGTTGAATGAATGAATGAGTGCCAACTGTGTGTCACACCCCTCCCTGGGCACATTTACATATATCTCATTTGATACTTAAAACAACCCTGAGAGAGAAGTATTATGATATCCATTTTTCTGACTGAGTAAAGAGAGAATCAGATAATCACACCAGAATATCACATTCATAACAAATGTTAGAGCCCTGATGTGAACCCATGTGGGTCCAAACTCAAAGCTATATTCTTTCTACTATTCTGGGTATTCAGATACACACTGAGCTCATAAGGATGATAAACTGACTTGTTCAGAGAACCTGCCCTACTGCAGCTACAGTACTCTCTTCCCAAACATATCTATCACAACTGAAAAAAAAACAATACTAAGAAAGAGGTAGAGAGACTGAGAGGGAATCACGATCATTCATTGTATCCAATGTCCATGTGTTCACTATTACCGTAGACGCTCTACAAAATCTTTAAAACTCCTAGCTTTGTATTACTTATGATGGATATGCCCATAAGGGACTAATTAACATGCTGGTAACTACTTGCACACCAGGAAACCTCACCAAAAGCTAACTACATTGTTAGTCGTACTTGGACCAGTAGGGGGCGGACAAGGGGTACGTGTGTAGATAGAAAACAAAAGTCTGGGTTTTATACCTGAGTTAATGGGAAAAAATAACTCACTCTCTGTCTTCCACTTAGCAAAAGAAAGCTTTATAAAGGAAGTGCTGTTACAAGAGCTTTCTGAACTCCAGAGAAGAGGAAGTTTGGCAAGTTGACACGATGGTCTTTTCCAGTGCTCAACACCCATTAACTTCAGAGAGAGCTTCTAGTCTGGATCAGCTGGGCAGGATGCAATGCAAATGGGAAATGAGCCTGACCCCATCACAAAAACCTTTAGCTCCACACACATGTGGGTCTGATGGAATCCACTGACATAAAAGGAAGGTGAGAAAGCTCTAAATTGGCTTTTACCATCTAAGGATGTTCACACACAAAGCGTGCATTGTACCCACTAATGAAAGACATGTGCTAGAGTGGTTACACATTGCAACTGAATGAAAACTAATGACATGAAACAGCCAAGGCGCCTCTAGACTGACCCTTATAAAACCTCAGACCTGACTTGCAACAGACAGAGCTAAACCAATTTATCACTGAATTATGCATCATTTAATAAAAACTGGTGTGACTCAACCTGCCACGAATGCTAAACGCTTGAGGAAATGGCCTCCAAAGTCCCCTTGTCCTTTCACCAAGCTCATCTTTAACCCTTCAGTGACTGATGAACTGGTTGAAAGGAAGTCTAAACTTTATAAACTATACAAAATAAACTTAGGATAGTCTGACCTTGTGGTTCACGGGATCAGTGGAAAATTACTACTCTGGCAGAGTTAACTCCTGTTTCTGTAATTCAGTGGAGTATGGATTAAGTGAAAAGAAAGGCATTCTCTTTTTTGAACCACCACTGGAATCTTGAAACTGTAGTTAAAGTTCTGTTTCCACATGCCAAAGCAAGTGTTGATTTTACTAGCATTATTTACACAGTCATCATCGAAATATATTTTAATTTAAATAAAAATGAATGCTATAGACCTTTAAACTCTGCCCATATTTTTACATTTTCAAGAAAAAAAATCCTGCTAACTCAATCACTATCATCGAAACAGAAAAATCAACGCAATACAGGAAGATGTTTCAATAGGAGTGAGTCAGGCGGGGCTCAGAATAGGGACATCCGCACCAATTTATAGACCACTGGAGATAGATGATTTAGGAAAAATTTAGCTGATGTCAAGGAAATCATAGCAATTCCTACCGTCCATCCCATGCAAAAGCTTGTTGGTAATAGCCAAAAATATATAGTTAGATATAGTCTAGAAAGTTAAGAAACTTCTCAAAATCTATTCTTATTTTATTTCTCTTTTCAGTATACAATCTTTTTTCTATGAGAACAAATTTGTACCACTGTAGAAATGTTTAGGTGCCTTGAAACTTTAAAAAGCTTTTTTTCTTGACAATACACCAAGGATCATGTTTCTTTTTAACTGAACCAAAAAAAAAAAGTAGATGAAGCCAAAATGTATTTATTATTAAGTTCAGCAACAATAGATTATGTTGAAGACTGAAGCACTTGTAATGCTCCTTCATCTGGGAAGACACTCTATTAAAAATCTGCCCACTGTGTTTTTGCCTTTCATTCTTTCTTTTTCTTCCACCAGGGTAATGAAAACATCAAGAGTCTCTGAAATATTGGATAAAGAAAATCGAAAGGAGCATTCGCAGCCCAGAAAACTGTTACTAATCATTAAGGATTTGTCACCATCTTTTTATTAACCTTTATTTTTCTTGAACTAGTTTATTATTTAAGACATTTTAGACCAGGAAAAATGTCTGGGAGGAGAGGCAGAGACTTTTCTAAGCACTTTACATGTATTAACTCAATTTGTACTCACAACGACTTTATGATAAATGTCCTAACATTATTTCCATCTTACAGCTGAAGAAATCAAGGCATGGAGAGGTGAAGTAATTGACCCAAGGTCAATAGCTATAAGTGGTGGAGGCCAGATTCAAATCAAGGCAGTCATACTCCAGAACCCATGCACTTACTCATGCCATACTGTCTCTATGTAGAAAGGCAGTGAGGAAAACATGAAGATTTCATTTTAACAATAACCCAAAAAGAAATTCTCCAGTCTCTCTGCACTCTATTAGGTCCCAAAAGGTGAGATTACACATGTCAGTACATTTCTCTCAAATAAAATAAAGTGGATCCTAAATTCATTTCAGTATTTTGTACAATATATGAAGTATTCTTTTTCTAGGGTAAAGGTAGTTTATTCCTATTAAGAAGATAAAAACATAAAAATGAGACAAGCCAGGATGAGAAGTTCAATCTTTCAGCTTGATTATCTTCAAAGTTTAGAATCATGTTTCAAAATTAGCATATCAGAAAGTTTGAAAGCAGATGACCCCAAAGCAGGTTTTGACTATCTCCATCTCAATCATATTTGGGAGGGAAGCAAGATAAACAAACAGGAAGAAAAACAGAAAATAAAAACAATGCATATTCTTTTGCAAAAACTGAGTGAATTCCAAGCTAATAATTTTAAAATTCAAAGGCCTACCTTTAAAAAAAACAGCAAAAAGGAATCAGAAAATAATATCTAGCCACAGCATGGGTCCTTTCTCTTCACTCCACTCTACTCCACATGATTCATCCCAACTTTTCCCTCCCATTTCTGGATGCTTAACCACCTAGCAATTTTGATTTTCATTTGCCATTACTTGAAAGAATTTCACACATCTTTTAAGCATTCTGATTGTTTAAATGGAAAATTGGAGGTCAAAATCTCCAGAGACTCTTGAGAAATTTGAAGGAGAAAAAAAGTCTAAAATTCACTTCTAAAAATGAGTATTTATAGGAAACTCCAGAGTGGAATAACTAAGTCAAGCCCACCAAACAAGTAGCGAGTTGATTATCCTCTATAGTAAATATTTTCTTTGAACATTTTGCCCTCTATTATTACAAAGGATGAAAACAAATGTGTATGCACATGTATGCTCCCACTCACACACATTTTTTTCCTCTTCATAAGGATACGCCTGTGGCAGAAAACAGCAAGAATCCTGTATTATGGAGAAGTAGGTGGGTGACTCCTCTCTTGGTTTCTCTTTGGTGTCTGCAGATGACCCAGAAGTGACACCAGACAGAATAATCTCTCTCCAAGGTGCTGGAGGCCTACAGCTGTCTGTTCTCTATTTTACCTTCTTCAGATCAAGTATGGCGCTCTGCACTTGGCAAGAGATTGATTACTGTTGACTGGTTTATATTGTCTGGCAGAGTTAGAGGGAAATTTGAAAGTTAATGAACAATTTAATTCTCTAGAGAATGTCTGAATCATCTGGAGAATTTTGATAGTATAGACATGACAGCCTTCGAACACAACTGTGATAAAACTAATTTCAAATAACATTAGGGGTAGCTTAAAGCTGTTTCTTATCACACAAATCACTTTAGAATGAATCCTGACAGTGATCAGCAATGATACATTATGGGTGGCATGCCAATAGAACTCCTAATGTGAGATATCAACCATGAGCTAATGTTTCTCTGATAGGCATGATTTAAAGATAGACCATTATGGCCTTCAACTACCCGTAAAGATCCATTTTATAAAATATTATTATTATTTAATTATGAGTGTGGCAGTAGGCTCCAAGTGTTTATGCCCTGAAGCTATCACTAAAATATTTCAGATAATGTAAAAGCGTGTACCTGTGTAAATGCTAATAACAATAATAATAATAATAATAATAATAATAATGTAGTAGAGCAGAAAGTTAAAAAAAAAGATAAAACTGAACTGTGCATGGGGGACTCTGGTAATTGGAAGAGTCAATGGCTATATGATTCAAGAAAATAGTCTCCCTCGAGAAGGAGACTGATTGTCCTGCATTTATACAGCAGCTAACCAACACTAAGCAGGCTTTTCTTTGCATATTATTGGTGCCAGCCCGATGAGGCAGAAAATTGCATCGTGTCATTTAATTTCCCAATCTTTGTTTTCATTGTATTAATCTTTTGGCTTTGCTTCACTTTATAATTTGAAGGCTCAGCAAGAAGCAAACCAAATGGAAATTCAGCTTACTTTCATGTCTAGCTGAATGTGTTTGGTGCAGTTTCCAAAAGTTTAATTCTACATAATACTGTCCATGAATAATAATAGACTGCTTTTGCATACAGAGTTATTAGTGTTTGTTAAAGGTCGCCATAAAGTTTCTGGGAAATATGCCCAAAAATCAGTCACCAAAACATGATTAACAAATTGGTTACAGAAGGGGAACAGATAATTTTTTAAAACAGAGGTATATCATCCTGTCGAGAAATAAAAACTAAAACCCTCAAACCTGATTTAACCTAGGTGAGCTTGTCTTTTTCTCTCTTTTACTATCTTTCTTCCTTCCTTGCTTTCGTTCCTTATCTTCCTTCCTTCCTTCTGTCCTTTCTGTTATTCCAATAAAGAAAAGGAACTAAGCATGAAACAATGAAGAAGATTCAGTTTCCAGTGAGTCACACAGGAAGTTAGTATTTTGGAAGATAAATAAAAGGCATTCAGTGTTTTGGGGGGTGACAGTACAGCTTTGAATTATTTGGACTTTGGAGTCAGACCAGCCTAGCTTCATATCCTGCCATCTCTACTTGCCAGCTATGTATATCTGGTGTGTTATTTAACTCTTCGAGCCTCACTTCCTCACTGTAAAATAGGGATCTGTAAAGAGTGTGTAGCAAGGTTGTTAAGAAGAGTAAATGTGAAATGCATGTCAACACCCGATGCTGTCCCTGGCACCTTGGACTTTCTCCACAAGAGCCTTGTGATATTGCCGTATGGGCTGCTTGCTGGAGCTGCCACTGTCGTCAATGTGTACCCAACAACAAGTAAAGGGCTGTAAACATCAACCAAGTCCCTTACCTCTACCACAATCACTCTGCTGTTTGCATTTGAGATTGGGCTCTGGACATGGAATTTCCTTCTCCTCCTGACTTGTGTTATTTGTAATGATTGCAAGCCTGTAATATATAACTGACCTCAAAACTTGCATATACTTACTACATAACTTTCTCATTGCTACAAATGTTTTATCAATGTATTCAATGCACCAAAGATATTCAACTAGCGATTCTTCTGTGTTAGGCCCATCTAAAACGTGGTTTATAATGAGGCATAAATTACAAAGAAATACCAGAGAACCAAGGAGAAATGTGTGAAATCATGTCTGGGGTAAAGAGTGGGGTCAGTTAGCTTCTCGGATCTCACAATCACTCAGTCCCTCTTCGAGACAACATTTTAAGAAGTCCAGTGGGTATTACAAACGTGGGTCAAAAGAAAAGAAGTGTAGAGAGAAATTCACTACATTCTTCAAATAAAAATAAGGTTCATCTGAAACTCCCTTTCTGATTAAAATTGTCTAGTTCTCTACTGATCACCAATGTCTTTGATAGATCTCTACTCATCTAACACACCAGCCTTGTAGAAAAAATAGGGCTGATTATTGGCTCCATTTTAAACATGAGAAAAACTGAGGACAAGGAAGAGTATGTGGCATGTTCAAAACTATATAATTACTAAGTGGCAGAGTTGAGGCTTGACTCAAGGTCATCCGACTCTAAATCCAATGTTCTTCACACCTTCATATTGGTGCTGAACACTTAGCAACCTAAAATTCCCACCATCTCTACTCAGAAGACAGTACAGTTGTTCAAGAAACAGCCTTAATATCCATAGAAATGGACCAGTACAGGCTACTTTTTTAAAGAAGAACACAAACCCTGACTTCATTGTATTTAGGGAATGGGTATTTAAGGAAAAATCAGTCTGAAGAGAGACGTGGGTAGAATTTTATTATTTGCTTTTGTTGACTTTCCTTTAAAAAAAAAATTCCAGCCTCATACTTTTTTATTTTAGTTCAAAAGATAGGAAACATTTTTTTCTCCTCTTCCTCAGATTTCTATCATGCTGTTTGTGCCAACCAACCCTAGGAATGACATTTCTCCCTCACCTGAGCTCCCTAGGAGTCTACAGGTAACAACTGAAAGTCCTTAAGCTTCACTTCCTATGACTTAGACTTCACTTTTCCAAGAGTTCCTGGAAACAATGTCAAGTTATAAGAATTGGCACTCCTAGTCAGCTCAAAATACCTGCTAAGTTTGTTACTATACATTCTTCTCAAAGTGAGTCATCACTGTTATAAAATGAATTGGTCTTATATAAATGTCAATTCCGGGTTATATTTGTCAAGAAACTCAGCTTGTTCCTAATACCTGTTTGAAATCAAAGGATGGATGAGCTTCTGTCATATGGTATGACATGGTATAAATTTATTGAGCCTATTTTTGCCCAACAGTAGAGGTCCCTTAGGAACTTAATTACCAACATTTTGTGCTAAATGATGAACAGCTTCTTAGCTCCATGAATGCTATCCCAAATAGTTAACCATGAATGTAATACAGATAGGGTGTAGACATGCATGCATCACCAGGACAAGGAAATTATAAAGCAAATTATTTTTTAAAGTCATTATGAACTCTAGCTAATGTTTAAGGTTGTTATTTAATGCTATTACAAATTATCTTTTCAAAATTTTTCCCCAATATTTTTTAACTGTTAAGGTACCTTTTTATTGGCTCAATTCATTTCATATTAGTCTTGGAATCAACTTATTGGTAAACCTTGGAGTTGGTGATACTGCAATCTGCATTATCCAGTCTTTATACTTCATTATAAGCAGTGAATGTTGCTATGTCATTTGATTGGGGGGAAATGAATCACTTCCAGGGGAATCTTCACCAACTCAAATGATTTTCTTGTTCTACAGAGTTAATTAGGTGTTAGTCTGTGAGGGAGGGGAGGGTGAGTAAGAGTAACGGTGCTCTTTTCCATCTAGAAACTTCTCAGACTCATTGGAAGTCTACAGGCCTACTGTGCTCAAGATTTTTTAACTGTTAAGGTATCTTTTTATTGGCTCAATTCATTTCCTATTAGTCTTGGAATTTAACAAGGCTTCATAGCAAAGCAGGCCTGGAGGAGATCTTATTAACTTTCCCCCAGGATAATAAGTCCCATATGGAATAAAGAAAGAAATCCAACTCCCAAAAGACAGAGTCATTAGAGTCAATGGAGGGTTAATGTGATTTTTAATAGGAGGCCCATTATAATTCTCAGAACCCATAAAGTTGGTACCACACTGAGCATCTATTTAAATATAATCGGAGTTTTTCCTTTATTATCCTTCTCTAAAGAAAAAGTAACATCTTTTGCCCTTCAGTCTCTATTTTTTCCTCAGGGAATTACATAACGTCTGTTATCCCTTTTCTTGTAAATAGACAAGATAATCATGTTTGTCTTTCCTGAAAATTTTTCACTAGCTAAAAAAAAAACCACCTTCATTCAGCTGCTCATTAGAAAATGAATTTAAATTTGGAATTAAGATAAGTGACTCTGGTGTGAAAAGCAGTAACATATCACTGGGAAGAAAAAAATAGCAACCCCCATTTAAATAATTAATTTGGAAAACTAAGAATGATTTCCAATTTCCACTGAAATTGCATAAGAAAGTAAAGATGGTCATTTGGAAGAGCCTTTGGAGTGCAAAAATATAGGTGGAAAAAACATTGTATCAGGATGATAGGACAAATGCTAGTTTAAGATTCAAAAGACCTGGGCTTGGACCCCAGCTATGTCCCTAAGCAGAAAAGTGACTTTGGCCAAATCATTTCACTTCTAAGAGCTTTCATTTCCTTGCCTGTAAAATGACATTCTAGACAGGATCAGGGATAGGAAATAAATTACACCTGAAGTCCAGCTAATAGTAAACTGGTAGTGACAGCCTGGAGGACAATGTTTCAAATCTCAGATTGAATTCAATCTCTGAGCAGGAAAGAGTGTTGCGTTCAATTAGTAATGTCTGCCACGGAAGAAAAAGGTGGGGCATGTGTAGCACAAATTTACCATCCTTAGGTTAAATGACTCCTAATATTCTCTTTCAATTCTAATATTCTGTGATTCTATTAACTATAATATACGAGAGATTTTTTTTTCTCATCCCAGATTTTTACTTGTCACAAATGATTAAATTTCCACCTCAACCAATAGCAAAACAATCCAAGCCACTAACTTTGGAAACACTGAACAGGATGATGTCCAATTTGACAAAAGAGACTCAAAATAGAGAAAACATATAAAGAAAGTTGACCACAGTAGGCTTGTAGACTTCCAATGAGTCTAAGAAGTTTCTAGATGGAAAAGAGCACTGCTACTCTTACTCACCCTACCGTCCCTCACAGACTAACAAACACCTAATTAACTCTGTAGAACAAGAAAATCATTTAAGTTGGTGAAGACTCCCCTGGAAGTGATTCATTTCTCCCCAATCAAATGACATAGCAACATTCACTGCTTATAATGAAGTATAAAGACTGGATAATGCAGATTACAGTACCACCAACTCCAAGGTTTACCAATAAGTTGATTTACAAGACAGCAGTATTTCATATCATGTGCTGTAACATTACTTATCAATGTTTAATAAGCACTTCAGCAAATATATGGTGATGGAAGGAGAACTGACTCTCGGTGGTTAACACACAATGTGATATATGGTCGATGTACTGCAGAGTTGTGCACTTGAAACCTATGGAACTTTGCTAACCATTGCCACCCCAATAAACTTTAATTAAAAAATAAATAAATAAGTAAATAAGTAAATAAGCACTTCAGAAGTTTTGGCAAGCAAATGAGAAATGGATTACTATAGAGAGGTGATTAAATATTTCTAATGCACAATAGCTACTATTATGCTCTAGCTGTTCAAGAAATCTAAATAGTAAATTGAATGGAAATATAATACTGTAATGGATGTGGCAGTGTTCAATCAGCCATTGGTAATGAAATAGGAAAGTGTTTAAAGAGAGTAAATACATTTATAATGTTTTTTAATTAGCTGTAACTACATATGATTCAACCATCCATTATGAATAATGTGCAGATATTATAATGGCTTATAATATTTAAAGTGACAGCCTTGGATAAATTTTTTTAGGAATTTTTATATGTATTACTAACTTCCAGTAATTAAACATATATTATTACTTTGGAAAGAATTCTAAATTTTTTAGGAATCTTTACATGTATTACTAACATTCAGTAATTAAATCTTTATTGTTATTTTGAAAAAAATTATTTCATTTATCATACTTTCCTAAAATATTAAAATTATATTTCTTTAATAAGGGGTCCTTATTTGTGATCAGTGGTATTGCTTATCATTTTGTATAAATCATAAATCTGAGACCTGTTTTTGCTCATATAAGACTTTCTATTTGTATCAAATAGACCAAAAAGAACAAATTACACACACACACACACACACACACACACACACACCAGGAAACAAATTATTCTCTAAAATTAAAAATAATTGTATAGAATCATCAAATGTTCCAATTTCCCCGTATCATTTAGTATAATGACTATGTCTGTAATTCAAATAGTCCTTCATTCCTTCAAAAAACACTTCATGCCTCTACTTAACACTGCAATGACTTTCCTGCTGCCATAGGAAACAGACCACAGTTGCTACTGGGCCTGTACAGCATGACAGACCTGCCCAAACCTGAAGCCTCATACCTCACCCCTTTAATCCTGGCTCTTTAAGCTCCAGCTGCACCTGCCTTCTTTCGAGGCCTCAAAATAAGTCCATCTAGTTCTTGTCTCGGGTGCTTCACATACATTCCCTCTGCCTGAAACACTTCTGCCCCACCAGCCCCAGTCTTTCTTTAGAGGTCTGCTCATCATCACCTCCCACAGGCTGGGTGAGGCTCTCGACTTCTTTAAGTACTTGTCACAGTTGTAACTAAGTAACAATGTCTGTAAGTTGTCTGACATCAACTCTTCTACTAGAATGTAAGCTCCATGAGGGAAGGGACTGAGAAGCTTTTATGTCCTAATTATCTCCATCCTTAGGACAGTGTCTTGCACATAACAATGCTCAATGAATATCAATTTATTTAAAGAATAAATTAATGGATATATAAATAGAAAGCCTTCTCACAGACATTGTGTCAATTACCAAGAAGGATGAGCAAAACAGAGCCCAAAATTCCTTCATGAAATCTGAATTTGGTTTGATAGAGGCCATCTGCTATAATCAGATTATTATTCACAAGTTTAGCTATTTGTTTTTTAGGTTTGTAAAGTATTTCTGCTAACAGATTGTGACTCAGAATGGAGGGCATTTTCACCTAACTCTCCCAATTGTTAATCTTCCTGCTATTGATATGAGAGCAGGGTTCAGGATGTGGCCTATTTTCTCTATCCCTGACTCTATTAATAACTAAAATTTTACACTCTAAAGATAAGCCTTCCTAATACTAGAGAAATACTCTTGTATAATTTACCTCTGCTTTATCTGGGCAAAGTAACAAACAACAAAAAACAAAAACAGCACAAAAACAATAGAACTGTATCAGTCAGGGATCTCCAGAGAAAGAAAAGAACCAACAGATCTAAATTGATCTGCAAGAAGAGAGAAAGGGGGAGAGAGAGAGATTGATTTTAAGCTTGTTTATTTTAAGAGGCCCCTCAACTGTGGGGGCTGGCAAGTCTGAAATTTAGAGGGCAGGCTGGCAGACTGGAAATTCAGGCAGGATTTCTGTCACAGTTTTGAGACAAAATTCCCTCTTCTCCGGAAAAAAACCTCAATTTTTGCCCTAAAGGCCTTCAATTGATTGGATATAGCCCACATCCAACTGAGGATGATCTATGTAAAGTCAACTGATTTTAATTGTAACTCACAGCTAGAGTAAACCTTCACAGTAACATCTAGGTTAGTATTTGACCAAACAACTGGTAGCTTCGGCAAATGGGACATATGCACATTCTAAGACATATTATTCAGTGTGATTTTGTGGTTTGATTTAGCTCAGTTTGGCTGTTACCCACTGTCAATGAGACTGGATTTGTTCCACATAGGGGATTCTCCGTTATTTGAGACCTCAGAATTAAGACAGTATGTGGAGCAGACTGAAATCTAACCACCAACCTGGATGAGAGCTGAAGCATGAAGCAAATCCATGTCATTGACCCACAGCCACTGTAACATGAGGAAAAGTAAACCCTCACTGATTTCATAAACTGCTGCGATTTGAGGATTTGAGATTTGTTTGTTACACAGAAAAATTACCAGCAAAAGCTGACTAATACTAGCCACTTTTGTGAAGCCTCTGGCCTTTTCGTAGTATATGGCATTGTATCCAATCCAGTTATACCACCATTAATAGATACACATTGGCTGCAGTGAGACTGATTCTTGCCTGGACAGATGCACAGCATTGTCTCTGTCACAGACATTTGATGTTTTACAAAACAGAATATAAGTAGAGCTACTTAAAATATATTTAGGACTTAGTATTTTCCAGACACTCTTCTGAGCCCAGCATATGCAAAGGTGACTGCAACATAATATCCCCCTTTGAAAGCCAATAGACTAGTAAGGAAAACTGTACATGTGAATGCGTAGAATAATGGGAGCTTGACATTAAATTCTACCTCAAAAATTCTGGTTATGTCCCTCTGCTAACCGATACCTTCCTCCCATGTCTCAAGACTTGACTTATTACAATTTTTTTCCTTCTATTGGCTCCTGAAAAAAATACATCCCCTTAGAACCAACATCCATACTCATCTTTTCACCTAAAGAAAAATGGCTTTTGTAAGAGAACACAACTGAATGAGTGTAATGCAATCCTGACTTAGAATCCCATCTTTCCTCCTAGTCCCTAAGTCCTTTAGGAAATGCAAATCCAAATGGCTCTTTCCATTGTTCACAGTTGTCTATCACCTGTCCCAGCCAACCTCCAGGTCTTGTCTCCCTCCACACCCAGCATAAGCCTTCTGTTCAGGTCACACTCCTCTCTGCTGCCCCGCCTTGCTGCTTCTGTAAAAGCTTTTGTCTGTCAGCTTCACTCGCCCTTCTCAACTTGGCTTTCTGCTGCTGGGACTGGGCTCTGCAAATCACATTTCTGTTTTGCCAGCTGGGCTCTGCCAGTAAGGGGCATTAGAAGAAAGGACTGGGAAAGGAAAAGGATCATGCTCTTTCCCATTTGCTTTCCTGCGTCTGTCGGCATCAGGAAGAGTTCTTTACCCTGGAAAGGGCAATTAATTGGTTCTAGTTACAGTAGCAGTCCTAGTTTGCTGGGGTTGTTTTGTTTGTTTGTTCATTTGTTTGTTTGCTTCCGACTCCCAGAGTAATTCTTATCATGTCCCCTCAGAGATACCAGCACCAACCCCTCTTCTGAGGTTTGAGTCCTACCTTCTAGGGAGTCACTCCTCCAAACTTCTAAATTTTAATAATCCCAACTTTTTAAAAATTAAATTTATTGGGGTGACAATGGTTAGTAAAATTACATAGGAGTGAAGTGTACATTTGTATAATACATCATCTATACATCACATTGTGTGCTCACCACCCAGAGTCAGTTCTCCTTTCATCGCCATATATTTGATCCCCTCTACCCTCTTCTACCATCCTTCCCAACCCCTTACCCTCTGGTAACCACTAAACTGTTTTCTGTGTCGATGAATTTTTGTTTCATTGTTTGTTTGTCTTGTTCCTTTATTGCTTTCAGTTTTATATCCCACATATGAGTGAAGTCATATGGTTCTCGACTTTTTCCGTCTGACTTATTTTGATTTGCAAACAACACCTCCTATAAGGGGCTAATATGCAAAATATATAAAGAACTCATACAACTCAACAACAAAAAAACAAGCAATCCAATTAAAAAATGGGCAGAGGACCTGAACACACACTTCTCCCAAGAAGACAAACGCCCAACAGAAAGATGAAAAGATGCTCAACTTCCCTAGCTATTAAGGAAATGCAAATACCCACTTCTCTTTGTTCTGCCAACCCTTGTGATGATTGTTGCTTCCTGCAGTTACTGCCTCTGTGACACCTCTTTGTCTCCTTGTGCCTTTTCAGCTCTCTAATATCTGGTCAGTAATACTTTACATTAAATTATTCCTGCTAAATAAATGATATAGTTTCTGTTTTCTGACTGGATCCCAACTGATATATAACACATGTACTATTAACTTTTGATTTGGTTTTGGTTTTGCTTTTATTCCATACATTCCCTTTAAAACAAATGAATGGTTACCCCTCCACTCATCCTCTATCCTCTAACCCTAGTCTTGTATCCTTGATGAAGACTTCTGCCCCAACTCTTTCCTCCCTCTGAACTCTAATGTACCATTATCGCAAGAAGATATACCATCTGCGGAATGCACATGCAGGACTGCAAAGAGACCCTGACGAAGACTTAGAAAGCCAGGTTCAAGAATAGTTCTGCTACTCTCCACCTCTGTGAATTTGGGTCTTTCTGGGATTCAGATTTTTCACCTAAAAAAGAGGAGAGTTCGATAAATTACTCTCAATCACCTTCAACTCCACTCTTTCAGAAATCTGTATTCTAAGTTTCTCATTGGTAAATCCTATCTTTCTAAGAAGACTGTAACTCCCTGAAGGCCAAAAGCTTTGCCTCAAACTACTTCCCATCTTTAGTATGCCTGGCACAGTTTTGTGGGCTGAGCACACGGCGAGAGTTCTTTAAATCCCTTCTTACTAAAATCTCAGAATGATATTGAGAATCTGTGTGAACCACAGTTTGCAAAGTGATGGTCTTAGAACCAAAGTCTGCCCACAAATGTGATTTGTTTGGCCCATGGTGAATTTTTTTTAACTATAGTTGTAATGACTTTTTAAAACTGGGAGATTTTATATACAAATCCAAATTGTATCTTTCAGATTTCACAGATAAGAAAATTTGTGATGAGGATGTAAGGGAAATTGTCCAAGGTCAAAGATTCCATCAAGAATAAAATGGTCACTGAAATCTGAATGCTGTTTGATTTGGGGCTTCCTGAACAGCCTTGCCTCTTTAAAATGACACCAGGAAGTGGGTGTGGTGGAAAGAGTGCTATGACAAAGGAAAGTTTAAATCTTAAACTTTACTTGGCTTTGTCATTTGCCAAATCCTCTCATTTATCACTGATGTACAACAGGTTTTAAGGCTTCACGTGATAAGACTGGCCTTAAAACTTTTTCGATGTAATGTTATTTTCAAGTAATTATAAATGATTGACATTTCATTTCATTTGTATTGGCATTCAGGATTCACAGAATTCACCGTGATTGATTTTGAAGAAAACTGATACCAAAGTATTTGTTCTCTATAATGTAAAATTAATAGCAGATGCATGACTGAGGGAAATTTTTTCCTGCTGTTTTCATAATTATCAAAACTCTTGGACTCTATTCTCTGTTTCTATTCCATATGTTATGCTGCCCCTTATTAATCTAATTCCTTGCGACACTTAAAAGTGGTAGCTACTCTCTCTTTCTTAAAACTCTCTTTCATTGCTTTCTGCTTGGAAGTAATAACAGCAGCCAGTATCTACCAAGCATTTCTTATATGCCACGCAACAGATTAAATGCTTAATAACACTATCATGATCAATATATGAGAGAAGGTTTACAAGTAACAGTATCCCCATTTCACAGAGAAAAACCGATGAGGTTCAGACAATAAGCAGACTGACGTCAATGACACAGCTAGTGTCTGGTGGTACCAGTGTTCCTGACATGAACCATCTCCCTCAGTTTTCTTCTTTCTCTGTTTCCTCTACTGTTTAGCCTCCTTCATAGGCCCCTCTTCCTCTGTTGGACCCCAATGTGGTGATGCTTCTTAGGCTTCCATCTTCACCCATGTCATCAACCAACACAACATGCCAAATGCACATGTCCAGCCCAGACCTTACTTCTAAGTTTACGTCAGTACACACGTGTGGTTAAAAGTGGCATCTGGAGGCCGGAGATACTGGCTCCACCCCTTACCAGCTGTGTGATCTTAGACAAGGTACTTAATGTTTCCAGGATTCATTTTCTCATCTAGAAATAGGATAACAGAGCTATCTCAAGGGTAAAATGAGAGAATACATTTAAAGCAACTATAATGGCACTTAACACATATTCAATAAATATTAGCTGGTAGTCGTAGTAGTAGTAGTAATATTTCAAAATGCTTGGCCACCCCAACCTAAATATCCAAATAGCCTTTCAAACTCAGCCTGTCTACAACAGAGACGTCATTTCCTCTTACAAGCCTGCTCCTCCTCTGCATTCTTTTGCATGGTGAATGGCACTGCAACTCCTACCACTTCACTCAAATTAGAAACCTAGGTAACTCCTGCTTGTAACATATGCACTCTCCTAGGAGCTAGAAGAAAAGTTGCCCCATTTTTTAAGCTAACCTCTAGAATCTATCATCCATACTTGTATAAAAGGGGTCTCTTTCTAAATTTCACATCTGTTCACATCTGCCCACCTCACTTAAACTCCTTTAGTGGATCACCATCTTTCGAACAGGGTCCAAATGTCTCAGCACAGCACACACCACCCTTCAATATCCAGTCTCTGTTGACTCTCCAGTCTCAGCTCCCACCCACTCCATTCCTGCTATCCTGAAGAGAAGCTAGTCTTCCATAACTTAGTATGCTCACAAATGCAGTTTCCAGGCGTCCAAATTGTCCTCCTGGCTGACTCCTTCCTGTCCTTCTACATGCTACTATTGCCCCCTTCTGTCCATGTCTTCGATGACTCGTGAAGCATGAGTTCAGCCCATCTTCTGTGCAGCCCTTGCAGCCTGCACTTGCCTCTCTCTTAGCCCTTTCCCAGAGGACCCTCAGTCTCACTGCTCAGTTTGCTCAGTCTCACTTCCTGGACTCTAAAAGTCCTGAGTTGAGTCTATCAAATCTGCGACCTGACATGAGGGTCAATATCTGAGAGGCATTTGAAAAGGGAAACTCTCCAAGGAGCCAGCTAAGTTCTAAGATGAAAAGTAGATACGTTGATGCCACAATTACAAATTTGTCTATACAACCACAAAGTTATAGTGCTCAGGACACCTTTGTGAGTCTAATCAAATCCTTTTAATTTGCATATGATAACCAGAGAATTTGGGAAGGTAAGTGACTTATTCAAGTTCATACAGCTGTTCATACAGACCAGGTTCATCCCAGAACACCAGTTTGGGAAAGAGAAGTACAATGAATCTAGGATTCAAACTAGAATACAATCACCCTCTAAATTCGCACAAATAAATTATTTATTTACTTATAATTGGTCATATTATAGAAGGGGTTTTGTACAGTTTGGAGAAATACTGAAAAAGAAATAAGACTTTAGTTTTCTTATAGCTGATGATGGAATCCTACAATGTTGGAAGATGAAGATTGCGAAATGGGGCAGGAGAATGAAAGCTGAAAGAGGCTAAAATCCCTGGTGAGGTTAGTATTTAAAGCCCTGCTATCAGAGGTGGTGTATTTGTATCAGAGATTACAAATGTGCCTGCGACCTGCATAGAGAGGTAGGAAGAATCTATTCTTGAGTCACAGTGTAAGATAAAAACAAACCAGTGGTTCAGGAGAAACACTCCTGATGCTGAAATCTGAAAGGAATTTCTCTTAAAAAGGTGAAGTCCAGAAAAAGAGGGGAATTGGGTGGACGGCAAAATGCTTTGCGCAGTATATATTTGTTTCTCTCTACAAAACAAGCTCTGTGTTCCGTGAGGGCAAGGAGACCATGTCTTGTTCATTGCTGTGTTCCTGAGTGCACTGTCTATCAACAGTAGAGAGGCTCAATGGTTCAAATGCTCAACCAGAAAGCAAATGAATAAGTCTGCATAAACAGTTCATACCCCAGTCAATCAAAGTGAGAAAAGTAAAATGTGAGAAGTCAAAGCTTTTCAAGGCAGAACCCTGTTATTGACTGGGATCCCAGCAGACATCAGTTCCAGGCCCTACATTGGTATGCAAAGAATTTGAACAACACTTTCAGAAGAAACATTTCAAGTTTGCAGTTAATACTAAATTGGAAGAGACAGCAAATAATGAGAAACAAAGCAGGCAGATAAAAGGGTTTTAGATATTTCAAGTACCTACCCAGCTAATAAATGCAAATGAAGTTCAGTGCAGATAAGCACAGAATTATGAGTCTGGAAGCAAAGAAGAAAAAGGAGGACTATCTGCTTAATGGAAATGAGCTGCACGGTGCTGACCAGGAATGAGATCTGGGGAATTATTGCAGGAGAAATCCCTCAAGCTTTCAACCCACTTTGCTGAAATGGAAAAGAAACAGGATGATGAGCTGTATTAAACCACAATACACGACTACCAAGTCACGCTCCACATTGGGTGAAAATGAAACCAAAGCAAGGAAAGAATAAGATTTTTTTTCTTTTTTTTCAATTTAAACCATCATTCTGTTCAGGGCAGGACCATCCTCAACAATCTTTGTTTTTAATCTCAGCGTTAAGTAATTGCCTTCTACAGATTTAACGCAGTGTAGTTTGTTATTTATTCTCTGTCATTTTCCATGCTGCCCCATTCATGGGTCCATAGAATACAGCTATCACACCTCATAGCAGGAGATATCACTGTAAAAATCAGAAGATACTTGGATTGCAAAGGTTCAGTGCTCCTGTCAAAACCTTACATTTCCCTCCTTTCTTTCTTTCTTTCTTTTCTTTCTCTCTCTCTTTCTCTCTCTCTTTCTTTCTTTCTTTCTTTCTTTCTTTCTTTCTTTCTTTCTTTCTTTCTTCCTTTCTTTGTTGGTCAAGAAAAACGAATCATAGATTCATAGCTTTTAAACCTAGAAGACATGCTAAGTACACCTTTATGAGCCTCCTAACTGTAGCAGCTAATACTAGGACCATGTTTAATTTGTCAGACTCAGAGGGCCAGTGACGTCCGTTGGCTACAATATAGTCTACTCTATATGAAGGAGATATACCATGTTCCCCTGAAAATAAGACCGGGTCTTATATTAATTTTTGCTCCAAAAGACGCAGTAGGGCTTATGTTCATGCTAGGGCTTATTTTTCAGGTTAGGTCTTATTTTCGGGAAACACGGTATGTGGTGGAAGGAGAACCTAAAGGCTTCCTTGGCCAAAACAAGTTCTCCCTACACCTGCTTTGGTTCCTTAAATTCCATATTTGTTCATTTAACATATATTTCTTGAGTCCCTATGATGGGTTAGGTACTATTCTAAGCATCAATGATATAACAGTAAACAAAAGAAATAATATCCCTGCCTTCGTTGATCTTAAATTCTAGTGAGAGGAGAGAGACAATAAAAAAAATAAACACAGAAATGAGGTGAACACTCTCAAGTAATGGAAGTGCTGGAAGGTAACAAATTGGATGATGTGGGGAAACCCCAGAAAGGACTGTGGGGACCATTTAAGGAGGATGGTCAAGAAAAACCATTCTGAGTAGGTGACATTTAAGACCTTGAAGATTTGAAGACTGAGGAGCTCACTGGAAATTTCCACGACAAAATACAATTGTGACCTGGATAAGTACAGGCATTTAAAAATTACCATTTACTAAAATATCATTCTAAATTAATTTCTCAGATTTTTTAAATTCAATCACCTTGTAGAACTGTGTGGAAAAAAAACAACAGAGAATTGGTTATGTTTATTAAAGAGAAGGATACAATTGGTTAGGAACACAGGATTCAAACAAATGAGCAGGTCTCAACGAGGGTGAAGGAGAAAACAAGGGAAAATGTTTACTGAAAGGGTTAGAAAACTAAAGGGATAGAAAAATTTCAACACAATGAGAGAGCATGTTCTACTAGATTTTTAGCTACATTTTCCCCAATAATATAACCTTTCTTCAGAATGGTATGTTCTTCACCTAATCAGTGACTTCTACATAGATAACTTATATAAACTACTAGGGGTTCAATTTTGTTTTCAAATAGGTAAAAGCTGTAGTATACAGTGGAGGCAGCTTCTAAGAGGACCCTCAATGACCCGTGCTGCTGGTATTCACACCCCTATGTAATGCACCCTCCTGAGTGTGGGTTGGACTTAGAAACTTGCTTCCGTGAATGAAGTACAGGAAAAGTGATAAGATATCACTTCTGAGATTAAGTTGCAGAGACCGTGAGCCTTTAGGTTCTCCTTCCATCTTGCATGCCCTCTCTTATTCACTCTCTCATTCTGATAGAAGTCAGATTCCACACTGTGAGCTGCCTTATAGAGAGACCCATGAGGCAAGAAACTGGAGGACTGAATTCTGCCAACAACGACATAAGTGAGTTTGGAAACATATCCTCTTCCAGTTGAGCCTTCAGATGAGACTGTATTCCCAGCCAGCACTTTAATTGCAGCCTTATGAGAGAAACAAAGGCAGAGACTTCCAGCTAAGCTATGTCTGGATTCCTGACCCACAGAAACTGTGAGATAATAGATGTTTGCCGTTTTAAGCTGCTACATTTTGGAGTAATAGATAACTAATATAGATGCCAAGAAAGCCCTTTCAAATTGTGACCAGACTCCTTTTGACATTTTCTGCTTATACAGTAAAATTCTGCCTCCCCCATGCTTTCTTGAGCCTCTGCTGAATGTTGGGACTGGTTAAAGGACAATAATAACAGTTGGCCATTAAATTCTATTTTATTCTTAACAATCCCGTAATAACATCACATGGAATATTAACAAACCCCAGGAAAGGGTCTGTTGTCTCTAATTTTAATTATCTTCTCAACCAGTCAGAACTTGATGATTTTCTCTCCTGGGGTTAGTTTTCAGCATTCCTAAGCTCAGGCACACTGCACCCGCCCAACCTAAACAGAAGCACATCCCCAGACCCCCACCAATTGGGGGTATTACAGCCAATGTCTTCTTTAACAACTCTTTCCTGGTAGCCCCCTGAAGTTCCCAGCTTGACTCCACCACTCACGAGGCAAATAAAATGTGATAAACTACCAACTAATACCAGCAAAGAAAATTAAATCAATTAAGACCATTGAGAGTTTGTAATTCAAATTGAATTACTTTTGGATTAAACACTATCATTTCTCTAGCATAGACTCAAGTTTATTTAAGTGAGCCAAAAAAGAAGCTCTTCTTATATCTAACTGAATAATACCCTCCTTGCTTATCTTTGAAAAGCTAAGGAATTTTTTTCCAGAATACTGTACAAGGTTCCTCCTATAATCCCGAAATAAATACAATAATCAAAAGAGACAGCCCCTATATAGCCCTGCCACTGGTTATTAGCAACAAGGCACTACACAGTAGGTCTTCTTGACCACGGCAACCCCAGTGATATCAGGCTTTGCAAATTCAAAGAGGCAGTTCTGGACTACAGAGAACTTCCAAATATAAAGGGGAAAAGTACATTTAAACAACCTTGGAAAGCATTTCTCCCTGGCTCCATGGCCTCACCGTGAGGGGGATCAGGCCAGCAGAGCCAGTCCAAAGGAAGGAAGCCTGAAAGAACTCCCCTACTTCCAGCTCTTTGCTTTAATCTGTCCACAACACTGGCCTACATAAAAATCAATACATACGCCAACCTTTCATCATCAACAGTTCTTTTAAATAAGCGTTCTTTCGGGAATATCCAGATATGTGAAGCCAAGCTCTGTGCTCTGGCACCACTGAATGCCAAGTAAGAATACCTAAATTAGAATTGGGCCCTAACAACACAGATAACTCCCTGCCACCATTTAAAATTTACCTTCATAAATGGAATTTTATGGGAAGTAATGGGAAAACATGCTTTTCCTATAAACCTCTCCTTGATAAATTTCATCTGCAAATGAGGAAATCTAATTTTAATTTTAAGGTTTCCTTTGCCAGATTCAATAAAAGTACAGACCCACAATTTTTCATCTATGCCTCTTACATTTACACTGATAACTCTCTCACTTTCACCTTCCTAAGTATCCTTTACCTTTTAAGTCTCTCTGTTATTGAAAATCACAACATGTCTCCTAGGGTTAAAGTTTGGGAAATATTTTAAACATGTATGTATTTAAATTTCACTTTAATATTGACATTGTTAGATAATAGTATTTGCTTTGTTGAGAAAAGATGAAAACAAAGCTTCAATCCCTAGCAAAGCCCCAGAGACTATACCTTCTCTGATCTAGAGTATTGAGTCATCAGGAGGTTTTTAAAGTTAGAAATTCATTTTTCCATTTTTGTTTGAATGCTGCACAGAGTTGCTTGATGTTCTGTGAAGCCTAGTGCTCAGGCATTTATGAAAACAAAACATTTGAAAAGTCAGCAATCCAAGGTATTGCGCCTGTACCAAGCATGAGGAGCACAAAAAGACAAAGTGGGACAAAGGCAACAGTCCTCTGAAATGTATTAATGTTGCTAAGCTACCAAATACATTGAAAAAATAGGAGGGTTGATGTAATATCTTTTTATGAAGAAAATAAAATTAATTACACTATGTCCCCACACACCTTTGTATTTAACTTTTCATCAGATTGCTGGCTGCGCTTTTTATGCACTCTTTAAAAACAAAACTTATTCTAGCTTTCATCAAAACTGGAAATATTCTCCACAATGTGCAAAATTGAATATGTTTACAGGGAAAAGCTTGTGAGTCACTGAATTTAAAGAATGCAGGATAAGAAAACTATTGTAGAAATTTCCTTAGATTTTTACTCCTATTAGATTTTTTACTCTTCCTTAGATTTTTTGTAAGAAAAGTGAAACTGCATTCATGTGAAAGAAATAGGCTTATAAATAATACTATATTCATTACACAGAATAATGAATATCTTGGGAAGATTAATCAATTCTGTATACCAAAACTAAGATGTTAAATGTTTTAATGTTTTCATCTTATAAAATTATTTAATATTCATCATTAACTTTCTTAAGAAGCTCCCAAAAATATATCTACATTAGACTGTCAAATCTCTTAAAGATATACTTTTATTAAGTTTTTTTAATAAAATAATTCTGTACTTTAAAGAAAAAAAATGTTTTAAAAATATGTCCTTCACAGGAGGAAAAACTTGTGAAATCCAAGTCTAATAATAGTTTAATAATACCAATGTTAATTTCTTAGTTTGATAAACGTACCATGGTTATGTAAGATACTACCAATATAGGAAGAAGGGTGAAGGGTATACAGAAACTCTCTGCCCTGTCTTTGCAAGTCTTCTGTAAATTTAAAATTACTTCAATAAAAATTTTTCTAAAGAAAATTATCCTTTGAATTTTAATTTAAGATAGGCAATTGGAGAAGGCAAACCTCTACCATTTTATTTGGAGGCTATTCATAAACATGCAATTAACAGAGAACATGTGTTCTCAATTGACTTCTGACATGAAGCCTGTTTTATGGTCCTAGAGACCACACTAAGGCAAAGGGGTTATGAATCAACACGAGCACAACGTATCTGTATTCTCACTCAGACCACAGCCTTTCAAAGTCTCTGAAAAGCAACGTCTACTTTCGATCTCAGAAAAGTAGGGGAAGCAGTTATTTCTAAAATAAAATTCCCCAAACCAATAAAGCATTGTAAAAAGCACATATTATAAAAAAATCTGCACTCGTGGACAAAGCAGAATATTGAACTTACCTGTTCATGTTTATTGTCTACATGGAAATATTACATAGTATCTATCTTGATGCATGAGAATTTTGAAGCCTTTGTGACTAGCAGACATGTTACGCAAACGATTAATAAATAGTGAAATCCCATCATACCAAAATATAATGGTGTCTACATGTCTGCCCAATGAAGAAACCCATTGTCAACTCAAACCCAGTGTGGAAATTACTCTTCCCAGCACAAAGCCAAAGGAACCCATAACCCACCTCTCCATTTCAGCACAGAGGTAAACAAGGGAATAGCTCAGATGTAAATGGTAAACTGTGTAACTGGGGAAATAGGCAGAAATAATAATAAAGTAATATATAAAAATAATAAAATAATAAAAATAAACAAATAATAATGGGTACCAATATTTAACAGTAAAACAGACCCATGAAAGCAACCCATGAAAGCAATACAGATGACAGAGGGACAAGAAATCAAATCTTTTTTTTTTTTAGTAACTACAGATACAATGAAAATTGTCTGCAATCTGTAAACATAGTTCTGATAATAGGGGGGTTTTGATTCCAACACAAATGGATGGGACAAGAACAGAATAGCACAGAGATAGCAGAATGTGGTGAACCTGAACAACAAACAAACAGGAAATGGAACCAGACCAGAACAGAAACAGTTCCCATGGTGATTAGAGATACAAAATTATGTCATCAATTCCTAGTCAAGAGGAGCCAGAAATGAATAGCTGAGTATAGCATTTGATGTTTAACGGCACTTTAACCAATAGTATAATGAAGTATATGCAACTCATATTCCACAGTATGGGTTCAATCATTCTCGATACCTTTACAATCTTAAACCTGAGTTAAAGACAGTCTCCAGGTCTTCATAATCCTTCCTGGTCACCAGAGGAAGTGAACACACTGACAATGGCGTTCTCTCTGTGCCTGGAGGGGCCCAGGAGAGCAAAGAAGTAATACATGCCACTCACCCTACAATGCAGAGTATTACTCTACCAAGCCTTGTTTCCAGGTGTTACAAACTAAACATTATTCATTTGGTTATGTTTTACATTTAAAATGAAGTAGCAGTTGCCACCTAGCTCATAGGAACATAATAAAATGTTCGTTTTTAAAAATAACTTTTTGAGATTTATCCATGTTAAGGGCTGCTTGTTTACTATTAAGCTTAATAATATTAAATATATGTTACAGATATCATTTTGTATAACTATTTCATAGTCAAAAAGGACTCTGCTGAAAGTTCTAAAACAACATTTATGTATTTACATGTGTGTGTACATATGCATATATTAGCTTTTACATTTACTTTTCCAAAACCATTTTCCAGAAAATTTTTCATTTTTGCTCTATAGTCTTCTGAAGAGGCAGCTAAAAGTGCTGCATATTATCTCAGTTTTAAATACTCAAATATAAAAATCGTAAAACTCTCTGCAGTATCACACATTGAATCAGGGAAAGAGAAAATAAGGAACTTTCGAAACATGACAGTAATTCCACAGTTCATAAAAGTTGCATACTTTATTAAGATTTCAACATAAATAATTTAATATTAGTAAAGATAATTACTTTTTAAATCCATTAAATCAAGATGTGCTTCATTTGCAGACTACATAGGCCCTTAGACAGGTCCCTAGAAGTTCTGCTCAGGCGCTGACTAAAATGAGCATCGATGACATTTTCTTCTCACTTTCACGACTTGAGGTTAATTGTAAGCTTCCAAAAACAATCCAGACTTCACTTGAACTAGCTTCAAATGAGAGGTCAGCAATGAAACAAGCAAGTGTTTTTAGCTAGAGGTCCTGGTTTCAGTAAACAAGTATGAAAGCACTCAAATCTTTAATTCCTTGGAGCGTTTTTTTGTTTGTTTGTTTTGTTTCTTTTTAAACCAAATGATTTAGTAAAGGCCTTTGGTCTGATTTCCTTAAAGGAATATAGGTGCTAAGAAAATCAAACTGTAATAGAACTGGGGGATATTTTAGTGAAATGTAAAATCATTAGACTATTCCAGACTCGCTCACACTTGCTTAAAATATCTCCACATTTTTACAGTCCCCAGAGAGGCAGCCCTTACCAGAGGAGGAAGTGAAAGAACAAAAGAGGTCCAAACACCGGACTCATGAACTTCCTCAGCACTCTTCACAATTCCAAAATAAATACTTGCTGAATGCCTTGTAGGTGCTTGGCACTGGGCTACAAGGAAACAGTGAGTTAAATGACATAGGACCTTCCCTCCTGGAGTTAACAACAAACCGAATATTTGATAGAGGAAGGGTACCAATAGGACAACAAATAATGGCTAAGAAGAATTTGAGAAGGTGGAACCAGACCAGACACAAGGTTTGAAGAGGAAGTAAGGAGAGGAATATCCATCTCCTTAAATAACAATAACAAAATCAAAAACAGCTTCCATTTGGAGAGATCATTCTGTATTAGAAAGTATTTCACATGCATTAGCTCATTCAATTTTCACAGCTGGGTGAGAGGGATATAGGTTTCATTATCCCACTTATTCAGACTGGAAAACTGAGGCTCAGAGAGTAAAGGGACTCACTTAAGCTGCCACCACCTAAGCAATTAACCCTTCACAGGACGGTCTCCACTGCGGTGAACCCAGTGGGGTTCATATTCCATTACCACACAACGAGAGGAATTTGATGGGCTGACTACACAACAAGGGTGCAGCATAAGCCATTCCCAGGAAACCCCCCCAGGACAAGAATTTTCCTTCTTCAAGAACCTGGAAAGTGTGAGATTAGGCATCTCTTCCCTCAGGGGTCCCACCCCCACAGTCCTAGAGATCCAAGCAAAACAGAAATCTCTTACAAATGTACTTTGTCCAAAAGAGACCAGGTAAAATTATTTCAAAATACGATAATTATTTCATAACAACATAAAAAGTTGAGAGAGCGAGAGCAAGGCAGCTGGCACATTCGCTCTGTTTTATTAAATATTTTTTCAAGGAAAATTAATCCAATTAATCAGGCCAAAACAACTTCCCTTATCTACCATCACATATTGAAATGAGAATTTTCCTTTCTCCCACCATCTCATCCAAAATTGCAGCACTGGATGAGACTGGCAGGTAACTGAATAACCTTTGGGTTTTTCTTTTCTTCTCATAAAGCTGTCATGCTGCACACATCTCAGCAATGTGTCTGTCTTCTCTTTATCAAAAGCAGCTCTATAAAATCGAAATACAATGTAAAAGATGACCTCAAGCAAGGCTCTGTGGTTAGGCTATAAAAGAGTCGGTGGTGCTGGAGTGCAGTTCCTCCCCCAGCCGGTGGTTCCAGCTCCCTGAGAGTTTGGAGACTGCAATGCAGTGAAGGGTCGCAGTAAATGAAAGGAGGCAGGAGAGAGAGGGAGAGAGTGAGGTTGCAATTTCCTTGTGTGCATTGAGCCTGACCATTTTCTATTTCGACTGACTATGAAGAATCACGGCCTTGTTTTCAGGATTTAAGAAAAAGAAGACAGTTTAAAACCAAATGTCTGCTGTCTGCTATGGCAGTTCTAGTGGCAGGCTGTAATTTGTCAAAGATAAATAATGGAAATGCAGTTATGTTTTTATAATCTATGGGCTGTTTATCAGCTAGGTAATGCCCAAAAATACAGGTAGTGGGGGAAAAATATCTTTCAACTCTGTAAAATAATAAAAAAAAAAATTCCCACCATTTTGATATAAAATGCAGTTCCATTTCATTTCCTTACAGGTAATTCTGAAGCAAAGGGAAGAGGTTAACAGAGGGGGAAAAAAGAAGCTGTGGGACAACAGGCATGTTTCACATCACATATGAAACATGAATGTGTGCTCCTCAAAAAGAGATATTTCCTTTCATGTCCTGACATATCTTTAGCCCATAATTTGGAGGCAAATACCATAAATGACAGCTCTGAACAAATCTCTCCTTTGATACTAGGAGTACAAAAACCAGAAAACTTCTTGGTGGAGGATGGAGGAGGGGTGAGGGGGGGAGGAATATTGTAATCAGTGCAGGCAATAGTTCATTACTTTTTCTTTTCTTGTTATTCTTGGACTTTCTGGAAGAACCAAGTCCTCAGTAAAACCCCACCCTCATCTGAAAGTATTAAACAAGCATTCACTAGTTTTATACAGAAGTGAGAAATAGCGTACACAGATATAAAGGTAATAGGCTCCTTAAGAACCATGTAAAGCAAACACTGAAAATTGCTTCTTTATTCGCAGATATCAGTATTTACTTCTGAGTTTCTGTGTCTAGGCTGCATGTTTTACTCCGAGATATAATCTTGTTTCATCTTTTCAATGTCAGTGTGTCAGTCTTCGATTGAATCAACAACAATAAATGCAGAGTTTAGTAATAAACACAAGGTGCATGCACAGACTACAAAAACACCATGTAAATACATCTCAGAATACAGTAGCACTAAATTTCCATTTCAGCATATCTTGCAACCACACTGCATGACACTAAAGAGACTGGAATTAAATGACATTTCAGACCAGGGTTTCCCTGTGTGTTTTCCATCCTGATCAGTGTCTCTACTGTTATGAAGAGAGGAAAACACATAAATCATGAGCTTTTCCTCCTGCTTAAACACCCCTTCCTGGTACTTCACTCTCTGTAACCTCAAGTGAGCTTCAAAAATTATTTCAGCCATCAGCATCCAGCCACACAAAGAGCCGACTATTCCAGCTTTTCTATCTTCTGACTCTTTGGGAGGAATACTTGCTTCCTGGACTCACACAGCCCAATTTTACCACGTGGCTAAGGGCTCTGGGGTGCTTCTTCACAGAGTCCTGTCAGGACTCAATGCAGCAGTCCCCGCAAGGAACGTCAAACAGCACCTCACACAGACATTAAGTGTGTGAGTTATTGTCAATATTATAGTGCTCATTAAGCCATGAGTTATTGTCAATATTATATCATAATTAGTGATTTTCTAGTTATTTTCTCTAGACCAGAATTCCTCATACAAGAGGTTATAACCCACTCAGAGAAGGACCACAACAAAGAAAATTCTACAAGTTTTAGGGGATCTGCATTCAAATTTTGGGGTCTCCACTTAACAAGCCTGTGACCATGGGTTAGTTACTTTATTTAACTCACTAAGCTTGTCTACATATCTGTATAATGGAGATGGTAACGTTCATAGGTTAGGTGGTCTCAACCCAAGAGGCAATATGGCAGACAGACAGACACAGAGCATGGAAACTGGGTACAAATGCCAATGCTGCCACTTACTGTGCAAGCTTGAGCATTCTTTATCTCTCTCCATCTCAGTTTCCTTATGTATAAAATGGGCATAACGGTGGTGAATATGCTTAATACAGCGGTTGTGAGGATTCAATGAGTTATAAATACCTTCCAGGAAAGTGTCTGGAAGGCAGCAAGTGTCAGTTATGATGATAGTTGCCATGTTTCCATTTAATAATGAGAAATTTATTGAGCAACTACTGTGTGTCAGTCACCGTGCTAGTCACGGATGACACAAAAACAGACATGGTACCTGCATTCATAAAATTTATAGTCTGATGGGGAGATCAACATTAATCCAATAATCACATAGATAAACATCTACCTACAAACAGATATGTGCTTTAAAGACAGGGAACAGTTTTATGAGTGCATAATCAAACAGTGGAGTCTTCATTGGGGAAGAAGCATTTGAGCTGAGAGCTGAAGGATGAGAGCTTCATTAGGCAAAGAGGACTAAGGAGATGGATCCAGGAAAAAGGAGCTTTATGGGCAAGGGCCCTGTGGGAAGGGAGTATGCTGCACCAGGAGGAATGACCAGACGCTGGAGAAAGGGGGGCACAGTGGAATCTGAGGCTGACAGAAGTGCCACACCACGCAGGGTTTGGGGACCAGGGTGAGGATTTGGGATTTTATCCTTTGAGATTAGGAAACTTGGCAGGAAATTAAGCATTGGAAGGCAAGGGGTATTGGTGGTGACATAATCAGATTCGCATCTTCAGAAGATCTTCCTGAAATAGGAGACTAAGGTGGATGGGAGTAGAGCTGGTGGTGGAGATGGAATCAAATGAAAAAATCAGTGTGAATTTAGTTTTTGGTCTGTTGAGAGTGCACTGTAACACTCTTTCCTTTGCCTATCATTGCCTAGCACAAGTTTTCTATACATAAGGCAAGGGCACAGCTAGAGACAGACATGTATTATCATGCCACAGAGTGGGATGTAATCTAAGGATGGTGTGGGTCAGAAAAAAGGTGTAGAATGACAGGTGAGGCAAGCACTCATGTGGGTTCTCCAGCCCAACCCCAGCCCTGAGGAGAGAGCCGTACTATCACCCAGAAGTACTGGGGACTCAAGGAACTCTACATATGGGACAAGGCCACAGCTGTTTTCTGCTCCCATTGCTCCTCTTTATTACCGGGCAAAGGAAATCAGCCTTGACCCACCTGGGATCCACTTCTAGGTCTGCATCAGTGATCAATTGAAACAGTATCCATGAACCTCTTATGTTATTTATACCTACGTTTCACTAAAAACACTGTATAATGTAACTTGTGGACATTATCTTGTTGGTCTTCTCATCGTAGAGCATAGATCAAGTGTTGGTTTGTGCCCCAGTCATTGCTGACATATCCTGTGGAATACTGTTTCTAAACCTGACTCTCTATGATGAGGTTTATTTTCTTTTAAGCTACCACTAACTGGTTTCAATAATCTACCTTACACTGAGTTTTACAAATACAGATTCTCACTCAATAAGAATCAAACATTTATTGAGCATGTACTACATACCATGCCTATGTCAGGTGTGGGGGACCAGAAGATACATGGCTCATCCCCAATTCAGGGATCAGTCGTCTAGTGGGGAAGACAGATATAAACTGATTAATTACAACACAATATGGATTTGCTAAAATGCAGGCATAAATAAAATGTAGAAATCTAGATTTGGATATAAGTACGAGGTGTGATCAAACAATACAGTGAATGTTTAAATTTAAAAAAAATTATTACAGTAAAAGACACATGGCCATCAATTTCCCTTAAAATACTCCCCCTCGCTTCGAACACACTTATCCCATCATTCTTGCCACTTTATGAAGCAGTTCTGGAAGTCCTCTTTCATGAGTGTCTTTAGTTGCACTGTCCTGGCTGCCTTGACGTCATTTTACTTTCATGGTCATTTTGACTTTGGGGAAGAGCCAGAAGTCGCACGGTGCCAGATCCAGTGAATAAGGTGGATGAGGACATGCCATAATGTTTTTATTTGACAGAAATTGCCGTATACCAGAAGCGATATGTGACACAGAGCGTTTTGTCACGATGGAGGATGATTTACGACACACTTTACACTTTCTCTCAACTGACTTCATCAAACAAGTTAAAAGTTGACATACACTTCCCATATTGAAGACCACTGCCTTTCTGTTAGATGACACTTAGCAGAAGCATTCACCCCATTTTGCGATCACAACAGAAAGACTCCATGTCACATATCACTTCTGGTATACAGCAATTTTTGTCAAATAAAAACATTATGGTGTGTCCTCATCCACCTTATTCACTGGATCTGGCACCATGAGACTTCTGGTTCTTCCCCAAAGTTAAAATGACCATGAAAGGAAAATGTTTTGAATCGATTCAGGAAATCGAGGCAGCCATGAAAGTGCAACTAAAGACACGAAAGAGGACTTCCAGAACTGCTTCAGAAAGTGGCAAGAATGATGAGAAAAGTGTGTTCTCAGCGAGGGGGGTATTTTGAGGGGGATTAATGGCAATGTGTCTTTTACTATAATGAAATATTTTTTATGTAAATATTCACCATATTTTTTGATCACACTTCATAATTTGTCGGGGTGTACATAAAATCTCCATAGAATCTGTTGCAAACCACAATAAAAATTAGGTAGGCTTTAGTTTAACAACTTCCTTCAGGCATTTAGTTCTTACCCTTTAACTTCATTGCAATTGCCTAGAAGTTCCTGCACTCTATTATTAATGGAAATGTTTCCTCTCATTATCCAGCACCTTTGTTACATAGACAAGTCTGTTCTGGAAGATGCTTGAGAATTTATTTAGCTGATAAAAGAATGAACCTTTTAGACTAAGGCAGCTACTTACCACTGGGCACAGCTCTCAAGGATTTTGATTACTTGGGAAATACGTAGCATTTATTTTATGTGATATGAGCCTAGCAAATAACTATTCAAAAGAGTAAAATTTTATTATAGTTAAAGGATTTAAAAATTGATGATCCTCATAATTATGTTACTAACACAGTGAAATCTCAGTTTGGGGGCTCTCAAAGAATAGAAATATCACAAAAAGAAATCTTTGGGGTCCAGGGCCAACACGACCGGACAAAAGAGGTAGCCATTAGCTTATAATGACTTGAGGATTAGGAAGAAACGATCTGCCCAAAATATATATTCCTGAATAACTAGGCTACTTGGTCATTAGTGGGAATATGTCTTACATTCTCTAACTGAGAAAGACATGAGTCAAATTTAAGAACACAAGAAGTGGGGGATTTAGGGTATAAACAGATTGGTGACTCATACTCTGGAAAGATGTCTTTCTTTCATCCTATGACTCTCCATATTCTAAAGAACAGAATTCAACAGCTTTACCCAAGCATTCAAGGCTCATTATAATCTAGTGCCAACCTACCTTTGTTAACTTGTCTCCCACCTTTCCCATAACAAGCCCTTTACTCCAACAAAACCAGTATAATCATGTCCTCAGTTCATGCTTTCCTCTTACCCTGTTAGGGGAGTTTGGGGCAGGCAGAGTGCTGCCAGAAGTCTCTACAGAATCAGCTCTGTTACTGATTCTGTAAGACAGGGATGTCTTAGCATCACACAGTGAGTTCCAATGTCCCAAATTATATTATCTATAATCAAATTAGCAAATGAACCAAGGAGTAACTTCAGAAATAAACATCTAGAAATAGACACCTGACACTGGTAATAACAGTAGGTAGGCTTCCTGCGTTTTCTAGATTCTGGGTCCTCAAATTAAGAATGGATTGGGCTTTAATCTGCAGATGGCATGTTAACTAAAGATCTGGTTAACAAAATCTTTGTTACCAATGAAAGATAAGAGCATAATAATAGCAATAATAATGGCTGGCGTTTATTGAGAACTTGCAGTGTACCAGGAAGCATTCTAAATGTTTTTTACATGTTTGATTCATTTAATCCTCACAGGAGCCCTGTGAGGTAGGTAATGTTTATTATGCCCACATTATAGGTGAGAAAAATGAAGTCCGGTTGAATAACTTGCTCAAATTCGCAGGGTGCCTAAGTCAGTAGAATCAGATTTTGACCTCAGGCTATCTAATTCTAGAATCTATGCTCTTAGCTCAATAGCCAGGTAAGGAAATGTCAGACTATAGGTAGAACTATACCTATGAAATGGCTCTTAATGTTTCTGGTTTTCTGGGATAAAGTATTTACTAATTAACAGTCAAGAAAAAGGATATGCTTGTTATTTTCTATAATTGCTAAATTATTTGCTCTATCCAACCAAAACCGCAAAGTATATAGAAGCCTTTCTATGAAATACATCTTCAGACACAGGAAAGATAAGCAATGACTTGTCTGCAATTACAGTAAAGTTTAAAGAATTGGATCAAATTTTTCTCCAAAAGTCTAGATGAAAGATACAGAGCCTGACCTTTGAGACTTACTATGAATTTATCCCATTTGGCAAATGTCTTTATCTGAATCAAGTTAACTATTTTTAGAAGCGTTTTCACTGAAAGAAAATATTTAATCTTATTGAACTTTTTATTTCCCTTAATAGTTCTAAACATTAGACATAATAATTGATTTATAAAGCGAATATTTCACTTGCTTGTTTCTAAGGTACACAACGGAATAATATGCATCTGTTAAAAATCAGCTTTATGAAGACTTTTAAGTAAGAGATAAAAAGTCTTATACTATCGTGTTAAATGAAAAGTGACACAAAATTTTATATTTATTATGAATACATCACTTGGAATATGCATTTATAGGAAATAGGCTAGCAGAAAATGTCAATGTTAATAAAATGGTTGTCTTTGGGTGGTGGCATGTTGTAATCTTTTTCTTTATGTGCCTATGTACTTCTATTTTTCTAGAATAAACATCTGTACATTTGTAATGAAAGAAAGTAAAACTTTAAAGTAAATATGAACAAGAAAGTCATTAGCAACCCAAGTTCTGTTCCTACACTCAGCTCTTTTAAGGAACATTTTACCATGTAGTTAAGAAAATTCTCTTTGAACCACACACCAGACGTAAATTTGCCTTTATGAGGCCTTTCAGCATTTTATAGACAACCACTAATCCAGAATAATAAAGAAAATCAGGCATTCTTTCTCTAGGGGGTAAAAAACACTTTCTCTTTAATTTAAAAGAAATAAAATGGGCTTTGGACTGCGTTTGAAATCCTGGTTCAAATACTTCAGCAAATTAGTTAAGCTCTCCGAGTCTTAGTTTTCCCACATGTAAAAAAAAAAAATGCTATTAGAATTAAATTCAATAGCATAAGTCAAGTGGCTGGCTGAGATGACTGCAGCCCCAGCTGACATTTGACTGCAACAGCAATGCTAGTTTCCTTTTCTCGCTCTTGGCCCTTAAACCTGGTACAGCCTCCATAATGGGGAGAAAACAAGTAAATTTCACATAAGAACTGTATTTTTTTTGTATTAGTTTCAGGTACACAAGACAAAGTAATACTTAGACATTTATCATTTATATCCCTCACACTGTGTGAAACCACCCCCCATCAACTATCCCTCTGACGTCGCACACAGCCATTACCTTTCCACTGTCTCTATTCCTAATGCCGTACTCTGCTTCTTGTAAGTTTATACATACATATATATACATATATATATGTAAAATTATAGTTGGCATTCATTATTGTTCAGAAGAACTGTATTTTAGATTCACCTAAAACACCAATGGCTCCAAACTGAGGTAAAGAAAAAATTGAGTACTATTTTCCAGTCAACATGTTTATTGTTCTTGTCAATATGGAATAATTCCAGTTCTTAATTAGCATTTAATATGTGTGAAAAATTATGTTATTGATTTTAGATACATTTTTCATAAAATAACCTGTGTTAAATTTATTCATTTTGTTTATTTTCTTCCTTTCTGTCGGGTTTTCCTTCTTTCTGTCTTTATTTCCCTCTTGTATTATTTTGGACACATAGAGAATGCAATAGTTACTTTGTTAAACACCCAACATGCTAAGTATTTTCTTATAGCTGGGTGTTATATCAAGTACAATTTGATCTATAATGATAAAATATGTTATAATCCACATGTCAATAAATGTAACAGAAAACTTTTCTTCTGTTTAGCGTAAATGATTATTAGAATGGATAAGAACTCTCATGTGATGTTTATAATGGGCATTTTCTCCTTGCGAACATTTACAATCTTTGTCTTATCTCCTGACCTGCAAACTTGCCTTAACAACATTCTACTCCTTCATGATATAGTTATTTTAACCAAGTTTTTCAGACCATACAGTCCTTCTTCTCCAGGATCAGTGACAGAACAAATATAAAATAGGATTAGATGAGCATAATTGAGATTTTATAAGCATTCGCTATTCTTATATTTGTGGAGTTTGTAATGCCTCTCTCCCTTGCTAATTCCCACTTATTTTTTTCAGATCTATATTAAATAACACCTATTTTGGAAAGCCTTTTCTGACCACTTCCCACTCTTCCCCTCAACTCATCACCTCAGATTATATCCTCTCATTATATCCTCTCATTATATCCTCTCATTATACACTATATTTTCATTTTATACTACGATTACAATAACAACTAAATTATGACTAGTATAATCCTCTGCTTACGGTCTATCTGAATAGACTGTGACTTCCATGGGATAAAGATGTATGTGTCTATCTGACCTACAAAAGATGTTCAATAAATAATTATTGAGTTAATGAATGAAGAAGCCGTTACTTGCTGCCAGTAGAAATATCCAGGCTTATGCCTTCAGCTCTGGGTAAAATATCCTGAATCTCAAAAGTCCATTTACAATCAAAATGTATTCAGTGAGTAGTTGAGTAAAATGTGTCAAGAAACCATTTTTCAGCTTCCAGCAATGATCTACACCAAAAGAAGCAAGGTTTGGCTGCCATTCACGCAAGGTATTTACATTTCCCAAGAATATTTACAACTGTGGAGTGGAGAGCAGAAGCTGCTTTCTAAACCCAGGTATGTATAGGCTACTGCTTTATGAAGCTGTTTTTTATTCCCCTTGAATATTTACTATGAAAATTGATGGAACACCTACCTTCAGACATAACAAGGACCATTTCTGATAGTTATCAGAAAACATATATCCAATGAAGATAGAGTATATTATGAGGCATGAGCAAAATTAAAATGAGAAGAATTTAAGTTAGCATGCTGGGAAAAAATATTAAACAGAAATCTGTCCAGTGAACCAGGGTCAGATCGTCAACACTGCCCTAAACCCCATAACAATAAACAAGCCCAGATAGCCAATAAGATCAGTTTTATGGAGCACAGTGAGTTTTTTAAGCTGATGGAATGTTCTCTGTGGAATCGCCTCTAGGTTTATACATTACTTTAATAACAGGATAATTCAGGTTACTCCACTTGCCTTCTGAAGTCATGATAAACAGCTTCATTCTGGGACAGAAACCAGGCATGGTGTCAAGTGGGCAGCTTAAACTCCTGCTGTGTGCTAAAAAGGAAATAATGAGAACAGAAGAGTGGAAAGCAAAGCTTCAAACCCTCATTACAGCAGGTCCTAAACAATTAACAAAAAGCAACACCAAAGGTTTTGAGACAATATTGTAGGCTTTTTCCTAACACTGTTCAAGAAATAATTGTAGACCAGGCACTGAGCATGATTTTACCGATTAAAACAAGTACAGTGCATGCCTTCACTGAATTCACAAAATGTCTTCTGAAATAACCAAATAGTAGCACTAGTTTCTAAAGAATATTAGCAAACATTCTTGACTCGTTTGTCATTAATGAAATGCGATAAATGACATGTCATGTGTATCAGTCACTTAGAAACCTTTCCAAGCGTTGAATTAGACTTTGTGGTCACAAAAGACTACAATACAAGTGATAAATGAGTGACCTAAATGATGGAAAGGCTACACAATGAAGGGCACACAGGTTGCCAGGATGGAGAGGTTCTCAGGTTAGAGGTGGAACTTGAGTCAGACCTTGAACGACTAGAAAACTGAAGAAGAGGGAAGAAGACCTTGAGGACATGAAGAAAAAGCACAAAAAAGAAATAGAAGCAGAAGTGTTGGTGGCGTCCAGGGAGAAGTCCGTAGGTGAACTTGACTGAAGCAGAGGACACCAGTAATGAAGCAATAAAAGATGGAGCTGGAAAGGTAGGCGGACTCCTCACATACCTTATACCGTATACTGTGACGTCCTGAGGATTCAGAAGAGAAGGCTCAAGAAATCCTTGCATGAAAAGGATTAATCTGGTAGTAGTTCCTAAATCTGGTTTGGAAAATGGTGCCAGCTGGCTTAATTAGAATCACCTGGAGCACTTTATGAATAATACAGATCTCAGATCCCTCATCCCTAGAAATTTAGAGTATATATACTACACTAGCTATATATGTAAACTAGTAACTTAAGTGATTTTCTATGTGGATTCTGAGACATAACCAGGTTTGGGAAGCACTACTATACACATAGAAGATGAATTGAAGCCTCTGACTACATCAGCTTAGGGAAAGCAATAAGGGCCAGGCCCACTGAGAGTTCGGACTGGCCTGACCTGAAAGACAGACAGACTGCTCAGTCTAAGTCAAAACTATAAGGTCTAATGGACATCTGGAAATATCTGTAGGAACTTTTGACCCCTAAAAAGTACATTACTCTCAATGTTTAGAATAAAAGGCTTATTATGCAAGGACTCTAAATGAATCAAAAATGACATCTGTACATCTTGACTCTGCCTGTGTTCTCCCACCCCCATCCCATGAGAAGAAGGCAAGTTCCTCAAAGGCACAGAATTTACTCACTGCTCTGTCCCATCCCCTACAATGGTGTTAGCACAGACTAGGCAAACAATCATTTTGTTTTGTTTTTTAATGAATGCATAAAAGAATGCATTTTAATCACTGGAAAAAGCAGCCGCCATTCATAGATATTTGGGAACCATATCTAAAATACCCATTCTGCAGATGAAAACCTGAAAAAATCAATTATGTGCACCATGGTTATTGCTATGGTATACTCTGGAGGTTCCAAGACAAGGAAGAGACCTGGGAGAAACTTTAAAGGACACAATGAGGCAAGACAAAGAGGCAGCAAAAAGTAGCAAAAATTTTCATAGTGGGCTAATTTCAACCTGATGATAAAGCATCTGTCATGTGCACACATCAGACCTTTCTGAGGGGTTCTCACCTCCTCAAGTCTGCGATAAAACTTCTGGATGATGAAAGACTTCCTTCTTTTCCCATTTAAGAGTTCTAGAAATTTGAGAGACTATCTTTAAATGTCCAGAGTTTAGGATTTAAGAGTTCATAGACTTTACATATTTGTTTTTTCTGCAAATGAACAAGGCTGTGATGGCTATATAATCAAATATTGTTCCTTTATTCCATATTGTTAAACTAATATTAATCTGGCATAATCAATCAAAATGACCATGTTGTAAAGTAACCTGGCTAGTTCCTTCATTAGTGACCTTTAAGAACATCAATCTGTTCAAATATATGGTGATGGAAGGAGAACTGATTCTGGGTGGTGAACACACAATGGGATTTATAGATGATGTAATACAGAATTGTACACCTGAAATCTATGTAAATTTACTAACAATTGTCACCCCAATAAATTTAATAATAAAAAAAAGAACATCAATCTGACTTTAAAACAGGGAACCTGAGACCCAGCGAGTTGATGCCATGTCTGAGGTCTCACTATTCAGTTTCAGAGCCACTATTGCAACCGAGGTCTTTGCAGTCAAGAGTGAATTCTACCATATGATGCTGCCTTTCTTAAAACAAAACAAAGCCTAGGATTTAGTGTAGTGTAAGCCTAGTGCTTTTTATTGCATAGGCATGTTTCCTTCAGTAAGTAATCAAGTTGAAGCAACTCAATGAGAAACCAGTTTTAAATTTTTGTGGATAAGATTCCTAATTTTAAATAACTCAATTTTACCAAATAAGGGAAATTAAATTGTCCTGAGACAGTCAGGAGGGGAAAGCATAAAATACAAAAATATAGTATGCTTAGTTTCTCGGACACAACTTTTTAATGGAGAGCCAGCCACTGGTGGAGGTGGCATCTGCTTCTACAGGTAGAAGTATTTTTATTACTGGCATTGTTGAGAATAGATGGAGTATGATAACAATAGAAAGCAGATCGGCCTGGTTTTATTATTGCTTTTAAATTCTCTGCACACCTCTTGATTGACCCCACCTGAGGTGGCTGGCTCCCATCACTGCCCTTGGTAAGCCACTGCACAGGGCCAAGTGGGAGGTATGCTTAGAGGTATCCCAATGACACAAATCACAGCCACAAATATCGTCACCAGTGGTAGAAATAATATTGGAGAAACATCAAAAAACAACATTTAAGATCTTGCTAAAGAGTATAAAAATGGGTAGCAATGAACTCAAAGCACTTCAAAGTGTACCTCGGTAAGATACTGGATGAGCGAGCTCTGAGCATATGGTGTATGAAAGTTCCACAGACAGAATGAAAGACCATTCTGGGGCAGCTTTTCAACCTCTTCCTCAAGCCAAAGGAATTGGCCTTCAGCTTCTCCATTAGGATCAGGCCCCGGTTTACCCTCACCATCCATTCATTGATAGGTTAATGTAAACAAAAAAAAGAAAAAGAAAAATTGACAGTGAATGTAAGTACTACAGAATAAATTTTATGAAGTTGAAAGAACAGCTCAAAATGTGAGATGGACAAAGGGTCCCCATGCACCTCACCTGCCTCTTGCATTCCTGACTTTGTACTTCAGGATGCCTGTCCAGGCCATCCATTCCTGCAAAAACCTATCCTATGTGGCTGAGAAAACACATTGAACTCCTGGGTAAGGGCCCTGTGACCTGTCGTACTAGACAGATGTCAGCTTCCTCTCTCACAATTCAGATTCTAACCCTCATCTGAAGTATACAATGACCTTAACAAACAGCGAAACAGGTTTTGGCCAACACATTCTTATAGCCTATGGTCAAGGGTTCTGCTGTCCAGAGTGCCGTTGGCCAAAACATTTAGGTCAATGCTAAGTACTATATCCTTCTCTCAGAGAGTCAGAATACACTTAGGCTCCAAGTCATACGTTGAAGAAACATCATTAACTTTGTTTTACCAGGTATTTCTGCAAAATCAGCGGGTAACTTTTTCCACAGAGCATGAATGTATCTGTGGACCAGAGTTCTGCATTCAGAACCAAGTGGAATTAGGGAATTCAACTTTCCTCTTAAACATATTTTCTGAAACAGAGCAGTCCTGTGCATAAGTAAGCACTTCATATCTCGTTGTATGAATAAAGGAATCACTTGAATTACAGAATTCCAAAATTTAAAGACCGGGCTAAATAATGGACAAATGTGAAAGTAGAAACCCTTTGTTGTATCACTGGCATTCACACATATGTGAAATTTAGTAATAGTAGAACAATGTTGAATATTTCATTGATTTACTCCACATGCATATGCATATAAAAGCCTGTGAGCATTATATTGTTCGCCTCAACTCCCCATCCACAAGTATTCTTTCTTTTTCTTGTTAGGAAGTATCAAGAGGTTAAAAGTGAACCTCTTGATTTTTTTTGTGTGTTGTTGTTATCCATTTAAGTCAATGAGAGCTTTCTATTATGATTGGATTTAGAGTATCTCCATTTTACAAAAATCGCTACATATTTCCTCAAATGTATGCAATCATTTAATAGAAAGTTTTAAAGTTTTGAAAATGTATGAGTATCAATTTAATTAATGTTCTATTTAACACATTTCTAACCACCTGTTAGTCTGACACTACATTTAGCAGATGTTATCTCCAAGGCCAATTAAGTTTTTTTAATCTCAAAAGGGTGTGGGAGGTGATACATTATTGTTGTCATGTAAGAGGAAAACTTCACATTCATTACTATCAATTTACAGCCTATTTTCTCTGGCACCTCTAATTTTTTTTTGTCATATTCTTTCCTTTAGCCTTTATAACAACCTCCGTTAGTGAACTTTCTCTCCTTGGGGCTGTTAGTTACAAGATGCCCTGAATCAGATGTCATTAACTGATGACATCTTCTTTGACAACATTCATCTTCTTTCAGGACTAGAAAAATCACCACATAATGATTAGACACAGAGGGTTTTTAAAATATCCTAACCATATATCTCAATTCCATATTGATTTAAATGATTAATTTTTCTATGTTGATACAGTATCCTAACCAATCAAATATAATGTTTATAAAGTGCATTAATCATAGTTTACAGTTCTCTTCTAGGTATGATGGATAGTGAACATTTTATGAATCAATAAACTGGCAAAAAATGTATTCAAGACTAGAAATATGGGTGAAGATACATGATCTGCTCAATTGTTACATGTTTTTAAAATTCCAGCAGTCTCTCAATTATAAACTTTAATTTAGTCTTTATTTAAGGGTTTCTTTTATCAGCTTGTTGTTATCATTATGGAGCAATGAAAAACAAGTTCAAAACATAGTTACTTCTGCATTTTAATATGATATCTAACCTCAGATAATCACTTTATCTAGAGAGAACTTTATCTTTATCTAGAGAGAACAATATTTTAAGTGGAACTATATAAAATGATCTATATATGTTTCATTTCCTTGGAGAACAGTTAAGATTTAAAGATTAAACCTAACATATGGCAGGAAAAAAATGCATCATGATTTTGCTAAGCAGAACAAAGATATTGTGACAATAAAGGTTTCCTGTCACAATTCTGAATTATCGTATTTCTTTTTGTTTTTTTACTCTTCAGCGTATTCACACGTTTGTACCATTATCTTACAGATAATTCATTTATTTTCTTTTTAAATTGATTTTTAGGTAATGTTGCTTGTTGCCCGTTTCATCTTGTATACTTCAGCATCATTGTTTTAAAGCCTTCTTGTTGGGACCCAGGAATTACATACATTCAGTTTCAGAGGTGCTTTCAGACCCTCAGCTTATCCCTATTCCTAACAGGAGGAAATTGCCTACATTTTTCCAATCGCTGGTCCTTCCCTGGAGCAAATTTTCAAAAGCCAGAATTTTAAGCAGCAGTCCTTTCATCTTGACATGTGCTGGAATGAAGCTTCTAATTATGCAGAGCTGGGAAGGGGAACTAAAGGTCAGTATAGAATCATATCACTTGTTTTCCTGCTGACCCCCTAGTCAGCATTGCTACAAAAGAGCATATACGTGAGAACAAATATCAGCAGGAAAGGTGACATAGGACCAGTCTCATATTGATGACACATGTAGCTCCTGAGGTCCCGGAGCCAGGGCTGATCTGCCCAATGAACAAGGTGGGAAATGGTATCTGCTACCTGTCCACAGACAGTACCCAAGGACTGACCCTTAGTGTGCTTGACCTTAGGAAATTTATCTGAATTCAAACTGTTACTTCTCAGAGTTTTTCATTTAATTGGTTTCCTCTGAGTTTTAACCAAGAGATGCTTTAATTTACTCAGATAACAGCCAAGTGCTTGAGAAAGAAGAAACTGAAAATTCTCTGATACCCCCAGTGATATCCCAAGTATGGAATTCATTTATGAAAGCATGCTTTTGGGGTACAAGATTAATATCAGATAGAGAAGGTAACTTGAAAACACTATTTTGTGATGCCAGCTTTTCATTGTTTTATTCAATAGAAACTTATCCAGGACCTGTTATGTAAGAGATATTTTTACACTAAGCACACAAAAAAAAAAAAATAGGATAAGACACAGTCCCTACTCTCAAGGAGCTCAGAGTCTAGTGGGGAAAGTAGACCAAAAAAAATTACTTTGGAATACAAGGAATAGTGCCGTGACTTAAAGTGAGTACAAGGGAAGCATGTTACATTTAAAACTGAATAATTGGGGGTGCTGACAGCCCCAAGAGGCTATGCTTTCTATTTGAACCAGAACTTGCTTCCAATGCAGAAAGAAGTCAATGGCTTTTTAAGAAACAGGACCAAGTATCTTCATCGTATCCTTTCCTATTTGTGTAACTTCCCTTTATTAGGCAAACTCATTGAAAATGATGACATAGAAGGAAAGGAAAGATAGGACAACCCACTGTTCCTTTTCCTTTCAGTCCTTCCTTACTTACCAGTAAGCTGAAAAGCATTGGTAAAATGTGAGTAAAGCTAGAAGTGAAATAAAAACAGTTTGAGTTCATTTTGTACAACATTTCTACTGGTCCAGTAAGAACAAAACACAATGCACTTATGAAATGTGAACTGTGCAATTTCAGTGCTTCCATGTATGAGTTATATGCTCTTATATTTGCATGAAAACTAGCATTACACAATATAAAGATAGACGGTAAGATTCATGCTTATAATTTAAAATTTTAGTTTTTCTTTACTTAGACATTAAGTAAGAATTTAAAAAAAAACCACCATGACAAGTTGAAAAAGAGAATATGAAAGAAAGGAGAACACTTTATATTTTAGTACTTTTAATGGTTTTTGAACAAGAGGCCCCACAGATTACATAGCCAGCCCTGGCTGTCAGGAAAGAGGCTTATTTTCTTCTAGGATCCTGAGTGAGAAGAACAGTGTGAGCTGAAGTTGCATGTAACTATCTTCTCTGTCCAGGTGAATGGAGTCATCTGTAGTAAGAAAAACTGCAGCCGAAAAGCAAAGAGAAATGTGAGAGAGAGAAAAAAGAGAGAATCCCTGCTATCATTTGAGCTCCCGCTATAGTCAGACCCAAAGGTAAGGGCACACCTGTCCTTTGTTATGTAAGTCAACAAATTCTTCTTCCTTCTTGGGGGATGGAAGACCTTAAATAATTTGAATTGGACATCTGTCACTTGTAACCAGAGTATCAAGCAATATAACCTTGTATGCTAATCCTATACATACAGAGTTCTTAAATTCATACTCCTAGAAGCTGATAAACAAAGGCTTCAGAGAGCCAAGAAGAAAGAGGATCTGGATTCTTTTTTAAATTAGTTTTATAATATCAAACAATAACGTGTTTATAAAAGGCATAAATAATATTTGTGAAAGGTAGAAAAATACCAATAAAAATGAATACGCATGTATTTATCATCCAATTTAAAAATTCTAGTGCCTTTGACGGTGCCATCAGACCGTCCCCAATTCCACCCCTAATCATTCCCACCCACCTACTCCAAAGTAACCACTATGAACTTTGTAATTAGACTTTCCTTGTTTTTCCATATGATTTGGTGGCTTTTTCTGGTGAATTAAGGAAAAGGAATTGAAGAAGCCTAGCCCGGGTGCCAGGAGACCAGGTAGGGCCAGCGTAAGACTGAGTTCGGCTCATCATCATTCGTGAGGGCTTTGTGCAGCCGCTAGATCACATTTTGTCAAACAGAATTTTGACAAGAGATAAATGTATAAAATTACTTTTTTTTCCCCCCACAAGTAAAAAAGCAACTCGGCCTTCTCTTAAGAAATCATGGGCAACTATTCAGTCAGGGCAAGAGTGAAATCCTCATTAAGCCATGACCCAGTTACTCAAGCGCAGAAATGAGCTTTAGGTTTGGGCTAGGGGCACAGAGGGTAGTGAATTTGGTTCCTGCCTACCAGTGACATTCAGAACGGGAAGCAGAAAATGAGGACAGGAGGAAGGAAGAGAAGAAAAGCACAAATAATTCCACGTCTCATGTTACATTATCCTGTCTCAACCTGTAAAAGAGCTACCTGATACACAGTATGGTGCTTCCTGTGGTTTCATTAAAACTGTCCTTCTTCCTCCGTCAAGTTCATTTTAAATGAATCAAGGAAATTACAGAAGAAATAATTAGTCCAGAGAAATAATACCTAAAACTTTGTGCAGTGTGACACTTAGTTGGACGTACACAGGAATTGAGTTTCCTAGTGTAAGTGGAACCTACCTGTCACATCCTCACATACTTGCTGGCTCACAAAACAAGAACTTCTGCTCTAGCTGTAGAACTGTGGCTCTGTGGATCCTACTCACTGGCTTCTAGTAGGAGGAGCAATTTTTCTGTTTTGTGCTGAGAGCCTGATATCTGTTGGTCCACTTTTCATTGTTGGGTGGATCATTGGGTTCAAGGCTGCTATACGTGAGTGGCCTCCCACTCAGGTTCTCTGAGCTCAATGGTTGTGAGTTAGGTCACAGCCCTTCAAGAAGATGGCGGGGGAAACAGCACTCTGCAGGCTCCTACAAAGTTCCCAAGAGCTAAAGTTGTGGGGGAAGGAAGTAGGAAGCCCATTTTGGCCCCATATCCAAGCCACATTCTCTAATTTTATCCACAATAAAATTCCTTTCTACTTCTGTGTTTTATTCTCAGTGTCCTTTTTCTGTGTCTATTTATCACGTTGGTTCAGAACTCAGAGGGTAGAAGGAATGGACTGACTGGCCCCTTCCAACCCCAACACCTAACATCCCTCAAATTATATAATTTAGGTAACTATTTATGAGACCACCTTTTAAATCATAGAAATTGTTCCTTTCTTATGAAGAAAATTTAATGGTACAAACAGTGATGCAACACAATTCTGAAGAGTAGAAAAAAGAAAGATATGTAAACTCTTACTATGAAAACAATACGATTTTTTTTTTTACCTTGCTGTTTTTCTATAAGCCATAGCCTCCTCCAATACAGACTCAGGACTTTTAATGCTCTCCAGACTCCATGCAACAATCTCCAAATACTTAAAGTCAGCAAAATAAATTTACCCATGAACAACCTAGGAGCCGCCAGCATCAATTAAAAATAAGTGGTGTAAAACAAATTGATGAAGGATAATTTCGATGCAACACCATTTCAGCTTATATAATGCCTTCCATCTCTAAAACTAAGCAGACCTGAATAACAAAAAAATTTCCCTAAGAAACAAATAAACATTTGTTCCATTCAATAAAAACAAATTGCTTTTATGTTATCTGAAAGGGTTCAGTCAAACAGAAATATTGGCATTACACCACAACATTTGAATATTTTGGCAGAAGGGCTTTTAAACTCTGCCTTTACATGATTTAATAAAAATGGCACTACCACTAGAAAAATAATGGAACAGAAAACTTTGCAACATACGATCGAGTTACCATAAAATGTAACCATTATAAAACCAGTTGTTTAATTATACTTCCAATGGGTTATATGGGACTTATTCTTTAGTGCCCTTGAAATTATGCATTTTTAAAAGATGATTTTAAAATAACACGGGATGACTGGAAATGCTACAAAATATAATTTTCCATAAAACAGAAACTGTTGTTCCCAAATAAATAAGGAAAAGCTGTTTTTAAATGAATCGTCAGAAATCTATATGCACTCAGTAGTACTTTTCGGGGTGTTTCCCACCCCCCCTCTTACCCTGAGTTCAAGTTTCTTTTCATTAGTGCCTCTTACGATGGTTCCAAATCTTCTTCCTATTGTTCTGTGCTGTGTCCTCCACCTATTTCGCAGTGATGAGCTTGTGACACTGAGACTCATAGTCTCTCACCTCCCCTTCTCTCCTCCCTCAAATCTCCATCCTTCTGCATCCTCCATTTCCTCCCCACTTTTGTGTTCTTCCTATTCCCGTCTAACCTGAGGAGCTCTTCCTTTATTCTACTGTCCCCTCTACCTGTTCCAATTCCCTGACCCCCCCCATGACACCCTCCACACAGACTTCACCCTGCTCTCCCTCAATGGTGCTCAGGGCTTCTCCTTTCCCTTTCTCTGACAATCCACCTAACAGACATTTGGATAAAATCCAAGCCCCAAATTCACTTGCCAAGTGAGGCCAGGGAGGTCATGAAAATAAGAGTAAAGGCTAGGTCGAAAGGATAACCATTGGGGATGGGGACTGAGGGACGAAAGGGGGGAAAGTACACTATTTCTAAGGTGTACAACCAATTGTTGCCAAGAGGGAATGAAGGCCCAGTGCTGTCAGATCTCTTAGTTTTTTCAAGAGAAATCAAAAAGTATATTTTATATGAAACCTTCCTATTTTTATATGTTAAAAACTATTATTTTATGTCATTGAATTCTAAGGAGGACACGATGTATGTAGGTCGATCAGAGCACATGTGCGAGGCACGCGGACAAGCAGTCTATAGCCTCAGTCCACACGTGCTACCTCCATGCCCCTCTCCTGGCTTGTTTTGCAGACTGGCTTCGAACCACGCTACTATACTGAAATTGAGTGGAACACTCTCTGGCTTCTCCTCACTCCTCACCATCCATAAACTGAAACAGCAGTTGACACCAGTAACAGATACTGATGGCCAACTCCTGCTCCTGAAAGTTCCCTCTTTTGGTGTTCATGACATGGTGTTTCCTTGGTTCTCTTCTTTCCTCCCTGACTGTCCCTTCTTCAGTCCCGTCTCCTCCTCTTCACCTCCTGCGTCCATCCAGACTACCTTGTACTATAGTGTGGGAGGTTCCTATGGAGAAAATGCCTGGACAACAACCTCGACAAGGGCAGTTTTCTAAAGGATGATATTATTTAAGGTAAGCATCTACTGTGCTTCTCACACCAATGGAGATATCTGGCAGTGTTTCTGACCTTTGGATGCACATTAAAACCCCCTGGAGGCTAGAGTATTTAACTGGCCTGGGTTGTAAACTGGCCTCAGAATTTTGTAAAAGCTCTGCAGGTGATTCTAATATGCAGCAAAGTTGAGCACCACTCAATGCATACGTGGTGACTAAGTAAATGGGTGACTTCTCAAAATTGATGAGTCTCACCGAATGCCAATTGCCTTTTCCACAGTCCACCAGCCAGTGCGGTTCCACGTGTTCAGGATTTCTGAGTGCTGAGGAGCACCGTGCACCACGGGCCTACAGGAAGGCAATGGAACTGGCTGAGCCAGGATGATCGCTGAACATCGCTCTCAAATTAGATCTGATAGAATCTGAATAAGGTTTTCAGGGAAAGTGTTTGTTTCCTTTGAATATAATTTATAGAACCTTCTATTATACCAAGGCTTTTCCTTTGGCTTATAAATGGAAGCCTTCTAAATCTGTTTTCTATCTCTCCAATTCTGAATACCCTTATAAACTTGACTTCAGCATTTCCAACTGCCTGGTGGACATTGCCCCTTTTGTTCGCCTCCTCCCCATTTTTCTCCTCCACCCTATTTTCCATTATTATGTTTCCATTCTCCCACACACTGGAGTGTGTGAAATCTTTACGCAATCCTTGACTCCTCCCTCTAGCTACTCCTTGACATCTACTCTTCATTCTTTTCTCACACCATTCCTGCCATCTAGCTATCTCTTCCCATTCCCAGTACACCTTCCAACCTAAGACATTGCTATTAATATTTCTCTGGCCTATGGCAGTGGTCCTCAGTGCTCTGCCTGTCTCTTTCTCAACCAGTCTACTGTGCTCTACAACTGCATTTCCTCCTCCTCACAAAGCCTTGTTGTGCCTTGCAGGAATTGGCTCAGATAGGCCTACAGCCTGGGTCTGTTGAGCTGAGTCACTCCACCACCTTGTCTCGTGAGTCAAGACTCAGAAGTGTGCTGAGCTTGTTTTGGAACAGTTTCGTACACCTAGTAAAAAGGCAGAGCCAAGCCAGACAGGTAGGTAACCAGGAGGTTACAAAATCCCCCAAGAATGCAAAGATAAGCCTCTCGCTCCTGGCCAAATCCTCACCACAGAAGTAGATTAGCAGCAGCAGTGTCCACTGTAGGAACTATAGGAGACTCTGCCTCCCCTTGGGACCATGCCATACCATCTCCTGCTTTAGGAAGTTACTTCCAAATGTGTATGTTTCTGCATCCTTTGCCATTGAAGAACTTTTCATCTTCTTGTTGTGTTTAATGGCATCTTTCTGTATTCCACATCATGCTCTCAGTGACAACCCCATAGATCTCCAATGCTCAACAACTAAGATCTGTTCTCCTTGGGACTGGCATTCCAGGCCCTTCCCAATCTGGCTTCAACTCATTCTACTGGCCTTGTCTCCCACTGTACCTGTATTCCTACGCTGGGCTCTGGTCCCCAAGAGCTACTTGCAACATTCATTCAGGCCAAAAAGAATCTCAATCACTGAGATGCCCCACCCCAAAAAGGGTAAGGCCTTTCCTGTTTTCTATTTATTGAACTATAAAAACCCAACATTTCTGAAGCTAAAACCCCAGCATAATATGTGCAATGTTGGAAATTATAACAAGAATTATTCCTGTTAATTCAATAAGTTCTGTCCATTTCTCACTTTAACATTATAATAATTTTACATAACAGTTGTTAGCACTTGACACAGTGCTTTGTTTACATTATCTCTTTAATCCACACAACAATCCTGTGAACATTTATAGATGAGAAAATGGACACACAGAGGTACTATTTTGATTTTCCCAAGGTCACACCATTTATGGGAGGCATAGGTGGTTTCCAATCCCATATCTCCTGATTTTCAAATCTCATTAACATTCTACTACTACCCAGTCTTGCTTTATTTACTAATGTAAATCTCTACATTGTTAACCAAAACTGACAATAAAAATTAATAAAATAAACTACCTATACTTGAGAATTTCAATGCAAAAGCTATACTTTCTTGACACTGTTCTGACTCTTTTAGAGCTGTAATAAGGACTATATGACTCTCTATATGTCAGTGTCATTAGAAATCTCATACACCCAACCAAGACTGTCCACAGATGGAAAAACAAAAGCTTATAAAAGGCACTGGAATTGAACAGAACTGATAGTAATGAAAAGGTAGAAAGACAAACAGCATTTCAGCAATTACATCGTTCTGCCCAGAAAGCTGTCCATTATCAAATATTGGCCTCTTTATGTTGTCATGCAAAAATCTAATTGCACCATTTACCATTTACCTAGTGCTGAGAGAGACCAAAAAAGCCAAGTGTCATTTCTTTAATATTGTCATTTGCCATGATTCCAACACTAGGAGTAGAGACTATATGAAGCCGTAAGAATCTACTCTGTCCTAATATCGGTGAGAATAAATGTGTGTCCCTGGAAAAGTCCTTAGCATCCACATGGTATGTGGAGTTGGGAACAGCTGAAGTGACTGAAGAAGGCATGGCATGAACTTCCAGTGCCTGTCTCATGGAACAGTGCTGGGAGGGCTCAAATGGCTCAATTTAAAAATATGAATATTTTTCAAGGATTAAAATTTTACTCACTTTTAAAAAGAAATGACTTGTAAATCTTTGACTCAACTATCTCACTTCTAGAAATTTACCTAAGAAGAAGAATCTCTTTCTCTCTCTCTTTCTCTCTTTCTCTCCAGGCCCTTCCCAATCTGGCTTCTCCCTCTCCCTCTCTCCCCCTTATGTGGTAATAGTAGCTGGGATTGTAGGGTGGAAGGGGGAAGACAGGAGGGGTTGAAAGAGACTTAATTTTTACTGTATCCTTTTGTACCTTTGGACTTTTGTCCAAAGAACACCTATTACATATACAAGAAATTAACTAATTTAACAGGATTTTTTTTAACCCATGCTTCAAACACACATATTTATAACCCAGAAATTTCTCTTTTAAAAATATTTACAAATAAGCACCAAGAAATCTGTACAAAGGTATTTGGTGCAGTAATGTTTGTAATACAAAAGATTCAATGGAATATAATTTCTTATCAATGGAAGAATGGCTCAATAAATGCCACCACACCCACTCAATGTAAAACTCAGCAGCCATGTAAAAGGATAGTATGTCCATATGCAAAATACTCTGCAAAATAAGTTATTTAAAAAAAAACAACAAAGTGAAGACCAACATTATTAGCTTGTTACCACTTTTGTAAAAAGCAGAGAATATATAAATATAGATACAGATAAAGGTATATATAAATTCCTTATATATTTAGAGACTTTCTAGAAGGAGACTAAGGAAACTAGTAACAGTGGTTAATAGTTGGGAAGGTTTCTGAGAGATTGATAGTTTTTGGTGTATAACCTTTTTTGTTTTTAATATTTAGTCTTGGTATGCACTAATATTTTAAGTAAAAAATGATTGAAAAAAATTAGTGTCTCACCACAATGACACAAAGAAAACCCACATCAGCTACCTATATTAATCAACCTTGTTCTTTATTCATAAATCTGAGCAATCAAGCATTAACAATATCTGAGGAACAGCAGCAGTCCAAAAGAAAAGAAACAAGATGAGCAAAGGAAACAACTGACCTAATGTGAAAGAGAGCTACTTAGTATTCCCAGAGATATTTAAGATGATATTACAATCTCCCTGCTTCCTTCCAAAAAATAAGGAAATAGAAAACAAATTGCTCTTGAAAACTAAAAACATGATTGATAAATATTTAAAAACCACACATTTATACAATCAAAGCAAAAAGAGAAAATATGAAAGAAGAGTTGATGCACAGATGCAATCCTCAAAACACATATTTATCTAATAAAAGTTTCAGAAAGTAACAATAAAAGCAATAGAGATAAAATAATTAAATAAATTATTGAAGAAAATCTCCTAGCGCTGAAGAAAGACACGCGTCTTCATACTGGGAGCCCCAGTGAAAGCCAAACAGAAGACAGGAACAAATGCTCATGAAATATAAGGAAAATAAGGATAAAGAGAAGGTTCCAAAAGATCTTCCTATGGATGAAACAAACCGACAACAACAAAAAGTTTCTTACAGAGGAAAGGGAAACAAATGGCATCAGATTCATCATCAATTAGACCACGGTTGGCATCAGATAACCAAATAACAGTCTCGAATTCAGAGAAAATAATTTTGAACCTGAAATTCAATACCCAAGAATCCTATCAAATGTGAGGGTAAAGCAGATATATTTTCAGACATTAAAAAAAAAAACTGAGAAAGTTTATTTCCCTTGTACCCTAATATGGTTCTTAGTATGGCTAATCCATATTAAAGAAATATTATGGACAATCTTAAGACATGATGTCTTTCTCATATAAAAGAAAAAACAATCAGAAATGTCAAGAGAAACAAACAAATATAAAAAAAGAATGTGGTCCAAATAAAAAGTGGCATGATTTTAAACACTTGATAGAGTGTCTAAAAAAATTAAAGTCCATTTGAGCTGTGCTTAGTAGAACATTCTTTTATGAACACAAGTTTTGTGACATTAAGATTATAGCTTCTCCATATTCCAATCATATTATTTGGTTCTGCAAAAATAAATACTTACATAATCAGATTGTAAAAACTTTACTGATTTTAAATTTTCAAAATCAACCTACAGACCAACATGGAAGATGTAAATATAATTAACAAAAAGAACATACATATGATATATCTTGACAATATAAACGTTGCAACAATATCTGATGATAACTGAACTTGGTTATATGGGAAAGGGAATTGGAAAGGATAAAAGCGCTAATGTTAATCGTGGGGAGCCAGGATTTTGTCTAAAGTTTGACAGATCAAGAAATAGGGCTTCAGTACATAATTTAAAGATATAAAAGTACTCAACAGAAAAGCTAAAATGCAATTAACCCAAATGGGATTAGTAGGATAGGGGTAGAAAGAAAACATGAAAGTAGGCTACGTTTACCAATTTTTATGACATGGAGTCAATTGACACTTTAAGGTTGATAAATCATCTTAATAAGTGGAAGATATTTTACATGAAAATGTTAAAACATTTCTCATTTGCTTCCTTTGGGAAGTGAAGTTAGGCTATGGACAACGAAGTCTTTTCCTTTTTTTTTAATTCACATTTATGCTGTTTGAAATTTTACTTCAATGTTCTTGTACTTTTTTGTTTTGAAAAATGTATTGCTTGTATAAATGGGCTGCCTCATAAAATCTGATCAAGATATTTATATATAGTTTATGTTATTTATATAAACAATATTTATATAAGTATTGTTATTATTGATTATAACAGTAATAATGAATAATAGCTAAATTTTACTGAGGACTTTTTATGTGCTAAAGGTTTAATGAAGACTCCTATGAATCATCAGAATTATGACATAGATATTATTATCGCCTACATTTTATGCACAAGCAAAATAAGATTTAGAGGTCATTTCCCAAATAAGAAGAAATGGAACGTAGGGCTCAAACCCAGGGTTGTCTGACTCCAAAGTTCATGCTTATAACCACTAAACCCCTGTACTTTTCCTGTGATTTTGAACTTGCATCTTGCAAGTCTATTGTTTCTGAAGGGTATATCAGCTCTATAGATGTTTATTTGAATTCAAGCGTGGCTCCTTTGACTAGAGACGGTTTCCAAGACCATCATTTTATATATCAGTTGCACTCAATGTTAGAAGATAACAGAACAATAACCACAAATTCAGAGAGGAGATGATTTTGACGAAAATTCAATATCCAAGGAGCCCATCAACCGTAAGGGTGAGACAGATATATTTTCAGACATAAAAAGGACTGATAAAGTCTATTTATTTTGTACCCTTTCACAAAAAATTACATGAAGATTTATGCAAGAAAGAGAGAATACACGAGTATGCACAACTGAACCTCTCAAGTTGAAAAAAATTCTGTCATTCTCTTCCTAGGTTTATAATCAGAAAAACAAAATCAGCCCTTGTTACTTCATGTGACAAATTACTTAGTTTCTACTTTTTGCAAATAGGAATGGAGTCTGGTAATACTATTATTCGACAAGTGTTTACAATCATATTGCTTGGTGCTGGGGATATGGCAGTGAACTATAGTTTTAAGAGACTCACCATAAGCCAAGCAGTGGCTTGAGGGGTACTGGAGGCCCCGTCATCTCACCAGCTCCCATGGCTACCCTCACTACCAATTCTCCTGATTGTTCACAATTATTTTAGTACTGAAAAAAACAAAACTTCAAGCCCTTCACTCATTTGCCTTTCAAAGCGATTGCTGCCCCAATCCGGTCCCATATAAAAATTCAGAAAACATCATTAGAGCTTAGAATCCAGTGGCTGACAAGCAATTAACCAGAATTATACAATTCGTTACACATATATGAGTGATGACATAAAGGGTTCCAAGTTTTTGATCATAAGATTTTATTATATTAAGCAGAAGAACAAGAAGTTAAGGGCCAACCCATACAACATAGTTACAAAGTAAAGGATAAGAATAATCAATCACATTTCTTTTTTTCAATATACTTTAATAAGTTCTGAATTGCATTTTTACATTTCAAAAGTATTGAAAATTTCCATGTTTCTCATATAGGTATATACTGTACACCAAAATCTCTTTTGGAAGTATGCTTCTGTTTACCAACTTTAAACAAGCCTCAGGATAGTATATATTATTAAGATAACACGAAATGCATCCTTTTCTGAATTCTTTTGATAAACTCCATGGCCTGATATTTTGCAGAAGGCTCTTCAGTTTAAAATAGAAATTCTCTTCTAGAGATAGCTAGAGAAAGATTTGAGATGAAGAAGATTAACCTCTCTTTTGTGGGTCACAGCATTAATGTGCTTCAGCCCTCAGAGCACAGCTGAACTTTTAATCATTGACTTAGTCCCATTTCTTCTTTCCCCCAATGTCTATAAACTGACTTCATTCTGGCACACTGGTTTATTTACACATGGATCCACATATGGTATATTCATTTGATAGTTCCTCCCAATCCCTTCATACTTAATATTGATGTTTGATTAGAGATGAAAAAATAATGCTACCCATATAAGAGACCAAAATCCAGCCCTCTCCTCTCCTTTGCTAAAAGGATAATGTGTTGTTTGGGTGTCCCATCTCCTCTGTATATCCTGGCGCTCAAGAGAGCCAGGGCCAACTCCATATCCCCCGATTTCCTGTTCCCATTGCCAAGCATTAGTTTGGACATGGGCATGTGGTATAATTCTGGGTACTGTGACATACGGGAAATCTGGGAAAGGCTCTCTCCTTATTAATAATAAAAATGATAATTGGGGATAAACATCCCCTGCTGTTGGATGTCATTGTACTTATGATGACTTCAGGAGCTGAGGCGGCCATCTTGCAACCTTGTGGGTAACTAAGTCAAAAGATCCAGGAGGGCAAAACAGAAAGATGCGAAGAACTTAAAATTTCCTGCTCTTGTTGATTAACGAATCAACCAATCTGGAGCTGCCTCACATTCATTCTTCCTGTTATGTGAGATAATAAATGTTCCTCCTTGCTTAAGCCATTTCGAGCCAGGATTTTCTCTCACGTAACAGATAAGTTCTGTACACATCCAAACTAGTACATATAGGTTAGTTCTCTCTGTTATCCCTTTCTTCCTCCACTCTGCCAACATTTTAAATATTCTGAACATAATTTGATTGGAATTAACATTTTTACATAGGTAGACTTAAGCTTTCTTTGGTGATAAGTTTAAAGTCATCCTCACGTTTTACACTTTACCTTGGCAAACTATTTTAAGAAACTGAATCTTATCAAAGATATCTGGTTACCATACCCATGGGGCACTAATTATATTCTTAGATCATGGAAATAGCGGTATGAGACTACACTGTTTTTTGATGGACCAATAAATCCATTTTGACCAAAGACACATTTCCCCTATTAAAAAGAAAAGAAGAAAGAGAAGAAGAAAAAACTGAGTTATATGTGGAAGCTTTCTAAACCTTATTTGAAATTTTTTTGATAGATTTTCATTACAGCAACTCCTTGAAGCCTGACTATTTGGCTTTCACAGTTTAATTTCTCAGCTTTGAGTTAATATTATTCCCTTAATCTCACTAATCCCCTAAGGAAGATGAACATAATGGTGAACTTCATATAAGAAACAGTCTATTAAATTTGAAATGATTAAATTGTATATGTAAAAATAAAATATGAATCCACATTGAATTTATATAACTTCCTGCCAAAATTCCTGAATTTTAAGCCATTTTCCCCTAATACCATCTCCCAATTTCTCCGTATGTGAACTTCATCACGTGTCAGCATTCATAAAATCAATCAGAATAAATTGAAAGATCTATGTTAATTATAAATCGTAACACAAGTCAAGGTTAATTATAATTAGATTTTAAACGTTTTGCTTGAGGGTGCTAAGTTTATTTAGTCTGAAACATATTTTTAAAAAGTAGATGCTTATGTATGAAAGATATACCACAGCTGCAGGGATGGGGAGAACACACTGTGTAGCACTATTCAAATATTACACATTCATCTCAAAAGTAACACAAAGAAGCAGTTTGAATGTAAATTATTCTCAGGCCTTTTTAGCTGTTAAAAGGAAGTGTAAAGGCCATAAATCTCTTAAGCGCTTCTGGGCACTAACAATTTTTTAAAATTCTAACTGAGATGAAGCTAAAGCGCCAACATTCATTTCTGGAGTTTGAGGCCAATTTTGTCATACAAGTGCTTTACTAATATTTTTTCACTCCTGCATTCTGTTCTAAGAGGAGTCCTCCAGAACAAAGCCTTAAATTTAAATCAAAGGCAAATTATTCAGAATCCACCCTACCATACTTCTAGTGGCTCTCTAGTTCCTTATAAGGAAAACTATTGGAGATGGGATTAGAACTTTTAGATGTACCTATTAGGATGTGACACAGACTAACCTCACCCAGTCTGGAAAGAGGGCGGGGACTTCTAAAGTCCAAGAATAGCAGAGTCTAATATGAAAGTGAATCAAGATGTTCCTTAAGGAAAAAATGAAACACTTCTCCTCAAGGAAGATTTGAAGGAATTTTGAAAATTGTAGTTTAGTTATGCAAGACGTAAACATCTGGGGGATCTGGGTGGAAAATGTACAGAGTTCTTATTTTTGTAATTTTTTGAAAAGTCTAAAATTATTACAAAATAAATTTTTAATGCTTTAAAAATATTACTATTTTGGCATGAGAAATTAATTTAATTGTCTAAAAGATTTTACTTTTCTAACCAAGGTCATACTAGTTAACAAGACTATTGTGCTGGAAAGGCTTCCATCAGTTGTCTCAATTCTCATCTTAGTTCTCAGTGGTATTTAAAGACATCAATCTCCACAGATAGATAGATTTTTATTTTCACACAACTGAGTTCTACATAGAGGAAACATCAAGAAACTCAATGTGATGTATGTCAATTATTTTTCAATAAAACTGGAAAAAAGTTTCATGAACATAAGCGTGAGTTTGGTAGGTATCTGGAATCTGATTTCAATATATTAATCTTTTATTTGGTGGTTGATTGAGTTCCTTTCAAATTACTGCATAACATTTCTACGCATAGTCTTCCTTAAAAATAAACCACAAAATTATAGGTTGAAAATGACCTTAGATAATTTTTGACAAAGAAGCTAAAAACATACAATGGACAGCCTCTTCAATAAAGGCGCTGGGAGAATTAGATAGCCACGTGCAAAAGAATGAAACTGGACTGCTATCTGTCACCATGTACCAAAATTAATTCAAAATGGATCAAAGACTTAAGCATAAAACTTGAAACAATAAGCTGCATAGAAGAAAACATAGGTACTAAACTTATGGACCTTGGGTTCAAAGAGCATTTTATGAATTTGACTGTAAAGGCAATGGAAGTTAAAAACTAAAATAAATGAATGGGACTATATAAAACTTAAAAGCTTCTGCACAGCAAAAGAAACCATCGACAAAATAAAGATTCAACCAACTGAATGGGAGAAGACTTTTGCAAACAGTGCCTCTGATAAGGGTCTAATATCCAAAATATACAAGGAACTCATGAAACTCAACAACAAAAAAACAAACAACCCAATTGAAAAATGGGCAGAGGACCTGAAGAGACATTTCTCCAAAGAGGATATACAAATGGCCAATAGACATATGAAAAAATGTTCCACATCACTAATCATCAGAGAAATGCAAATAAAAACCACAATGAGATATCACCTCACCCCAGTCAGAATGGCTTTCATCAACAAGACAAGTAGTAACAAGTGTTGGAGAGGCTGTGGAGAAAAAAGAACCCTCATACACTGTTGGTGGGAATGCAGATTGGTGCAGCCGTTATGGAAGGCAGTATGGAGGTTTCTCAAAAAATTACGAATAGAATTACCATACGACCCAGCAATCCCTCTCTTGGGTATCTACCCAAAAAATTTGAAAACATTTATACATAAAGACACATGTGCTCCAATGTTCATTGCAGCTTTGTTTACGGTGGCCAAGACATGGAAACAACCAAAATGTCCTTCGATAGATGAATGGATAAAGAAGTTGTGGTATATATACACAATGGAATACTTATCAGTGGTAAGAAAAGATGATATAGGAACATTTGTGACAACATGGATGGATCTTGAGAGTATAATGCTAAGCGAAATAAGTCAGACAGAAAAAGCATAGAACCCTATGATTTCACTGACATGTGGTATATAAACCAAAAACAACAAAAGAACAAGACAAACAAATGAGAAACAAAAACTCATAGACACAGACAATAGTTTAGTGGTTACCAGAGGGTAAGGAGGTTGTGGGGAGGGAGATGAGGGTAAGGGGGATCAAATATATGGTGATGGAAGGAGAACTGACTCTAGGTGGTGAACACACAATGGGAATTATAGATGATGTAATACAGAATTGTACACCTGAAATCTATGCAATTTCACTAACAATTGTCACCCCAATAAATTTTTAAAAAAAGAAAATGACCTATAATTATAGACTCATAGACTGGAAGAGCTCAAAACAATCTGATAGGTCATCCTATACAGCCCAGGAATGTAAAGAGACATACACAAGGTCATACAATACAACCTAACACATCACATCACACAACATAACACGTCAGCCTGTTGCAATGCCGGAACCCACCCAGAGTGGCTCATATAAGAGACATTCTTGTAACAATTGAAGAAATTTAAATGTGAAATGGCTACTGAATAATGTTATACAATCATCATTAATTTTCTTAAGTATAATAAAGTATTTCCATTGTTTTTACTCTTAGATGATGCATGTTGAAATATTTGCGACTTTGGAACTTACTACCAATTTTCAAATAATACAGTGCCAGTGTGTGTATGTGTTAATGTGTGTGTATGTTATTATATTGAGAGGGCAAGATAAAGAAATTATGGGAAAAGGTTAACAATTATTTTATTTAGGTAGAAGGGCACCTAGGAATTCAAATCCGTATGTTGAAAATACACAGTAGCACAATACTTCACCAAAAGCCACAATGGCTCTCATAAAGATTGCAGTAAGGACTTTTCTTAGGGCTTTACTGACTCGTTTTAAACAGACAGTTAACAAAGTTGATTTTTCTGCTTTTCTAGAGTACAACAGATTAGAAGCAGAAAGTTAAAAGAAAGAAATGAATGTTAGAGACAGTCAACATCCATTTAACAAACATTTATAAGGAGGCTATTAGACTTGGGAGACATCACTGGCCAGGCTATGATACTGGCCCTAAAGGGACCCACAATTCAGCTGGCGACAGATACATGCAAACAAGTAGCCATAATGATAACTAAGATACTTAATATAATATTAAGCTGTAGATACAACTGTGTTAACAACCAGTGAGCAATAAAATTCACAATGATGATCCCAAGTCATAAGGAAAAGGTCAAATTGTAATTCATATACATTTAGAAGTTTAGAGAAATTAACAGTATATTTCATAAACATTGTTGTGAAGGTATTTTATTACCTAACTGTTTAAAGCTTACAAACAAAGTGCAAATTAGTAGACACAATATAGCTTTGGGGATATGAAGTACAGTATGGGGAATATAATCAACAATGTTGTAAAGATTATGTAAGGTGCCAGATGGGCACTGGACTTATCAAGGGAATCACTTCATAGACTGTGTAGATACATGACCAATGTGCTGTACAACTGAAGCTGAAGTAGAATAATATTGTATGTAAATACTGTATGTATGTGTGTGTGTGTGTGTGTATATATATATATATATATATACATGTGTATATGTATATATATGGTCACAAGAGGTGGAGTACAGCATAAAGAAGATAGTCAATGGTATTATTGTAACAGCTACATAAGATGTCAGAGGGGTAGTAGCTTGGGGGAGGAGGTTACCACTTTGTAAGGGGTTTAAATGTCTAACTATTATGTTGCTTTGTATACCTAAAACTATAAAAATAAAAATTTTTTTAAAAGCTTACAGACGAATGTTTTTACATGTTAAAAAATGTATTTCCCTGAATAGGAAGACTCAATATTCTTAAGATGTCAGTTCTTCCCAAGTTGATGTATAGATTCAATGCAATCCCAATCAAAATCTTAACAAGTTATTTTATGTGTTAACAAACATATAAAGTTTCTATGAAAAGACAAAAGGCCCAGAATAATCAGCACAGTATTGAAGAAGAATGAAGTCTGAGGACTGACACAACCTGACTTTAAGACATACTATAAAGCTATAATGCTTATCAAGACAATGTAGTATTGGTAAAAGAATGGACAAATAGATCAATGAAGCAGAATAGAGACCCTAAAAATAGACCCATACACAAATATAGTCAAACAATCTTTGACAAAGGAACAAAAGCCAATCAATGAAAAAGAAGTCTTTACAACAAATGGTGTTGTAACGACTGGACATCCACATGTTTTAAAAAAAAAAAATCTAGACACTGGCCTTACATCTTTTGCCAAAACTAACTCAAGATGGATCACAGATTAAATGTAAAACACAAAATATAAGACTTCTAGAAGATAACACAGGAGAAAATCTAAGTGACTTGGGGTTAAGTGATGAATTTTTATGTTGAACACCTAAAGCAAAATCCATGAAGGAAAAAAGTGGTAAGTTGACTTCAAGAAAATCAAAATCATCTACTCTGCAAAAGAGAATGTTATGAGAATGAAAAGACAAGCCACAGACTAAGAGAAAATATTTGTAAAACATGTCTGATGAAGGACTTATACCCAAAATATACAAAAAACTCTTAAAACTCAACAATAAGAAAACAAACAACCCAATTACAAAATGGACAAATGATCCAACCAGATACCTCACTAAAGAAGATATACAGGTGGCAAACAAGCAAATAAAAAGATGTTCAACGTCATATATTACTAGAGAACTACAAATTAAAACAGTACATACCTAATAAAATGGCAAAAATACAAAAAACTAACATCAAATGTTAGTATGGATGTGGAACAACAGGAACTCTCATTCATTGTTGGTGTGAATGCAAAATGGTACAGCCACTTTAGAAGACAGTTTGGCAGTTTTGTACGAAATACATAGTTTTTACCATACAATCCAATAATCACACTCTTTACCCAAATGAGTTAAAAACTTAAATCCACACAAAAACCCACACACAAATGTTTATAGCAGCTTTATTCATACTGCTGAAAAAACTAGAAGCAAACAGATATCCTTCAAAAAATGAATGGATGAACAAACTCTGAGACATCCATAACAATGGAATATTATTCAGCAGTAAAAGCAAATGAGCTATCAAGCCATCAGAGAGTATAAAAGACACAAAGGAATCTTAAATGCATATTGCTTAGAAAAAGGAACCAATCTGAAAAGTCTATCTACTATATGATTACAACTATATGTATGACACTCTGGAAAAGCCAAAAATATACTGACAATAAAAAGATCAGTGGTTGCCAAGAGTTCAGGGAGAAGAATGGGGGAGAAATGAATAGGTGGAGGATGAGATGTTTTGGGGAAGTGAAATTATTCTATAGGATACTATCATGATGAATACAAAACTTTATGCATTTGTCAAAACCAATGAAAGTGTGTAACACGAAGAGTGAAACTTAATGTAATGTATGGACTTTAGCTAATAATAATATATCAACTACAGAGTTTAGTCAACCATATGGTATCAATATTGGTTCAATTGCAACAAATATACCACACTAATACAAGATGTTAATAAGGGAAACTGTGTGGTGGGGTGGAGGGGGGCAGAGTATACGGGAACTCTACTATCTGCTCAATTTTCTGCAAACCTAAACTGCTTTACAAAATAGTCTATTAATTCTTTTAATTTATTTTTTGTGTAATACTCATTTTCCCCAAATGCCAAATAACAAAGCTCTATTGGAATAAGCATGTGTTGCTCACAGTTAAGTCTTTATCTACACTAAACTGACTTTTTATGAATTGTCAGTCACTTTTAGATATGCTCAATAATGAGCACATAAATTATGAGTAGGCCCTGGGCAGTTTTTAAAAAGTATGGTCTTTAAACTACCTGCACCAAAATCATTTGGATGCTTGTTAAAAATCATATCCCTACTAAATCAGAACCTCCAGGGGTGGGCAATCTGCATTTTTAACAAGTTCCCTGGGGATTGTGATACACGACAAGTGTGGAAAGCACTACATTAATAGTGTATAAGGATACTTAAGGAATACTCCTATTTTACTGCTTATAAAAAGCAAACAATTAAAACACACCAGCTGCCCAGTAATTGAGAACAGGTTTCCCTTCATCTCCCTGGCACAAGATGTCAATCAGAAATTCATTTTGCAGTTTCAGGAATTTCAGCCATAAGGACTAAATTCTCCAAAAGCATTTTATTATATAACATCATGTTTTTTAAAATGCTGGTTTTTCAGGAAAGAAATAACTAGGTGGGAAATACTAGAATGATGCTTCTGGCCCTTTTGCATTTTGTACATTTTTTAATTGAAGACTTATGAATAATAGTTTTATTAAAGGATTAAAGAAGAAGCTTTCTGATGCTTTATCATTTATTATTCCCCAAATTGAATAAATATCTTTAATAAAATTTTCAGATGACATTGCCAATTCCTTATTTCCCCCAAGAAAATTAATTTCTATAAAATAATTTCAGTCTTGCTCTTTTCAGGAAAACGTAATTTTACTGTGTCTATATCAAAGAAGGTCACAGAGTCAGAATACAGGGCAATGTTTCACAGTGCCCTAGAACAATCATAGAGTGGGCCTGATCAATCCTAGCTGTCATCATTTCTTTCAGACTCTCCACCTTGCCCTTTTGTGACCTTGGCAATCCACCTTTAAGCTGTATAGTCTTGTTACTACCCCAATTTATCCAGCAGTCAAACTTCAAGCAATCTTAGCCATTCTGAGCACAGCAGACATGTGTCTTGCAAATCTTTGCCTTACCTTTCTGGATCCTTTTCCTCTCCCACCAACATGTTCGAGTCCTTCCTTAGAGGAAACAATCTCATGTGAGTCACTTACAATTTAAGGCAGTGCTGCTGAAACTTGAATGTGCATCACAATCACCTGGAAGGCTTGTTAAAACACAGGTTTCTGGGCACCACCAGAGTTTCTCAGTCAGCGGGCCTGAGATAGGACGTGAGACTGTGCATTTCTAACTAGTTACCAGGTAATGCTGATGCCTCTAGTCCAGGAACCACTCTTTGGGAACCACTTGTATAAGGCAATTTGCCACCTTGGTCCTAATAATGTTGTGCCAGGTGTTGTGATTTATGTAAATTGTCCCAAGACTCATCAAAGTAAGAATCCAGATTAACAACCCCTAGAAAGTATATTAGAGATGATACAAATTGACAACACCTTTTGACAGTGATCAGAGCTACCATACATAATTATTTTTCTATTTTCCCAAAGACAATCATGCAAAAAAAATTTCAAGTTAGCACAGGAGAACTTTGGCCTTTTATTTGTTAAACAAATCTTAACTAGCCAGATTGCTAGTCTGTCTGGCCTAAGCACTTTCACTCAATTTCCCATTGCCTACCTCGTAGCCTTGGCTACTCTGTTGGACTTCGATCCACTCATGAAGACCTGTCTCTTCCCATCATGAACCGATACCCCCACTGCCACCCCCTCAAACCCAATCTGCCTTTCTGATCTCTAGTCATGGATCCTCTCCATCTTGGCTCCCTGAGGACCTGAGAAGTTCCAGCCCAACTCCTTTTAGGGCCCCAGGCTTCTAGGTATGTGATAAACCCCTGGCATCAGCCCTCTTGGCTGCCTCCTCCAGTGTGATTTGTAGAAGGATGTTTACTCTCTTTTAAAGGGAACTAGAAGAATGCCAAAACAGCGGTGAGGCAAAGGCCACCCTGGGAATTGGGTAAGTGAAAGTGCCCCCTCAATAGATGTCAGGAGAAAAGGTAGCTTTCACACATAGGAGCATATTGTTGAAGAAACGTCAAGTCCTGTTTTCTTTGATTTTCTCTGATCCTTTCCCTTAGTGAAGTGCCAACCAAAATGGCTGCTCACCTTCATAAAAGAGTGGCACTTTCTGCTGAAAGAAATTGCACGAGGAAGATCAAGATGAAATCCAGAGGAAACCAAGCAATAAGAAAGGTAGGCAATGTTGCCAGCAGAGGGCGGCAGACCCCATTACAAGAGGGACCCCACAGGAAGTCCAGGTCTGTAAATGCCGGTAACCATGGGGACGCCCAAGGGAGTAAATACATTGAACTGTTATTCTTGCCTCCATGTTCTTATTTCTCATGGCTGGAATACTAAGAAGGAAATGTCAGTATTGTGTAAGGAAAGAGCACAGGACTTGGAGTCTGAAACACCGGATTCCAGCATTTTCTAGCTGTTGAACTTGGCCAACAACCCAGAGCGTCCATTTTCTTAACAATGAAATGGTGGGAAAGAAAATAATAAAACCAGTAGCAACCGCCTGTAGCTCATCAAATGCATAGGTTTACTTTGGGGGCCAATAAGTAAAAGGAAACAATCTGTATGCACAAACATTAGTTATTTCCCAGTTGTGAACTCAAAACAAAGGAAGTTTGTTAACCCCAAAAGGCCACCTCAGCTCTTCATTCCACAGGTTTTGATGCCTGAGAGTTCTTTAACCTTATTGCAACTGTGGAAAGATATTCTGGGCATTGGCCTGCTGAGATAGAGGGGATTTCTAGAATAGGAGTCCATTCAGGGAGGCAACAAATCCCGCTCAGCAATTAATGGCACAAACCACTTCGTCCCAATCCCAGGTACTTAAGTGAAGCTGGCAAAAGAGAAACCAGGAGTCACAGTGCAGAGAATTCAGGGGGAAAGATTTAACAGGAAGATCACATGGAGGGCTGTCTTTTCTAAGCACTCACTGGGAAATTGCAGAACCAGTCCGCCCCAGGATACCTCAGGGAAAATATTACTTTGATTGTGTGATTGCACCTTTCACAGAGCACACCAGAGCACTGCTGGGCACTGCAAAACAAGCTAAGAGATCTGGTAGTTATATTATGCCTTTATGGGGTTGCTATGCTTAGCTAATGATGAAAGAAGCACAAAAATTTAAATGCCAAAGTTAAAATCACAAATTCTGGACTAAACTACAAGACAGAGTTCCAGATGATTTCATGCTATTTTTATGTGACAGGCTATTAATTGCAACCACTGCACAAAATTTTTTTATTTTAGGGCAGCTAAGGATTCTCTTGCCTCTAAATCCCAACGAACATTGTCCTCTCTGCTGGAGAAATTTCTCTAACCAATCTTTCTGTCATTTGCCTCATGGGCTTGTTTAAATTGACAGTTGAGAGTTAATTTACACCTTCCTATTTTAACAAAAACAATCCGAGACAAAGGTACCAAGTGATCTATCCCATTTTAATTAAAAGTATAAACTCTGCCACAGATTACATAAATGGGACCCCTTAAGGGGGCTGCTCAGATAAACTAGGAAAATTTTTCTACCCTTGAAATTATTTTCTCAACATATCTGTGCTGGTTACTTTTAAATCTACCTCTATCTCTTCCTTAAAATCCAGCTAACAAACAAATTATTATAGATATTGCCATTTTAGGGAAACAAAATGTATCACCACTGAATTCTTCTATAAGGAAGTCCTTAATGTAGGTAACTGAATTAGAACAATCTCTAGAACAATCTCTATCTTTTTTGTACCTTATCTTAAGTCATATCTTTTTTGAACCTTAGGACAGAACTAGGGATCTTTTCAATTGCAGTGAATATGTATTGTAATTTATTAAAACAAAAGCATACTTTAAATCAATATAGTTTTCTTTTAAATACATACTATAATGCTATTTACTGACACTGTCTGTTGCCTGCCTTCCCGGAACGTAGTAGGAACACACTTCCTTTCCCCTGTGAAATTAGGCAAGGCAAAATGAATTGCTTTGGCCAATGAAATGAGCGAGGAAATGCACATGTCACTTCCTGGCAGAATGCTATATAACAGCCAGTGTCTGACTGGCCCATTCCCTTGCCTAGTGATAGTGTCCAGCTATGCACACCAGGCTCTGAGAGAGGAAATCATGAATCAAGGGACCCTCAGAGCCAAAATGGACACACGGTGCCAAGAACTAATAGACAATAAATCTTTGCTGTTTTAAGCCACTGAGATTTGGGGGTTATTTATATCCCAGAAATATCCAGCCTACCCTGATACCGTATCAGAAAATTTTACCTCAATAATGCACAGGACACAGACCTCTGTACCTGGAGGAAGTCAGGGAAAGTGTCACTACCAGACACAACTGTAGAGGGATTTCATTCTCAAAAAATGGTAGGGAACTGGAGGAAGAGCTAGGCTTTTAAAATCAAGACAGTCCAAGTTCAAAATCTAAATCTGATACTTACTACCCTTGATTACACAGACATGTTCTTAAATTCTCCGAGCCTCAGTTTCCTCTGCCATAAAATTAGGGTAAGAATACCTTTCTTAAATGAGAACCTACATGCAAAATACCTTTCACATAGTAAATTTTCAACATAGATTAATAATAGCTGCTATTATTATCACTTGTTCTTATAGAAAAGAATCAGAAAATGGGCAGTGCAAGAACAGGATAAACATTTCCGCTTGTTCATCCTTGAAAAATGTTATGTTAAGCACTGCCATTCATATTTTCTAGTTAAGCAAGCCCTGTACAGGAAATATAAATTTTATTAATAGCAGTAGTGGCATCTTATGAATGCATAAAATAATGAATATATAGATGTTAAGTACACAGAGAGTCATGATAGAAAAGGACTTATTTATTTACTCAATTTATGAAATTGTGACCTTGAAACTCTTATGAAAAAACGCCATTAATCCCAATTTGTAAAGTACATGAAACTAGCAACAGAAGTGGTGACATAGATAAAGAACAACACAAGAAGAATTAGAATGGCTTTTAAAGCAACATTTCTGTGCTCTGTTCTCATTAAGCCTGTTTTAAAAGGTGAGGTATATTCCTGACCTTAAAAATTAAAATTTCTCACCCCAATCAATCTGGTTTTGTACATTGAGATATATTACCTTCCTCCACAAGTTCTGAAAGGTTTCATAAGCCCCAGGGTAACCAGAGATGAATTTCTTAATAAAATTCAATTTGTAGGGTTTAGATATTATTTACTCCTTGATTGGAGAGCAGTATGTGAGCCTTACCTAACGTGGCTCCATAACTTCTTCGTCTGGCAATAGGAGTAAAATTGATTGAATCTGTTCACGGAATAACACATGGGTTGATCCAATTTTTTTTCTCTCACATCTCACATATCGCCTTGCTATTTATTTTCTGTCAAAATAATCCTAGCACACCAGCCACGAGGCAAAAACATAGATTTTTATCTAAGAATTTTCATCTTTGTTTAGTAAATGATTCTGTCTGTAACAGGTTTCTTCTGCTCACCAAATTCACATAGAAAAAAAACAAAAACAAAAATTCAGGTTTGTCCATTTGTTTCACCTTAGATAAAAATTTGCTGACCCAAGTGCTTGCTTCACATTTGTACTAAGAACTCCTTTCCTCCTTATGTATTTCCAGAGCTATTAGTTCTCTTCAATAATCACTCAGGGCTTAATTACCCCCTCAGAGCCAGAAAACACCATCTACTAGGCACAGCGATGTGCCTGTCTGTTAGTGACATGGGCCAAGTGGAGACCCTGGTGCTTTGGACTCAGCCATGTTTCACGAAGCACTGGCCAGACAAGATAGTCCATATGGGCACTGCCACGCAGGACTTGCAGAGCCTAAAGGAAAATAAATCCTATCATGTTCTCTCTGAATTTATCAGTTCAGGTCATAAATACTTGGACAGAGCCATGAGGGAATCATTGCCAGGAATGGTAAGCATGAACACATGTGACTCTGCAATGGCATTCTCAGTAAGCTGGGATGCCCCTGAATGATCTTTCTGACCAACTGTTAATCACTCAGCTAAACTTAAATGGGGGAGGGGGCACAGGGGAGAGAATAACAATAATGAAACTAAAACACTCAACTCTCATAGCACCTTTTAGGAGAATATCATACAGCACCCATACGCCAAATAATGTAGATAGGGTATTTCAAAGTTGAAAACTGCCTTTGAGTCCCTCTGGGGCTAGGATAGTGGACACAGTAAAGGAGATATCTGATAGAAACTTCCCAGAAGGCTTCAAGTGCTTCAGGCTAAAAGTTACCAAGCACGATGTGGAAATTGGCTGGATAGTCTGCATTTCCTTTGGGCCACATCCTGGGAATCTGGTTGTAATCATGGTTGTTAATGATCAGAACTGGACTTTGGTTGATGATGTATGAAGTGGTATAAGGATGTGGGCTCTTGCGTGCAAATGTACACACTTCATTGACTTGACTCTCAAGTTCCCACACTGTGCTCATCAAAGTGGTATAGGAGCTGCCCCAGAGAGAAATATCCATCCCAAACAGTCAGTTACAAGATAGGCCAGGGAGACTGCAGCCATAGAAAGGAATTCCAGCATGACAGATGTTTGACTGTTAGAAGTTCAGAAAAGCAAAGAAAATGAGAAACAGAAGTATGAAGCTGAGGTTAGAAAGCCTTCTCTCCTAAAGGAGTAGACCACAAAAGCAGTTGCTCTGAAAGCACAAGTTTCCATAAAGCACCTCTAAGAAGATAATCAACAAGAAGGCTTTCCCCTAAGTGCTAAAAATCAGAACACTGCAGGTGACTTGGTTCCATCTTAGAACATCATAAATCAGAGAGACCTGGCTTATAAGCCTCTGGTAAGAAATGATAATAGTTTGCTTTGAGAACATGCAATCCAAATAGAGTTGTTCCTTCTCCTGCTTTAGGACTAGCCTCACTACAGATCTATTTTAAAAAACAAACAAAAGCCTAACTCTGAATCATTGCTGAAGATTTTCATTAAAGGGGCTGGCTGGGAAGAAACAGAGGTATAAATTACAATACACACCACACAGCAACAGCTTCTAAAAATCCTCTCTACTCATCTCTGTCCCCCAAGTCCTATTTCTTGGCACAGCTGCCCCATTCTCATTCTCTGTCTCTTTACATATTCCAGCATTAGTAAGCTCAACTTCTCACTAACCTGTCAGCGTCTTTCCTTTATTACTTAGACAGTTTCAGGCTCTTTGTCATGATCAGTTGTCAATCCTCTGCCCGCTTCTTCCGTCTTTATCTCCAATCATTTCCCCAAATAGATCCAATAGCTCTGCAAAGAAGAATCCTGGCTCCTGAGAAGAGAGAAGAGGGAAAATGTTTATAGGTATAAACTGCTCTTTGAATATTCATTTTTTTCATTACACACACACACACACACACACACACACACGCAGCTACACACTACCAATATACCACAGTTATAGGCTATATGGAGAAACTAAAGTCATTAAAATACTCAGTGACGATCTGACTGTCTAACCCACGCTCCTCACGACCTCATCTAGCCACTCCCGAGCTGTCTGAGATCAGCATTTTCGTTAGCATCTGGCTGTATCCATTTCATCTGACTACACACTAAGTGCCTTAAAACGCCACAAATGTACTCTCTTACAGCTCTGGAGGTCAGAGTCAGAAATGAGTCTCGAGGGGCTAATATTAAGGTGTTGACAAGGCTTGTTCCTTCTGGAGGTTCCAAGGGAGAATCTATTCCTTGCCTCTTCTCACTTCTAGAGACGGCAGGCAGGCTTTCCTTGGCTGCTGGCTGCATCACTCCAGTCTCTTGCTTCTATCGTCACCTTTACGACTCACTCTGATCTCCCACCGTCCTCTTACATGGACCTTTGTGGTTACAATATACTCACCTGAATAATCCAGGATAAGATCTCAAGAGCCTGAACTTCATCAGATCGGCAAAGTCCCTTTTGCCATATGAGGTAACAGTCACAAATTCTACAGAATAGGATGCTGTCTCTCGGTCATAAAGGGATTGATAGACTGACTCAATGTGTAGACAGTGTACTGTGATAGAAAGATCAAGAATGTAAGGACAGCATCCAATCTTTTCAAATTATAAGTAAATCCTGAGCCTCGGGGGGAGGGGGATTATTCACAATATTAGATGTCACAAACTTTATAAAAATTTGTACAAATTCAATGTAAGACACTTGCAAAGTGAAACTGCCAGACTTGCAAAAGATGAATAAATTCATAAAGTCAACAAAAGTTATGGGTGAGACTGCTAGAATTATGAGCAAATCATTGACAAATGATGATTCAGCAGAGACAGAACCTTTTACAATTGAAAAAACAGAAAATCAGTAGGGATGATAACAGTTGGCTACAGCAAAGAAAAATTATTTAAATAACACCTGACTAAGAAAGAATCTTGGGAAAACCGATGAATCCCTCAAATTTTTGCTTATGATGCAAAAATGTGAAATAAATGATATTTAATGATAGAACTGTCTTAGCAAAAATTTTTACCAAAATGAATCAATCCTGATTAATTTCTTGTTCAATTACAATCTTTTATAATTGTAATTATGTTGATTTTATTTTAATAAGACTTATTTTCATAGTGTTTAGTTTTATTTTCCAAGAAAAATAACCAATTCAAACCTTTTTCACTATTTACTATAAAGATTTGGTCCCTAGTCTAAGCAGATTCATTTTAAATAGGTATTTGCTAGTAAACATTGGCCTTAGCTTCCAATGAAGACAAAATGTACTCCACAAAGGCAGGCAAGAGGCCTGAAGTGATAAAGCAGCTGAATAGGGAAATCTATGGAGAGCAGGACCACGTGCCACCTTAAACAGAGCCCTTTTCCCTATCTGGGCCAAAAATTTCCCCTTGCTATAGCCTGAAACTTTAGCTGGGGCAGGGGGAGGGTGGTAGGGAACCACTAGGCTGTTAAACTTCAAAGTGATCATAAAAACTACAGTATCACATAGGAGAGTATTAACATTTCTCAAGGATGGAAAAAAAAAAACCAACACAAACATTTATTGAGTGCTTCCAACATGCAAAATAGGATAGGTGCATTCTCACTAATCCTCTGCATTTTAAGTACCATCCATTTATTCAAGAAGAAGCTAAGGTTCTACAAAAGTTGAATAATTTTCCTGGGATCTCACAGATAGGAAATAGCGAAGTCAAGGGAGAACTGGAGTCTTCCCCATCCTAAATCTGTTTTTACTACACCATGTTTCTTAGCATGATTGCATGCCATGACAGGTGCACCCTTTGTCTCCCAGAACCTGCCTCTCCCTCTCACAAAGGGATAGATTGACCGACTGGATATGTAGAGAGTGTACTGTGATCGAAAGATCAAGAATGTAACAGAGAACCTCCGATCTAGGCCCTTTTCAAGACTTGTCATTTTTGAAGAATAAGAATGTTTGGAGCCTCTCAGAAGACCTCTGCTTCTTCTATAAAATGAGAATATTATTAATACTTGTCCTCATAGATTTACTGACTTCAAGACAACTCACCTTAAAATTCAGATACGTAGCAGTAAGACTCAGTACTAAGTTAAAGATGTCTATTTCATTCTATCCCAATAAAGACATCAGCAGGAATATTTGGAGGGAAGCAAGCTAATTGCAAAATTAATATGGAAAAATAAACGAGCAAGAGTAGTCAAGAGTATTCTGAGAAACGAGAGTAATGAGAAACCAGGGAGGAAAATACATTATAAAGGTACACTAACTAAAGTAAGGTATGATGCCTGTTAGGATAAGACAATAGAACAGAGCAGAGAGTCCTGAAATGGACTAAAACACAAACAGGAATTTAAAATATGATAAAAATGTCTATCTAAATCAGTAGGTAAAAGATGAGTTGTCCAATAATGTTGTGTCAGAACAACTGAGTAGTCATCTGGGGGAAAATGTGTATCTACTTCTGACCTTACACAAAAATAAATTATGGATGGATAAATAATTTCAACATACAAAATACCATTATAATTGCTCAAAGCAAATGGGAAAAAACTTTTACAATCATAGATTAAGATAGTCTTAAAACTACATCAAAACTTAATACTTTCCCATGTAATATAAAAAATAAGGAATTCTACTGTATAACAATTTTTACTTTCTACTTGAAAAGAAATAACAAAGTGGAGAAAAGTAGCCCATTGTTCTTTCTATTCTTCTTCAATACCCTCAGGGTATTTTTCACTTGCTGTTCTTTCTGCATGAAAACGCTCTTTCTCCAGTGTGCAAATAACAAACAGGAGAAAATATTTTCAATACATATAAAGATTCCAACAAATCAATAAGAAAATATCCACAACTCAAAGGAAAAATTCAGCAGAAACAGTAAGTCACAGAAAATTAAATACAAACGGTTTTCCAAAATATTAGAAAGTAGTCAAGCTTACTCAAAATAAGTGAAACTCCAAAAACTCTACGATTCCAGTTTTTAACTATCAGACTGGAGAAAAACAAAACTTTGATTGTATTATATGGGAAAGGTGAAATAATTACTTTCACACAATGTTGGTGGGAATATAAGTAGAACAACCTCTTTATAGAGAAATTTGGGAGTATCTATCTAAAATATATGTAAATCTACAAATTTTTGACACACAAATTACACTTATATCAAAATTAAATATCTGTGAAAATTTACATGTACATATTCTTTTTATTAAATTTATTGGGGTGACATTAGTTATTAAATTATATAGGTTTCAAGTGTACAATTCTATAATGCATCATGTATATATTGCATTGTGTGTTCACCAAAGTCAAATCTCCTTCTGTCATCACATATTTGTTTCCACTTTACTGTCTTATGGTAATCATAAACTATTGTCTGTGTCTATGAGTTTTATTATGCTAAGAGAAATAGGTAAGACAGAAAAAGTCGAAAACCATATAATTTCACTCATATGTGGAATATAAAACTGAAAATAACAAAGGAAGAAGAGAAAACAAACATGTACGTAGTCTAATCCTAATACATCCTATAAAAATACTCAGATATATACAAGTAAGTATGTAAAGGAAAATGAAAATGTAACTTTTTTTTGTAATAGAAAACAATGAGATAAAAATCAAATACCCTTCAGTTGAGGACTGGTTAAATAAATGACAACATTCATAAGATGAAATATTTTGCAGTTTGTAATAGGAGTGAGATATGGTATGCTACCATTTACGTTTTAAGGGATATATGTATACAATTACATGTATACTTTATATGATCAAGGATGGATAAAAACTTGAATTTTTTTATCGTGTTCATGTATTATCTATTCAAGAAATTGAGAAAGAAATGTTCAAGCAAGGCATTGAAATGTTTGGACAATTACCTGTGTTGTACTGTTGCTGGCAGTACACTGAGCTTTGTTGTTGACATAGATAATGAGGAACTGACTGTATATAATCCTTTTTTGTTTATTGAGCATTGAATTCAGTGAAGTCTGAAATTCAATAGGAGATAGTATAATGCAATGCAAATGCATAGTAAGCATTTGGAGTTAGAAGACCTGTGTTCAGTTCCCAGCTCCATGTCTTAAAAGCTGTGTGATCTGGGAAAAGGCACTGACATCTTGAACTGCAGCTTTCTCAACTATCAATAGGGACAAATGCTATCAGGATTTCTTGTGAGGTTCCAATTAGGTGGTGATAAAATTGAAAGTGTCATGTAAACTTCTAGTGGCATAAACATGCTAATTAATATCTAATTAATAAATATCTGAATTTTTCCCTTTTCTTTTCTTTTTATTGTATCTATATGAGAAGATGCATGGTAGCTGAACCTACTGTGGCACTCATTTCACAATAACTGTAAGTCAAACCATCATGCTGTATGCCTTAAACTTGTACAGTGCTTTATGTCAATTATTTTTCAACAAAACTTGGAAATAAGTAAATAACAGCTGAGAATTTAGTGTCCTATGAACTTAAAATGACATAAACAAGCTAGTTAACATATGATTAAATTTTAAGAATTAAGAGACTCAGTGGCCTGAGGAAAAGACAATAATCTAGAAAATCTTGATGAAGGCCACGTGGCAATGAGGATAAATAGAAAATCCTCAGCTGCAACAGTCAAAGATGTTCAATGTACCCAAATACAGAGTGCCATTCACCCATTTGCCCAAAGGGATGAGAGTGGGACATACATTTTTTTTTTCTCTCCTTAGCTTGAACTCCAACCAAGATATTATTCTTCCTCGTCAAGGAATCCATCTGCCCTGGCAGATGTTGACACAAAAAGATACAACTGAGAGGCAGCTGGCCAGAGAGCAGAGAGCTCACCGAAAGACAGAAAACTGACAAGCCATTTCCAGGTGGGCCAGAGCATATCGTCAAGAACACCTTAAACTCATATTTCCATACAATTGTTAAAGGCATGTTATTTAAAATCTAAATTTGACTAACCTCAAATAAAAACTGGGAATAAAAATGTGCAAGGAGTACTAAGGAGCCTAATCTAAGGAAAAGATAATAATACTCAGGAAGCAAGAATGAAGAGAATGATCAGCAGAACACAGACAAGTCAAAGAAAGAAGGAACCAAAGGAATCTGGATGTGAGAATTTTAATACATGCCTGCAAATTCTCTGACACTCTTGTCATCAAAAGGTGGGTTCTATGTTTCCTCCCCTTGAGTCTGGGTTGACTTTAGTGACTGGTTCACCAATAGAATCTGGTAAGAGTGACACTATGTGACTTCCATCGCTGTGGGAACTATGAAGTTCATAGAGGGCTCAGAAAGGTTTGATGCTCTTCTGTTTCAATCTTGAAATTCTTAATAATTTCTGAACAAGGAACCCATGCTTTCATTTTGCATTGGGTCCCACAAATTATGCAGCTAGTCCTGCTCTGAACCTGGGTCAAAAAAGCCAACGTGGCTCCTGCTTGGTTCTCTGGAAGACTGGGGCTCTAGCCCTATGCCACCACAGGAGCACTCTGAATAACCCTGAGGTCACCATGATGGGAGGAAATCAAACTATCCCACCCAAGGAGACCACAGGTGCTCAGACTGCATGAAGAAAGAGGTGCCCCACCAGCCCCCAACTGCTCCAGTTCTAGCCACCATCTGATTGCAAGAACAAGAGAGACCCAGAGCCAGAACTGCCCGGCCGAGCCCTTCCCAAATTCCTGATCAGAAACTGTGAAAGATAATAAAATGGTTATCAATGTGCTAAGTCTTTAAATTTTAGGCTGCCTATTTTTTTCCCCAAAACAACAGTTGACTAGAACATTGGATTATGCCATAAATTCTTAATCTTTGGGGGAGAGAGGAGTAGGTAAGAAAGATTTTCTTTAGATCTTTTTTCTCTAGCTATTAGACATTAAAACAAGAAAGGGAGGTACTTTAGGGGAGGGCCTGGCCTGGAATCAGGAAACAAGGCACATCCTGACAAGTCGCTGCTGGTGCTGACGCTTCCACCTGGAGCCTGGTGAGCCAGGCATCAACTCCAAGAGCCTAACTGAATGAGGAAAAGAGAGTGAAAAGGGACCATGTCTTATTAACCTAACTAATCTCCATTTGGTTTGTGCGTCTCCTGGGATCAACCCTCACGCTGCAGAACCCGTCCACAACTCCACCCTCTGACGCAGTCTGTAGGGCTAAGCGATAAAGGCCAATATTCATCAAGGAGACTCATCCTGAGCCAGACTCTCGACCTACACTAGTTCTACTTCCACAAGCAACTCCACGGGGAAGGTTTTACTGCCCCCATTCTGGGAGTTAGGAAAGGAAGCTTAGAGTAATGAAGTAACTTTATAAAGCTGGCATCTATTGAGTGCTGATTATGTGCAGGCTCTGTTGAGAGCTCCATAAGCATTATCCCACTGAATGCTCACAGCTGAGCTCTAAAAAGGGAATAACGTCATCCCCGTTTTACAACTGATGTACCTAGTTTCAGAGATGCTTGGTAACTTGCCACGGGTCACAGAGTGCTCTTGAGAGAGCAGAGACGCTGGTTCAACACCCTGCTCAGAGCCTCTCTGCTAGGGCAAATCCAAAGGCCAGGCTTGGCCCACAGGGCACGTAAAGCTCCTTCTTCAGGAGAGGGAGGCAGTGACCTCAACATCAATAATACAGTCTTTGGAGACGGGAAGGGGATATACCTCCCTCAATTCCCAAGGCCCTGTTACGACATTGTTGAAATGCATGAACGTTACAGGTTGGGGGATGCATGAAGCCGATTTTATAACAGACAGATACCATCATAAAACTTCAGTGAGTTCATTTTGTGCCCCACAAGGGCTCCCATCAACGGAGTCTGCCATTCAGACTCTCTATAGTTACCAGTGTAAGATTTGGCAGCGGCCTGGAAAAGGCTCTCTGGAAACACACAGGCTCATCCTACCTCTACCTGTGTGAAATGTCTTTGTGTGGTTATAGACCTGAACATTGTTTGGTTCCACTTCTCTCAGAAGAGCAATGCAGCACCTCTGAAAACAAATGCAGTCAGCTGTCCTGTCCAGGCTGCGCCCTGTCACCATTACAAGGGTAATGTGGATTGACACAGACCCTAAGCTTTACCTGTCTCTTCAGCTTATATTCACAAGTTTTTTATAACTTTCAGGGTTGATTATGCTGTCAGTTCCTAAGGTTAGCGACATCACCCCCCCATCAGACACCTCTTCTCCATGTCCTAGATGGGATCTAACACCATCTATTCTCAATCATGGCTTCTTGCTTATTGTGTAAATTGCATTTATCACTCTAACAGGACTTGAAACATCTTGACTACTTTCTCCTATGTGGAACTTGAAATGCATCGATTTCTTTTGCTACAGCCCTAGCTATTGTTTATTATCTGTCAGTTCTAGTTTACTTAGAAGTTGCCTCTACAGAACCTCGCAGTCTAAAACTAGCTCACAAAAAAGAGAATCAAAAGCCATATTTCACCCACATGTTGACACTTGCCGTCCACCTTCCCAATTGTACTCAATTTGTTTCTACAGGAAAGGCCCCTGGCATCTAAGGGTTCTCTTTCCTTCAGTGGCCAGCAGACAGGCCCTCTAAATGCCTCCCGTTGCTAGAAGAAAACAAAGTTGTCATCTTGTGATCAAATTCAGAACTTCTTGTTATTGCTGCCACCATAATGTGTATATCACACAGCAAAGCCATGTGAGCTTCAGTTCCCAGGACTCCCATAAAGTCAGGAATATGCTTATTCCCAAGTCGGTCCTGGGAAATTCCCTCAGAGAAGTAAAGGCAGGTTTAGAGCACAGAGGGGGGACTTTGGAGCCAGAGAGACATGTTGACAAAGTCATTTAATTTCTCTTGATGGGTAGTTTTCTTCTCTGTACATGGAAATGATAATAGCTCACTTTCAGGGTTCATGTAAAAATTGGAAATAATGTCTGAAAAAAACGTATTTTCATGCTTAACAGATAGAAGGTACTCAGTAAACAGTAGCTGTTATTGTTAGGAAAAGAAACTGGTATAACACCTTTCTTTAAAATGTTAGTTTTATTTTTAACAAAGTTACACATGCACATTTTTTAATGGTCAGATGGGGCTATCAGTCTTATTATAAAAACACTACCCCTTGTGTATGCCTACTTTCTATGCACAGACAACACAGACAACACAAACTATTTTCCAAGTTGATTGGATCTGTTTACACTCCCACACTCCATGGGCTCTTTCATTCTAGAAACTCCTATCCTTCGATACTGGGATATTTTTATAATTATTTTTTTATCTACATTCTGACTGATTTCTTCAACTTTGTATTTCCGATCTTCCACTGAATTTTTATTTCTTCTCTCACAGTTTTATTTGTCTAGATCTCTTATTGTTTTCTGAATGTTACATTTTTATAGCCAGTATTTTTTGTCTATGGCTGCAATATCTTCTTTCATCCCTCTGACTATATTAATAACTTTCTTTGGTCATATTTTCTTCTTCCTGTTGCCTTTCCAGTGCCTACTCTCTCCAAGATGCTTCTTTAGGTTGTTTCTGTCTCTCTGCCTTATTGGATGCTTTCCTAAAATCTTTGAAGATCCCTGGTTATCTGCCTCTATTTAAAAGTATTGTACTAACAAGTTTATTAAATTCTGTGTGCATGGGTAGGGCTTGGTAAGTTCATTCTTTTGTGTAGTCATCAGTCTAGGCTGTTTCTCTGGCAAACTCAATGTCAGAAGATAAAGGTGTTTTCTCCTGGGCTGGTCAAATTTTTCAGACAAGACTCTTCCAGGCTCTTGCATATAGGTGCAGCCGGACTCTAATTCTGGGAATCCCTAGGAGAAATAGAGGGAGAGTGGAGTCACAACTGTCAGTATGTAAGCATTACCTTAATCTCCCCGTTTTTAGTTATGGTCCTGCATAAATAAACCTTCACTCTCCTGCCAAGGTTGTACAGAATAGGAGAAAAGACGTTAAGATCTGTTTCTATGTTCATTAGGAAGATAATTTATTCCTTTCTCAAAAAATAGTTCCGAAGTAGACAGGTGGTCCTGGATAGGTACACCTTGCTCCATGAGATAATCCAAAGATCCTAGTATAGTCTATCTGTTGCTCCTCTTCTCCTAGGAAGTCCTCTTCATCTACATGGTCAAAACTAACTCATCACATGATATCTACATTCCAGTCCACCGGAAGAGAGGAGAGATACTGAAGGGCAATTAGCTTCTTTTCTAAGGGCCTAAACCTATCACATCCCATTAGCTAGAATTTATTCATATAGCCATATCTCTCTACAAGACTGGGAATGTAATTGCCAGCTGGACAATATGTGCTCAGCTAAAATGTGATGAAGGGATTCTATTCTAAAAAGAAGAAAGGGAGATTGGATTTGGGGATAGTAGCTTTCTCTTTCACAGCTTCTCAAACAGATTTTCAAGCAGTTCTATTCTTGGCCCCACCACTACAGTTCCCCTTCTAGAAGAATCTGTGACACCAATTCTGTGGCTTTCTTGGGATTTTGCAGTGCTAATCAGATTGCTTTTTTAACTTTCCCAACTCTGGGTCAGGGTTCAGATTTCTCAAATCTGCTTTGCCATTTGCAACTAATCCATCTGCTCTCCAGATTCCAGAATTTCATGGGTGTTGTCTTCTTTCTCCTTTTCCTTGGAGATTTATTCCTTGTTAAAGAAAACCTTTCACTCTTATTTTAGTGCGGAGGTATTTGGGGAGGGAGTGGTGGTTAAATATATGTGCTCAGCCAATTTTAAACAATTCTCATTTCACCAATTCTGACTTTTAATCAGGATTAAAGGTGATACGTAGGCATCTGCTTTTGGTCTTTCACTGGTCATCTTTCATTTGCTCATTTATTCATTTTATAAGTATATATTAGGTGTTTGCTATATGGCCATCATTGTGACAGGCACTAGAGATAATGGCTTTATCAACCTGATAGCCCAGAGGCAGAAACAGATAATAAATAATTAAGAAGTAAACGTAAAAATTAAGAAACATGAGATAAAGAAAACAAACGTTACACTGGAATGGACAACAAAGAGATAAGAGAAAGCCTCTTTGAAGTGGTAACATTGCAGAGAAGCAAGGTGCATGTGCTAAACTTGCTTTGTTTGAGGCACTAAAAAGACTCCGATGACTTTATGGCTTCCCAGCTTTACAACTTCTTACTTTCTGACTTCTAAATAGTTCTATAAAATTTCCTTTTTTTCCTCCTCAACTTATACGTGGTAGTGTTATAATGAATAGAACATTACGCTTTGGCTGAGAAGACAAGGGTTCAAATGCCAACTCTGCCATTTTCCAGCATGTGACTCAGCCAAGTTATTCCTCTTCTCAGAATTTAATGTCCTCAGTTGAAAAAGTGAAAAATTACAAAAGGCTTATAGTAAGAACTAAATTAGATAATTCACATGGAAGTGCCTGGAGTATAGTACGTACACAGAAATTGTTTAAACTAAATCTGAATATTGAATACATTATCAGCTAACATTAAACTTGGATTCTCACCCAAACTGGCAAAAGACTCATTAATTAGTTTTCTACTCAGATGAGGAAAAAAGAGAAAAATGCAAATGTTTCAAACAAGTATCCTAGGTAATGACATCAGAATGATGGCGTCAGATCCATGGCTTCTCCATTTAGAATGAAATCTCACGGTGACTTACCAACCATATTGTGTAAGGCAGAGTTATGCCGTTGGACTTCTAGTTCAAGGGTAGGGATGTAACATGCCTCAACATTGTCTTCCCATAACCTATTACAGAACTACAATTAATGGACTTATCTAATGTGTTTTAAGTAATTCCTTTTTCATCACTTATGAACTCTTAGAAGACATAAAAGTTTGGATTTGAAGTACTCATTTATTTTTCCATGACTTAATGTCTTGAATATCATGAAATGCCCCTAGTGGTTTTATTTATTCTTAATTCAACAAATCCTTATCATTCATTTTGTAGATATACAATACTGTGTTAATGTGCTGGGAAGAATACAAAAATTATCCTAATATTTGTGGTTGAAAATATAATACAGTTTACTCCAAAGTCTTTTTTTCAGTGATTCAGAGTGAACTTTATGATGTTACAACATCTCAGAGTAATCATTATGAACACCAGTTACAATTCTATATGAACCTACTTATAAAGACTGAGTAAGATCTATAAAACATAAAATATTGGCAAAAGAGTGACTTACTCTTTTCTCTGTGCTGCCATAGCACTCTGTTCTGTAGAGAATTTGGAGATTTGTGTTGTAGTAACCCAAATATAGACTGCCCCCAGATTCTGTTCAGTGGCCAGATCTGTGTCCTGTCCATTTTTACATCCACAATACCTAAAGTCAAGTGAGTCATGCAGTGTACACTCAATAACTACGGAGCATTGGATGGATGGATGGATGGATGGATGGATGGATGGATAGATAGATGGATGTCTAAAGGCTTTCGCTTTCTAATTATTGCCCTAGAAAATGTACAGTGGTAAATGTTGAAATTAAAGACACCCTACTAACACAATGAAGCTTAACATAGCATTACACATAGTGATGCTACCATTTCTACAGCAGCATATGTGAATGTGAATAAAGGGTTAATATCAGGCCTGGTGGAGGCAGGCCTGCCTGAGAATGACCTCAGTCTCCCATTGCCCTGTTTCCTTGGAAACAGCAGAGTTAAGATAAATGGGGAACAGTTGTCTCTTCCTCTGTATTGTATGAAACAAAAACCTGCTTTGGGGGATCTGTGAACTGGCATGCAGACTTTAGGCTTGATGAAAACCATATACGAGATTGGTGGGGAAAGGGACTGTGGCCTCTCTATGACAGGTGACCCCACATACCTTGGCTCTCACACCTTGGCCCTGACTGGGTGAGGAGCAAAAAACAACAACAAAAGAAAGGGGAAAAAAGAAAAAAAAACAGAACGATACTAGGGTAGCTGCTGTGCCTCCTCATCAGTTGACATGCTATATCTCCTTCCTGTCTTCCACTGTTTCCTTCCAGAAAGCTCAGTAAGAGTAGTTATTAGATGAAAGGCTATCTGTCTATGTCTCCCGAGCGTGATTTGCCAACTCTGAACTCATAACAGCAGCTGAGGTATGGCAGTCAGTAATCTTCATACTTGGCTTTCCTACTCCCAAATGTCACTCGCAGCACAGAGAAAAGGGATTTTAAAAAGAAAAACAGAAGAGAAGAAAAATCTCCAATACTTTGTTCCCAAGGATGGAAAATAAATTGTAAATTTGGGATACCATGAATCCCATGCAACACCCAAACCGGCTCCCAAACGGTCAACGTCCTTGATGGTCAAGTCCCAGCATAATCAGAATGGAAGGGATTAAAATGTATCCAAGTGGCAATGTCTGAAGTAAGTAAGCACTGCACAATTTAAACTGCAGCACCAAAGAAAGGCCATTTGGGAAAGGAAGTGCAAAAGAGAAAAAGCAGGATGAGGGTAATTTGACGACTAGGAAAAGGTCAAAGGGGCATATTCACTGAAGGTCCCACTGGATTGGTAAAACAAGAGGGAATAAAAGTATATGCATGTTCATTGAAATTAAAAACCCTTTTAGGTTGTCCTCTCTGCTAAATTCTTTTGACTTGAACATGATTTTAAATTCCTAAAGCAACTCTTGCCCCTCTGAGTGAATGTTTAGACACTTAAGATGCTTTACCTGGGAGTTTGGTATGTGCCTTAAGCCAGGAAAAGTTTTAACAGGGTTTAATATTCCTTGCAGGCATACATTTTTTTTCAAGCACCAAACAAACAAAAAGAATCCATAAAGCCTAATAAAGCCTAAAGAGACCACATAGGTGACAGAATATCCCACAAAGCACCTGGCTCAGAGCCCTTGGAACTCACACCCACTAGGCTGACCATCTTCACTATTATTCACTCATTATCATTCTTTTTATAAATGTATTGAAAGCCCACCATGAGCAAATCAAATTGGCTCTAAATTTCTTTTGCTTCCTTTATTCTATGTGTTTAGTTCCAAAAAGAAGTGCATTATCGGTCACTACTCTCAATATATTTAAAAACATTTTAAACAACCTTCAGTGGATTAATCCAAGCAATACTGATAATTTTAGTTACATCAACATAAAATTAAGGTAGATGTGAAATGATACATCTTTCTCCAATGAAATCCTAAGTGCAATATATTTAAAGTAGTCTATACATACTAATATAGTTTTAAGTAAAATTGCTTATACTCCTATAATCCTTTATACGCCTAAACATTTTGCATAAATCATTTCATCTGACACTTTCAATAACCCTGTGATATAGTAAGGCAGATATTATTATTACTTTTCAGCTCTCTTGGAAACAAAAAAGTGGTTTAAAAATGTCCATAGGAACACAGAAAGTTGTTAAACAACTTTAAACTACAACCCAGATATTCTGACTTCTAGCAAAATACCTTCTATATTAGAACTTAATAGAATTAATACTGTTTTCAGTTCATGTCTACAAGATTTAAATCATGTCTACAAGATTTAAAGTTAGTAAAAACAAATAAAAATTGGTAAACATCTTTCTCAGTAATAAGGTAAGTAAGCAATTCATCTGTAAGCTATTAATTTAAAAATTCAAGCTTTTGAAAAATATGTAGCCATTTTTGTGAAGTTACTGGGTGAGGAACTCATTCTATTTCTTTTTTTTTATTTCCCAGGAGGGATTTATTAGACAAATACCAAGTTTAAACATTCATATAATTCAAGCACCAGTTCAAAAAATTTAATTCCAGCAATATGAATACTTTCATTTCCTGAGAGTAAATTTTAAAAAAAAAAAATCAAAATTGGGACCTTTGGTACTTATTCTAACAGTTCACCAAGGTCTGTATTTTGTTTCAGAACAGATCTAGTGGGCATTTCAACCCATTGAGGCAATCTTCAGATTTGCTTTAAATTCGTCTGGAAGATTCATACTTTTATCGCTGGGAAAGGAAATTAATAACTTCTGTAAAGGATAGAAAGGAAGTATTTATAATGGAATGTAGGGCAGGAGCTTTGCAATTAAAAATACCATTTAAACATTCTACTTAAATCCAACCAAACTGGAGTGTCAGCGCAATTCTATTCGTTAATTTTGACATGATTTACTGAGTGTAATCCCCTTAAGTCAGAAGCTGACCTCAACAGCATTCAAGCTTCCTGTGGGATCAAAAGGAATAATAAGAAACATGTTACTACTGTAAAATAAGCAAGTCTGGTGTTGTGTGCAGGTTTGTTCCTATGTTGTCAAGTAGACAAGCATGCAGCAAATACTCAGCAATAACAAAATAAATGTCCAGAGAGCTTTTTCCAACCAATAAGCCGACAACTCAGCAACTTCAAACAGATTTTTTTTCTTTCAGAGCCAATTCACTTGCAGTGTAGGCTGATAAAGCAGTATTAATCTCCTGCTTTAAATCAAGTTTCTGTCACTGGGCTCCATTAATCTCCCCCCTGTTATCAAGTGTCTCCATGGCAGGAAATTATATTTCTAAATTGAATTTTGTTCTGTTTCGATGTAGTAAGAAATATTTTCCAGACTACTAATAGGATGCATAAAGATGGTGACTCTGACAATACCGTTAGATAAATAAAAGCTATAAATTAAAACCACCTACATTCTCTAGCCACCATAATAGAAAAATAGAAAGCATTCATTACCTGAAAAGAGTAATCAAATAAAAGATTTTAAATGAAAAGTAAGGTAGCAGATGGTTAACTTTTTAATTTACCTTTTTATAGCAAGTGCCCATAAAGGTAAAAAGAAAAAAAATCAATCCAATGAGTCTCTTAGTGCTAATAAAACACATATTGATTCTTAGTGCATATGCTTACTCTATAGGGCGCCTGAACTTGGTCTACCACCGGTAATGGACGCAGCTACTATTTACGAGCACTTCAGTGGACACAAATTTACAGTAAAGAAATGTCTTTGGGCTAGATGTATTTTGAAAGAACAAAAACTTATAACTACAAGCAACAAAGAGATTTCATTTTATGGGCAGAGATTCACTCATAGCAGGCCAGGACAATTCAGCCAAATGGCAGTTCAGTGACTGGGCGATACCTTCAAAATTAGTCTCCTTTTTTGTCAGTGAACAATACTGTGATTTCAATAAAGTTTACATTTTTTTTCCATCGATATAAATTGCTTTGTACTGTCTGCTTTAATGCAGGTCTAGGTTCTCTGACAGTAGCAATTTGGGGAAAGTCTCTCTAACATGTTGTTGAAAGCGTTGTCCCAAGGCAGTCCATTTAAAACTTCCCATATTTAAAGAAACATTGCATGAAAGCAGCTTTTCATTGTGCATCAATGTAAGGAGTTTGTAAAACATGTAATTAATGCTACCTGTGTCGAGAAGCTTAAAGGATAAGTAGGATTTGATAAATACCGACCAGTGGTGCCCTTGGCACCCTTGGGACCCTCTGGAGACAAAGGAATCGGGGGAAAGTTTTCCAGACAATAGCGAGATGAATGGATAGATACCAGCACCTCTTTCCCACTCTAACCTATAGATCTTGGCCTGAAGAGATACGTGCATCAAATCACTATACCCTCTTCAACTTCACATTCAGAATATTTCAAACAGAATGATCATGGTAGACTTAAACCACTGTTCTACGTACGTACTATCTTCATCAATTTAAGTATGTGGAAGCATCAATAGATTAAACACATAAACGATATTGATAATGGATAAAGGAACAATAATAATTTTAAGTCACAGACCTTAAATTTTACAAAACTAAAATTAAGAGTACGACGATGATCATGTAGAATACCTTCAAAATAATAAATAAATAAATAAATAAATAAATAAATAAATAAATATTAGTCAAAACTGGAAAGCAAGCTGAAATGGAATAAATTACTTTCAGAAGAGGGAGAAATACAACATGTTCTTTTTTATAAATAAAAGCAAGTGATAAAAGGGAAGTCAGCATTTGGGGAAAAAATTCCTCCTTTACACATTGAGCAGATATATCTCTATGCGTGAGAAAGAAACTGCAGCATTCCACAGTAGAAGCTGCAGGTCACATTCCTTAAAAGCAACCAGCTGAGAATGGCATGTTTGGAAAGCTATGAAGCTTGCATTTTATTATATTATTATTATTATTATTATTATTATTATTGTTATTATTATTTAACTGAATTTTGACAGGAGAGCAGACAATAATGTGCTCCTGGGAGGAATGGGGGCAAAAGAGAATGACAGTCATTATTTTTCTATATGCTGCAATTTGACAATGTGTTTCGCATAAACACCACCATATGTATAGCCTCTGGACTCACTTTTTATCAGAAAGGTCAGCCATTTCATGAAGTATGATATACATTTCAAACATTTACACCATGCTCTGTTTAATGGCGAAAGTTTTGGTGGGGTTCCACGTGGAATTAATTGGTGATCCTGAAAGCCAGTTTGGAACAGTTGCAATTTTATGCTAAGTTCCTCTGCCAAAATGTTGCTTCACACATGAATGTACTTGCTAGTGGCTGATTTTCAGAAGTATCTCGTAGCCACCTATTGGCATATAAAATGTGTATACTTCAATTGCTAGTCATTAAGGGTGAAAAAATCTGTATTATTACCTAAACAGAGTACAAAACAGAAGTCACAAACAAGGGTGTAAACGCACTTCTATCTTTCAGTAGAGATTCTTACACTGCATTTATTAGTGTTCTCCAGCTTCAGGAATTCTCCTGGGCTGAATGTTCAAGATTTTCATTTTCACCATTAAATGGTCCCATTTTAAAAGGATTGCCTTACTTGGCAAAACGTATTTAGATATCCAGTTGTGTTGGTTGAAAGGTTTCTAATTCTGTTTACAGGTAGAAAAGAGAAGTGTTAGGCGCCTACTTCACCTTGCCTTTTTCTGAGAGCTGAAAAAAGACTGACCAACTACACACTAGAACATCAGGATGTGGCCAGAGGCTTCCTTCTTCTGCCATGAGACACAGTTTCCTCAGGAAGGACATATTAAGTAAGAAAGGTATCAGGAAACTAAGGACTATGGCAATCACCTGGGAAGAGCTCAAAATCCTTCAGAGAGCAGAGTGTTCAACCAAGCTCATTTTCTGCATGGAGAACTTAAATCCCTAAATCAGACAAGGAGAAAAAGATCATAAGAAATACTCTATCTCTATCTCTCCCCCAAAACGACACCCATTATCAATTTTTAAAACATCAGTATCTTTAGTCACTTCCAAGTATGGCTTTAAATACATTGAGAGCTTTGCTTTGAGTGATGGTGCTGGGGGGATTCTCCATGGACAAGTTTCCCAAGCCACTCTCTTTGAATGTCAAATTGTCCAGGATGCTTCTTATGAGAGCCTTACTTCCAAAAGGTACCAATCCTTAAAACTTGAACTGAGTAGAATACATGCTTGATTTTAAAGCATTTCATCAAGTTCTAGCTGAGTAGAAGGGACAACTCCCAGGGCTACCATAAAGTGTCTTTGAAGATCCAACTTTATAAATGACTAGTTAATCAAGTGTGAAAGCTTAAGGAGAGAAGAAAGTTCACTGACATGACTTCTTAATAGCCATCTGGTTCCCAATAACCAATACTTATATTAAAAGGCTGAAGCAAATCATTTTTCTTGTCTGCGTCAGTCTTAAAATCTAGCAAGACCTACAATCGCCTAGAATCCCTCTAACTATACTCTGCAACGACACCTATTACCAATTCACAATATGCTGAGGACAAAGGAAGATGCAAATAAACTAAAAGAGCAGAGCCCCGGCCTTAAGAGAGTTTTAAGAGTTTTGAATTCACTGCTGCCATGTAGAATAAAATTTTGGAGATTTACCATAAATACCCAGAGTTCTGGTGTTGGTTTTTTTTAAAGTTGGAAGATCCAGCATCACTGGGTCCTTATTGCAGCCTGGCAATAATTGATTGGCACTGAGTGGCTGCTGCTTAATCCCTGCACCACATAATCTCCAAAATCCTTCCAGAAACAAAATTCTGAATATTAAAATATAACTGCAATAAGTTTGGTATTAAACTTTGTATTCAAATAGAACTAACAAAACAGAATTCATAAGTGGACACTGAGAACATTTCTCTGAAGTTAAAGGGAATTCCAGAATTGTGATTATTTAGGATGACACGGCAGTTCCTCTTATGCCGAACAGGATTACCATGGCCATGACACATCATCAGTAGGGTAAAAGTAACCTGTCTCACCATGGTCTAATCCCAACTCATGTTCCCTAATAGTGGGTGAACAGTTCAATGGCTGGTGAATTTTGCTTCACAATGATAGTAAGAACCAACACAGAAGGATCAAAAAGCAAACTCACCGTGAACGCTTTGCCGCCACAAGCCAGTTACCCCTGTGGTAACTTTTCTGACACCTCTTGCTTAAAAACCAAAAAGGTCAGAAGAATCTGAGGCCCCACTTTCACTGCCTGTATTCATACTGAAAATCAAGATAAAGTGAGCCCTTCGGCTGGGTGGGAGGTTTCTGTCCTTCCTGAGCTTGCTTTAAGATAACTGCATTATCATTTGATAGGTGTACCCTCCCAGTCTTGGACAACGGCCTGCTGGCAGTACCAATGTTTTTGTTGAAGGAGATGATGTGGGGGGAGGAGGTAGCGATTCTTAGTACTCCATCATGTCGAACAGGGCTGAGGCACCATCTTCCTCCGGGTTCCTCTGCTCAAGATCTATGACCTTGAACGTCAGCCTCTTGAAGGCCTTTTATGGTCCAGCTTCTGAGCATTACTCCTAAAGCTCCACACACACCACTTCTTCAGGACAGAGAAAAGAGGCAGCCGGGAGCTAGGAGGTGTAGGAAGTTGTGCTGACCACGGTGGACGCAGTGGCCCCAAAGCTAGCTGTTCCAACACCCATGGTGCTGACACAGAGGCCGACAAGTGCACGACCTGCCTGGTCAGTCTTGTTCTGCAGTGGCCCCTGCACCCCAGGCTGCACGGCCTGGGCCACCTCATCATGGGCTGGGGCTATGTCACCATGATGGTATGGAACATCACCTGCCATAGCTGGCTGACTTCTGTGCTGTTGTTCTGACCCTCGCTCTGCACAGCCGCCACCCACTAGCATGCTCTGCTGCTCCTTCATCCCGCTCTGCAGGCTGGCGCTACATGTGGGCCGTGGACCTGAGTCCCCAGCTGCCCACGACAGTGGGTCCCATCAGCCTGCGCCAGCTGGGGCTGGAGCAAACCCACTCCCCCTGCCTAGACCTCAGTGCCATGTTCCTTTCTGCTATGCCAGTTTGTCGAGGAGAAGCTGCTGAAAAAGGCAAAGGCCCCCACTGCACTGAAGGAGGTCACGTGGCACACACAGAGCCCTTGTGGACACAGATGCTGCTCCGGTTATGGGTCCATGCCAAATACTGGGTCTACACGTATGCCGGCATGTTCATGGCGGTCAGCTTCACTGGCAGCCTCATGGTCTACCAAACTGTCCACATTCCTCTTCCTGCTGTGCCTCCTACGGCCTGTGGCGGAAGCCGTTCAAGGTGTTCTGGTGGCTGCTGTTGGTCATGCTGGTGCTCACTGCCGTCTGCAGCTTCCAGTTCCAGGCCTTCCCCCTGTGCTGGCACACTCTGATGCGCTTTGCTGGTAAGCACATGGGGAAACGGCCTGGAGCAGAAGCGTGTCCGAGTGTCCTCTATAGCATCCCCATCCTGGCTTCCTCTGGCACACCCACACGCTGCAGCTGCACTACTTCCACCAGCCCTTCACGCAGCTCAGCGACCTGATGCACGTGTCCCACCCCTGCCCCACCCGGTACTAGCTCCCCCACTGGGCTGACTGGCGATACTGCTGTAAGACCACACTGCTCTAGCAGCAGGAGGAGGCCCCAGAGATGACAGGCTGAGCATAGCTGGTCTCTGTCAGGCCATGCAGGTCCTGGAAACCACAGTCACAAGTGGGGCCTGCTGGCCAAGTGGCTGCTAGACCAGGCCGCTGGCTTCTAGGACATCCTTACCTGTGCATGCAGGTGTTTATGCACACCTTCATGCTGGTGGCCCTGTATACCATCTAAGTGGCCCCAAAGGTGGTGTTGGTGACGTCCCTCCTGCTGGTCCTGCTCTGGGCCTTCCTGCTGCCCTGCCCCCACCTCGGGCCCATGGCCCCCTGCTTGTCCACCCTATGGACCTGCATCATCATCGTGTGTAAGATGCTCTACTAGCTCAGGATTCTCAGCCCCATAAGGACTTCAGTAACTGCAATGAACCCCCCAACAGCACCAACCTGCAGAAGATGGCGATCAACCCAGTCCTTGCTGTACTGGTGTCCCATTGACCCCACAAACTGGTTTGTGGTGCAGAAGGGCTTCCTGAACCTAGGCTACATCTAGAACCATCTACACATCCTGTTGCTGCTGGTGTTCCATGCATAGTGTACCGGTGCCAGGAGCGCCACTGCCCACAGCACCTCTGGTCTCACTGCCTGCCTAGGCTGTCTGCGCTGACAACACTGCCAGCAGCTGGACCAGGAACCTGCTCAGGTACCTCAAGTACTTCAAGTTCTTCCACAATTCGGGGTTGGAGATCTGCTTTCTGATGGCTGTGAACATGATTAGGCGGCTCATGAACTTAACAGTCATCCTGCACAGCTGCTGGCTGGTGGCCGTCCTCACCCACCGGCACTGTGGGCCATCCCCCCGCTGTGGCCCAACTACTGCCTCTTCTTAGCACTCTTCCTGCTGTCCCAATACCTGGTGTGCCTGGGCATCTTCCCTGCGCTGTGCACGGACTACCCTTAACACTCGAGTCAGACCATCCCATAAACTCCACAGTCATCAAGTGGTTGTACCTGCCTGACTTTTCCAAGGCCCCCAAATCCACCAACTTCATCAGTGACTTCCTCCTGCTGTTCTTAGCCTCTCAGTCATGGCAGCTGTTCTCCACCAAGTGCACTTTAGAATGGCAGTGTGTGGCGGGTATCAACACTGACCACCAGGAGCATGGGGGGCGGGGAGCCCAACCCTGTGTCTAACTTCATTCACTGCAGGTCCTCCCTTGACATGCTGAAGGCGGCCATCTTTCAGTACCTCTTCTCACATGTGCTGGGGAGGGGTGTGCATCAAGGGAGCCCCCCACATCAGCATCTTCAGGCTGGGCTACCTGCTGGCCTGCTTCTACCTGCTTCTCTTTGCCCCCCACCTTCAGGATTTCAGACTGCCCAGGGGAAGGGACCGAGTCCTTCTGCTGTGACACCAGAGGGGTGTGTGTAGACCAACTGCCCTGTGTCAGCTGCCAGGGACACCCACTGCCCATGAGTGACTGATGATACTGTTAATGCTAACCTTGTTCTGTCTCTTCTGTTCTGTGAGGAAAAGCATGGCTCCATCCAGTGCTCGACTGTGTTGTGTTTTCCTTGGAGATGCTGATACCAAGATGTGGTAGGCAGAAGTGTTTGGACTTCTCTTCCTGACGGCTGGCGTTGTGACGGTCTCTGCTGTCTTCCATGTATTTGGAGTCCTCCCCAGGCACTGATTACGGTACAGCATTCTGCTCGACAGACTGCTAACGGATACCTGGGTTGCTTTCGGGTGATGAAAATATCCAAACTTAGATCATCATGGTTGCAAAACTCAACAAATACACTAATAAGTGGACATGGTAACAATGTTTTTTGAGAAAACTTCACTAAAATGAAAACTGTATAACCAATGCTTTCTGTAGTCTACGTCCATGTAAAGATGATACTCTCAGAGGACTTATACTCCAAAGAAAGAAGAGAGAGGACATTAGCCAGGCTTCTCACCTCCTCCACTTGAAACATTCCAGTCAGCCTCCACGTACAAAGAAATCAAGGAGCCCAAATATCAAAGGACACCGTGAAGAACGGGAGGTATGTATGAGAATTTCCTCTTACTCATACTAGGTTCAACACTCTATGTATTTGCCGATCCACAGGAGACAGGTTGTGTGTCTGCTTAATATCATCTCTGCCTCCATTTTAGCTCACGCCGGCTAGGAATGTTATATTAGGCATTAGGCTTAAATTTCACTTGAATCAGATATTCATGTTTTTTAAAAGGTGATTTCAATTTTAGCACACTTCTATTTCAGTCCCCTTGATGCTTTTGTTTCTTCTATTAAATTCCTGGGCCCATTCAGAAAGGGGGAAGAGGGAGACACCTACATCCCAAAACTGCACATTGTTCAGCCCAGAAAGCGATCCTTTCTACTCCAGTTCTAATGGTGGTCAATGCCATATGAAGGTGGAGCAGTGATACCAAAAACACTGTTATAGACTTAGCAGTACCCTGGGCACAGATTAAGTTGCAGTTAAAAGCAACGTACTCTTCCCTCTCTCACATATGCCTGGGGTCACTTTTGTTTGGCATATACATTCCTTCATGTTATTACAACACCATACCTCCGAGTATTGCTAACTCAGTTTTCACGACATGCGATGTAATTTTCACATCAAGTGTTTCTATAGACTGGACAGAGCTTGAGTTCAGCCTCTTCTAGCCAAAGTATTGAAATGTAACTGGACAGCAGCAATTGCTTTTTAATCTAAGCAAACTGATCTGTCAAAGGCAATCAACTCAGGGAAGTTATTCCAGGAGGATCCTAATAATCCTGATGAATCACACTGCCCTATATGAAATTCAGCCGCTGAACTCTTGACACGGTATGTCACAAGTACTTAGAGGAGTAAGTACATACAGCTGAACTCTGTGTTGACACACACACTCTAGCCTCTGGTGCACAAGTTAATAATCACCGCATTTGGTCTGGCAGAGGAGCACACTGTTGTGTGTGGTGCTGTCAATTCGGGTTTCATGATGTCACATCAACTAGACTTCATGTTGCATAAACCCAGTGTCCTTACAAGCATTTATCAACAGTGTGCTTGATTCCTACAAATGGAAATAAAGGTTTCCTATTTTTTAATCACCTCTTATCTTTTAAACAAGGGTTCCCCCCCAACCTCTTAATAATGCCCATACCAATTTAGGGCTTTACAATAACCCAAATCTTTCAGTCCTTTATCTTATTTAATTATCGCAACAACACTGAGAGAGGTCAGTAGAGATGGTAGCATCATTTACATCATTGGTAAATTACAGAACTGAGACTCAAACCCAGATTTGATGGCTTCAGTTTTGGGGATCTTCCCAATGCTGTAAATGTTGTTATTGAAGCTTTTGTTCTAGTGTTAGGATTCCTAGGGTAGGTGGGGTAGGGTGAGGTAGCCGTATTCAGAGTCCCGTCCCTGAGTAGGGCAGCAGTGTTAGAGAACACCTCACAGAGAACTCTACCACACTTTTGATAAGGAACCAGAGAGCAGCTGGGGAGGCAGCAATAATGAGTGGGTCTGGTGGAGGGCAGGGCTGAAAATTCTCCCTCAGAGATGGAACAAGAGTTCTTGGAGAAAGACCTCTTATTACGAATTGGAGCTGTAAGAGAAATAACAGCACCCTCACATTAATCAAAGGGCAATAAAAAGACTAGATTGGCTAGAAGGTAAGCTTTCAAGAACAGTATTACTTATAGCTAATGTATACTGAACACAATATTTTCCACCATTCTAAGTGCTTTATATGTATTTATTAAATTCTCATCACAACACAATGAAATAGGTACTGTTGTTCTGAGAGAATGGGAGGCAATGGGAGGTTGATAAACTTACCTGTGACCACACAGCTAGTGAATGTTAGAACCAAGATTCCAATCTAAGCAAAATGATTCTCCAACTTGTGTGTGATTGTGTGGCAGTATTGATGAATTTGGAGACTTCCTGAATATTAGCAATTTTACTAGCATTTCTGACTGAAAAGCAACAATGAATATTTCCATTTCAGGCAATATTGCAGCCTAGATCATCTGACAGACCCTCTCATTGAGAACACCCAAAATTGATGCAAAAAATTAAAAGGAAAAAAAAAATTTTTAAACTCTAATTAGCTGGCAAGGAAGGAAAAAAAACGGAAGTGCCTAAAATTACATGAAAGTGTTGATCCAGAGACGTGAGCTGATAGTTTTAGCAGCTATTGCAGGTAGTATCTAATTTCCAATTAAATTTTCTGATTGGTTAATGCCAATAAAAACTAATGCTATCATTCTTATCTCCCATTAGCTCTAATAGTTGTTTTGTTCAATCCACTTATTTCTTATGTACGTAATCAGAGTATCTGCAAATACTTGCAATTTTGTTTTTCTTTCCAATGCTGATTTCTTCTTTTCCTTACATCATAGCACTGGCCAAACTTTCAGTGTTATATCAAACATTAATAGTGATAGTGAGTATTCTTGTCTTGGGGCAGATCTTGAAGAGCAAATTTCCCACAAATATGGTTATTTGCTGTAGAATTTTTGGTATATTGTCTTTATCGAAGTAGTTCTTTAAAATTTTGAATTTTATGAGCGTATTCATGTAAACATGATTTTTCTTATTCCAATACTGGAGACATCTAGAACTGTTAAGATAATAAATGTGTGGTTTTAAGCCATTAAGTTTGTGATAATTTGTTACAGCAGCAATAGGAGACACAATATGTAATTCTTACAATTTTACATCTTGTTTATAAATTGTAGTATGCAGAAGGGTTAAGAGATATACCCAAGTTCATACAGCTGGAGTCCAGCTCCTGGTTAAAAACCCAAGTGTGATTTTTCAGATCTCTCCAGAAGCAATTACAAAGGCTGTACCTGGAGGCCTCCAGGGGGAAGGCTGCCCACGCTCCCGCCACACACACACACCAGACTTGGTGCACAAGCAAAGCACTGCGGTCTCTAAAGGCAGTTGCAGTCAACAACCCAAGCTCCCCTCACCAGTCACGCTCATCGCTTGTCACGCTCTTTGCGTATTTCTAGCCGACACCTTCATTCCTTGGTCTTTTTATCTAAGGCCTTGAGCAGAGATCTTCAAGTGTGTAGGCTTCTTCTTTATAAGGGGAGAAGGAACTCTTGAAAACTTTCACACTCAGACTTTTCCACTCCCCTTTCACTCTCTCTTCAACCATAGGGTACATAGAACTGCTGGAGCTTTTAGGGCTTCCTCAACACTGAGACAATCCCCACTTCTGTGCTGCTACACCTGACTCGGGATAAGTGCACCCTTCCATGGGGAAAGGGAAAGGGTGGGGGGATGCTTTCTCATTTGAGACTCCCCCTTATACCACTGCCATAGGTGATTAAAAGGTTAACTCTTTCATTTTTGGCTTGTTACATTAATCAGGTACTCCAACACCTAACATACCTGACAGCTCAACTCTCTCCCAGCCCAACTGAGCTCTTGACAACAGGCAACACTGGAAAAGGTGGAATTCAAACACAGGCCGTCTAAGCCTGTACTCCAACCATTATGCTTTATTCCGTTCTTTTGTGTTAAACCACTGTAGTCCAACGAACTGAAGATGGCAACTTGGACAGGGAAACAGAAGTTGAGTAAGATATATTAAACAGGTAAACTCAGCAAGAGTTGGTGATGGCCTGAATGTAGAAGATGAGAGAAAGGGAATAAAGAATGATTTCTTGATTTGTAGCTAGACCATAGTGCCCATCTACTGAAATAGGAAAGATTAGGATAGGGTGACAGGTGGCAGGTGAACACTGGGGAAACAAGAAATCCTCTCTGGACATATTTATGGTTTGAGATTTTTAATAAACATCCAAGTGAAGATGTTACATAGGCCACTGCATATAGAATTTTGGAATTTGAATGCAAATATCCATTTTATTTTTTTTCTCTATTCCTAGATATTAGGAAAAGAGAATACTGTGCAGACACCAATTTAAGCACCCTCCCCACTCCTACAACAAGCTTTCCAGAAAGCATCAGATATTGACACTCAGAATTCTAAGAAAAATGGAGAGCCACCTTCCAATATGATTGGCATATGAACACAACAGTCTCCAAATCATGGAAACTACCAGATCAGAGTTCTCAAGGACCTAGAACTAAGCAAGCTAATACTTCACTAATTAAAAATTTGAGAACTCAATGACTGCCACACATTATCCTTATTTAACTGTAAGCTTTTTTTAAACCTTTTCACGTATTTGTTCAATCAACAGGCTGATCAATGTATTAGTCTCCATTCTAGACAGCAATTTAATAATCCAGTTAGGCCAAATATTTGAAGCTGTCTTGGACACTCAGTTTATATTAAACGCCGCCTCCCCTAGACTAATACATTTCTGTAGCTTTTCTGTAGGTTTTTACACTTAATCATATGCTACACTGCACAATCTTAAAACCTACTTCAAATGTCTTCCCTCTGACCAAATGAATTTTATTTCCTTTGAGAGTAGGGATGGGTCACAGTCCCTAAACCAGTATTGAATACATAAGAGGCATTTAAGAGGAATTTGTTGAAGTTTTCTCTACTAATTGTATACCCAGCACCCACCTAGGACTACTTCGTTCTATTGCATTCAAGGAAACTTGATTCACTCACACATGTATACAGTAATAGTCATTGTGTTTTCAGTTTGTGGTTTTAATGGTTTTGCGACATTACAAGAACAACGTATTTCCAAGCACCAAGTATGCTTAAAATTGAACATTTTTATAAAGATAATAAAAGTTAATGACTACCCATGATCTATGATCTGACAATACATCTGTTCTTTTTCATCTTGAGATGGTAAAATACCCGCCCTAGCTTATTGTCGCACAGTGGGTAAGAAGAAATATAGTCCTATTAATCACTCTTAACTATCAGCTTATTAAGTTATAGTTTCCCAAAAGGCTTATCCTACATGACTGTTAATAGGCTGCAGGTGTTTTTCTAAAAGAGTCTTTTTATAATGCAGTTATGTCATAAAGACAGCATGGAGTAAAAGAAAACCTAGTGGAGTAAGAATCAAAAAACCTAGGTTCTAAATTCTAGTTTGGTTAAGTAGCCCTGAAACTTCAAGCAGTTACCACCTCAATGGTCTCCAATTTTCTGATCTGCAAAATGAAAGGACTGATTATAAATAAATTTGTGCCAAATTGCACCAGACCAACAAGCAGGTAACCAGGACCTAGGAATTTCACAAAGGACCTTCTAACAGCAATCTGTCCACATTGAAATAGCTTAAACAAAACTATAAAATTGGGATTTCTGTTACTATTGTTAACCTTAAAAGTAAATTTTGTTGACTAACAACTGTGGAAGTACACAGGAACAGAGAAGCATGATGTTTCACATGGAAAAAAAAATGACTACTAATATATATTGATACGCCTAAACTGTGGTAAAAATAACCAAAAAAAATTTTTTAAATATTGGCTGAATACCCCCACTCATGAGAGACAGGTATTATAAATATATTCTCCAATGGACAAAAAGATTGCACTTCAAAAGCTTGTAAGTAGGGAAACTTTATAAATGGAGGCTAGGGGTTTCTAGTTTAACCCATAAGAGTCTAAAGGACCCTTGATATAGCTAAACTATAATATAACATAGTAACAAATGCTTGAGTTTGGGGTCCTGAGGGGGCTTATGTCATATAAAAGATGAGTTTCCTCCTGTTCTTGGGGAAAAAAGACTGAAAGCAATTATTAAAATTAATTTAGTTTTGTTACACGTTTCTATCTAACTTTCTTATCCTTTTACACTCAGAGTGCACACAGCCCTAATTGTGCTGCTGGAACAATCCTATCTGGTCCTACCTACCAAAGGTTCTGTGTTCCAACAGCCCTTTCTTGAGGATTCCAACAGTAATTCCGCAACCATGGAGCAACGATAAACATTTTGACAAATAACCCAGAAAATGTGGCCACTCCTAGACTGTAGTGCTGAAAGAAACCACATGTTATTTATAAAAGCAAAAGTATTAGAAATCTAAGTGTTAAAAACAAATGAGAAACAAAAACTCATAGACACAGAAAATAGTTTAGTGGTTACCAGAGGGTAAGGGAGTTTGGGGGGTGGGAGATGAGGGTAAGGGGGATCAAATATATGGTGACGGAAGGAGAACTGACTCTGGGTGGTGAACACACAATGGGATTTATATGATGTAATACAGAATTGTACACCTGAAATCTATGTAATTTCATTAACAACTGTCACCGCAATAAATTACAATAGAATACTATGCCACCATTTAAAAAAAAAAGTTCACAAATAAGCTGTAATGACATAGAAAATGTTTAAAAGATAATGATGAATAAATAAAGAAGATACTAAATGCTATGTTCTTTATAAACTCAACCATGGAAAAAATGCATTGAGAAAGACTAGAAGAAAACACCATTGTTGGGTAGAATTATAATTTATTGCTTTTTTCTAGCTAGTACATAAATCCATGCTTACCAGACTTTCCCATATTAAATAAATACCACTTTTGTTATTTAAATAAAAAAAATAAAATTGGGGGGAAAGTGTAAATTCAAATAAATCTCTACAAGTAGAATTTTAGAGAGCTATAAATAGTGCTAATTATCAGGCAATGTGGAAATAGAGCTCTATAGGCAAGGGAGCATTCCTTTCTTTTTTACTTTGTTTGTAAAAGAGTTTAATTGTAAGACTTATTTTTAAAAAATACATTATAAAATAAGTTGTGATTATGAAAATACTGCTTATCACCATGGTTACTGCATTTTATAAATTCAATAAAACCTATTACTGATACTTATTTCCCTTGATTAAAGATAGTGAATGTTTCTTTTAATGTATCTATCATATATTAATAGAAAATAACACAGGGTTGAGACTTAGACAAACAGGAACTAAAGGTTATATATTGAAAAGGTCTTTATCCCATTTTACAATGGTTTCAAATCTTTATCCCAGATACAGTCATAGTCTCTGGCCCCAGAACTTTTCTTGAATGTAACCCTATGTATATTGTATTTACACACAAGTTGCTGTTCTGTACACCTTATTTCACTTACCAACTTAGAAATATTTTCATATCAGTATGTATAGATCATTCTTTATAAATACTAATTAATATTCTATTGTATGAATGTAACACAATTTGTTAGTAACCCCTCACTGAGAGACATTTAGCTTATTTCCAATTTTCTCTGTAACAAACAAGGCTTCAGTGACATTCTTGTACAAATATCTTTATGTACATGAACAAGTACATCCTTAAGATAAATTCTTAGAACTGTTGAGTCAAGTAGTATGTGTACATTTTAAAATATCTGGTACTGCCAAATTGCCTTCTAAAAAATTTGCACCAATTAATGCTCAAGGGGAACATTTCTAATCAACATAGATTTTTTTAAAAGCAAATTCCAATGCTGTCAATGGCCAAGAAGGTAAATTAGTGAAGCAGGCTGGGGTAAGAAAATGTCAAACTGGAGAGCACATTAGATCATTAAAAGCAGCAGCTTCTACTCAAGTCCAGCCTCCTAATAATGCCTTCTAGGAATCTGTGCTCAATGTTGTTAGATTGCCTAAAAGCCAAAAATCTGGACATCTGCATGAAATCTCCAGATTTTTTTAATGCTGATAACTCATTAAAATTTTAAAATTGGTGTAACTAACAAAACACATGTCTGAGTGGGAATATTAGTACGAAACCTGGGGAGCTTCCCTGGTGAAATCTGAAACCAGATTCTACACACAGAGGGCAAGGAGAGACTCAAGGAAGAGGCAGACCACTCCAGATTGGTAGGTGCCAGCTTTAACAAGCAAGTGAACTTACTTACTAGCTTGTCTTGGGCAGCTGCCAGATGAGTAGATCTTCATACCCACCTGCCAAATCCTGGAAGTTTATGTAGTGGCCTTACCAGGGCTCAGTCACATATACCTTACAGATGGTCTTAACACATTCTTTCAAGACTATGTCCTTGACAATGGCTCCCACTGTGGCAATGGTGGGAAAAATGTACATTCCAAGGAAAGGGGAAGGGGAGAGGAGCTTCTGATTGCCCAGGTCCACTTCTTAGGCCAGCTGGTGGCAAGGTCTTCTCGATTATCTCCTCCAACAGGGAATCATCGTTGGACCTCCAACTTTTGACCTATGCTTTACAACTTCCATTCTTCCCCACCCCACATCCAATAAAGATTCATGGCAATAGGCTGTATTCAACATATTGTTTTAAAGCTGGGATTTCCTTGGAATACATTACATTTTGTTTTTGGATGAACTAGAACATAGGTTTTATTAACTACATGGTCACTAACCACTCAAACTATTTCAATAACAACTCTTGCCAGATGTTTTCATTAATTGTTTTCATTATTGTTTCCTACAATATGCTCCCTTGATTTACATTTTTATTCCTTTAGAGTGCTGTGTTTCTGTTTTCTTCCTTATATGGAACTACAACACATTTTAAGACTTGAGTTATTTTCCTATTAAGTGCAATCTTCTTTTACCCAAATGGAAAGAAAATCTTTAGTCATTTTTTTATACTACCTTCCATTCAATATATCCATCTATTTACAGAAGAAATTGTGGAAGTAGAGTAAATTTAAAAGACTTACTGCCTCTAGTTTAAATATTGTTTTAATCCCCATAAAATCTTTTTATACTAACTATATTTTTATAGTTTAAAAACTAAAAACAATGTAAAAGAATAAATCCTAAAACTGCTAGATCTATATAAAAAAAATTCAAATTCATGGATAAAATACCATGAGATTTTTAATGTTTTATTATCTCTTCTACATAAATATTTGCAAAAGGACCAATCTGAGGAAAACTGTATAATTATAAACAGAAATTAATGTTTGTAAACACTAAAATTATAAGCAATGCGGTATTAAGGAAGTCACTTCTTTGAAAAGACAGAAGGCAAATGACCTCTTCTACAATTAAATTTTGAAAACCAAAATTTAAAAAATCATTAACTTTATTTACTATAAAAAAGCACATGAATCTTATAAGAGCTAATACAAATTTTTAAAGAATTCCTAGTTTTTAATGTAATCTGTGGAGAGATGTTTTCTTAATATTAAAAAAACAGCAACAAAAGAGGACCTAAAAATATGTAATAGAAAAGCTTTATAACTTAGCAAAATTTTCAATTTGTATGTCCATATACATACTACCATGTTTGCCCAAAAATAAGACCTAGCCAGACAATCAACTCTAAAGAGTCTTTTGGAGCAAAAATTAATGTAAGACCGGGTCTTACATTACATTACATTCTATTCTATTTTATATATACATTATATTATATTATGTAAGACCCGGTCTTATATTATAGTAAAATAAGACTGGGTATTATATTAATTTTTGCTCCAAAAGACGCATTAGAGCTGATTGCCTGGCTAGGTCTTATTTTTGGTGAAACACGGTACTTATATATACACAATATGTATTTGTGTATATGACATATATATTGTCTACATTTGTCAGTGACAAATATACCAGCTGCTCATACTAGAAAATATGCATGGAGATGCATATCCATGGATATGCTACTGGATAGTCTACTTTTAGTTTCCAGATACAAGGACCTAAACATTACAAATTCCTCCATCAGCATTTTTCAATATGTACATGTTCCTACTTACCTTTAAAAGGCATGCTGTAACTACTCAAGTATGTCTTTTCAAAATAAAAACTGATTTAGATCACCCTAAAATTTAAAACCAACACTCTGTATTAGTATATTTCACTGGAACTAAACATTTAAATCCTAAAAAACAAATTTAAGAGAAATTACATATTTAAATTGTAATCTGCTCATCGGATTACTTCTTTATATGTGTCATCAGAACTCACAGATAAAACAAACGTAATTTAAAAATATGGTAAAATATATTTTAATTTTACCTAAAATATAAATTAAAATTAGGCATAAGAAAAACTTTGAGACCCTATATGTATGGAAAACTGACCACTGAAAGATGCAAATAAATCATACAATATAGTATAAGCTTTAGTGTATAAATTTAGATGTTAGTCACATCAGTCTAAATTTTACATTACATATTAAAATATTAAAAAGCTAAAAAACATCGTTGCAATATACATTCAAACGAGAAAATACATATTTGTGGGTTTGTACACAATCTCAACTAATACATTCTATACAATAGTTTTCCAAAATATAAATGGCACTTTACATGCAATAGAACATACCAGGCTGGATGTTCTAATATATTTTAATATATAGTAAAATAAAGAGAAAATATTCTTTCAACAAGACAGTTACATAGTAGAGGAGGAATGTATTAATAAAATTTTACCTTAACACAATCTTGGATAAGATTAAAGAAATATCAATAAAGTCATTTTCTAATACTTTCAATTAGCATTTTTTAAAATGAAGACTACTGTGATTTTATATTTTCTAATTGTATCACAAACTGAGAAAACACAAAAAGGAAAAAGGGGTGGGAAAAGAAAACCTGATCCTTTATGAATTTTAAACATCTGCCCTGCCTATCGGCGGCATTTAGGCTGCTTTTCTGTTGACAGTTTCCTAAATTACTTCTGCCACTCTGATTTGTGCATCAGTAGTCAGATGAGTTCTCCAGACTTCATTATGCCATTGTGTAACCATAGCTGCCACAATGTAGTGCCACTAGAAGTCTGTCCTTGAGTATTTCTTTACTTGGGTATTCAGGTAACTTGAGCATGTTGATGCTTTAAAAGAAAAATGCACCACTATTAAATAGGAACTCTATGAAGTTTCTGATTGTTTTGTCTAGCAGTGAAAACACTATACAAAATTAACATAAGACCACCCTCTGAAATTTGCATTCAAATTGGAAAACCCTGAAGTAGTATTTAAAAAGTAGAAAAACAAAACAAAAACTGCTGTATTGCAGTTTCCTTTAGCATGCAAATGTAGTGGAAGAAAATAGGTTCCTTTCAGCCAAAAATAAATAAGCAACAGTGTGATTTAGTTTGAAATGATGGTATAACTCAGTGATACTATGACAGTTTAACTTTAGTGATAGTTAAACTATATTCAATTAAATTATAGTTTCCTCAAACATATTCCCTACCAAAAAAGGGGGAGGCAAGGAACTACATAGCTACTTATTTACCAGTGATTCCAAAACGCTGACAGAGATCTCTATTGAGGTTTCCCTTTCAATGTAGCAATACAGTAGTTAGACTTCTGATCATTCAAAATTAATCAAAAATATTCAAAATGCATTTATGTAAAACAATTTAACGTACCACGTGCTTGAAGTCGGTAGAAGATTTGGAGTATATGGCACAGCAGCAATTGTAAAGTTTTGCAATCCACTTCCACCCATGATATTAGCAAATCCACCATGTGGTACCCTGGAACTAATAGTTCATATCTTAATAAGTTGTAATCATGAAAGGAAAATCTTTGTGATAGATATATTTCAAATTCTAAGTTAGGGTAAGGATATATTCAATTCTAAGTTATTGACAAGGTAACATTTTTCAATCTGCAAAACTCTTAACTGGTTACTAAAAGTTGCTCTGTGGCCAGTTAGCAAGCTTCCATAGACACCCTTCCACATTTCTATAAGCTATACTAAGCTTTTAAATGGCCACAGCACATACCTCTACTATTGCATTTAACATACTGCATGTATAATTATTTTCTTTCACGTGTCTCCCTACTAAACTGGGATTGATTTGAGGGCCCAAATACCTCATATTTGTATTGTGTCCTGGGGTTAGCAAAATGGCATCAAATAGATGTTCATTAAATATTTGCTGAATAAATGAATGTTTGCTTACTTATAGCAACAAAGGCTTTTACATGTAATTCAAATAATTAAAGTATCTAGAGGGGTTTTGTTTTGTTTCTCAGAGTGGAAAAACTAGAAAATTCTTTACATTTTTCTTTCCAGAGATTCACAGTATCAGATGTATTATTTTCTTAACTGTCACCTAACATAATAAGACCAAAGGAAGGCTAACACTTAATACATAAATACCAATAGAAAAATTAATCTTGGGTACACAGCTATAGAGAATGTAATTACAACTTCTGAAATTCTATTGTGTACATTTGAAAGAAAATTAGTATTTCAAATTAGCCTTTGCATATATATCATGATTAAATAAACTGATCCTGGAATGAATTATGTTGTTTTTAAAATGAGATGCTATAGTGCTTCTGGGGTAAATTACAATGATGACAAATATTTAATGTACAGGTATTAAATGCATACTCAAAGGCAGTGGACAGTCTAATATTAAAAATGTTTTCTAACATGATTCATAGTACAAAGCATAATTCAGTTCACTTAAAAAAACTATTGAGGGGTGGCCAGATGGCTGTCAGTTAGAGCGCAAGCTCTCAACAACAAAATTGGCGGTTCAATTCCCCCCATGGGGTGGTGGGCTGTGCCCCCTGCAACTAAGATTGAAAATGGCCACTGGACTTGGAGCTGAGCTGCGCCCTCCACAGTAGATTGAAGGACAATGACTTGGAGCTGATGGGCTCTGGAAAAACACACTGTTCCACAATACTCCCCAATAAAAAATTAAAACAAAACAAAAAAACTATTGAAACTTTAATAACCAAAACAATCTTAAAAAAGAAGAAAAAGGTCAGAGGTCTCATAGTTTCTGATTTCAAAACTTAAACTACAAAGCAACAGCAATCAAAACAGTGTGGCACTGGCATTAAAGATAGACATACAAACCAATAGACTAGAATAGAACAGAGAACCCCAAAATAAACCCTCACTTATATGGTCAAATGATTTTTGACAAGAGTGCTAACAACATTCAATGGGGAAAAGACAGTCTTTTCAACAAATTTTGTTGAAGTTGGACCCTTACCTAAGACCAATTACAAAATGAACTTCAAATGAATCAAAGACCTAAACTTCAGAGCTAAAAACTACAAAATTCTTAGAAGAAAATATGGGGGAAATGCTTTATGATACTGGATTTGGCAATGATTTCTTAGGTATGACAACAAAAGCACAGGCAACAAAAGAAGATAAATTGGGCTTCATCAAAATTAAAAACTGATATGCCAAAGGATACCAGAAGAGTAAAAGAGGTAACACAAAATGGGTGAAAATATTTTCAAATCATAAATCTTATACGGAATTGATATCCAAAAATTATACAGAACTCCAACTCAACAACAGCAACAAAAACCCAATTAAAAAATAATAAAGGACTTGAACAGACATTTCTCCACAGATACACAAATGACCCAAAAGCATTTTTGAAAAGATGCTTAGTGGGCACCACTAGTGAAATGTAAATCAAAACCACAATGAGTATGACTACTATTAAAATAAATTTAAAAATCAAACATAGAAACACCAAAACCCCCAAAACAGAGAATAACAAGTATTGGAAAGTATTATGCAAAAGAACTGAAAGCAGAGAGACAAAGAGATATTTGTATACCCATGTTCTTAGCAGTATGCCTGAATCTTGCTAATAAAACACTAGTGCATCAGCAATTCCTACTTAGGGCAAAAGAATACCTGAAGAAGGCCTGAATATGTCTGCAAACTGAAATAAAATTCAGCTTTAGTTAATCTGTGCATATTAACCTTTGCCTAAAGTATTAACTAAGGCAAGCAAAAATGAAAAGAGATAAAAGGCCAAGTTGTTCTCAATTTCCTATAGAGACAGAATTTTAAAACAAGTGTACATACCACTTTATCAGGACAAGAAGAGAAAAATGAGCCTTGACACTGATTCCTACACATATTATTGCACAGTATTTCAATATTAGGATGATCAATTTAATGTCTTTCATATAACTAAATTTTAAAAATAAGCTTAAAAATATCAAAGATTTCCCAATTTTAATATCTAAGTTGAAATTATTCTGTAAACTGATATTCATAAGCCATCCCTAAAAACTTACTCCTCTTCTTCTAAACTAAAAGCAAATATAACTGGGTTGTATACTTGAATAATCAGAGGATCTTATGCTAAGATCATGGCTCATCAAGCTTAAGCATATATGAGAAAAATAAAATAGTTTGGCTGAATATTTTGACACCTGGGTTATACAATGTGAAATTACAGTGAATAAAAATGACTTGTCCCTTGGTATCTGCAGGGGATTGGTTCCAGGACACCTGAGGATACCAAAATCCATTGATGCTCAAGTCCCTTATTTAAATTGGTGTATTATTTGCATATAACCTATGCACGTCCTCTGGTATATTTTAAATCATCTCTGGATTACTCATAATAGCTAATACAATGTAAATACTACATAAATAGTTGTTCTACTGTATTGTTTAGGGAATAATGACAAGGAAAAAAGTTTATACACATTCAGTACAGACCCAACCAGCCAACCATCATAGGCTTAACTACATAGAACACATCAGCAACAACGTAACGTTTTTTTCAAATATTTTCCATCTGCGTTGGTTGAATATATGGATACGTAAAGCTACATCTATTTTATGCACAGGGAAATCATCAAGTCTGGTGATTTCATTTTTCTTAAAGGACAATGAAACAAAAGAGTAAGACATTTAAGACAGTCTTAAAGACCAAGAAAATAGTGTCACTACCATAAAAATATTTAAAAACTGCTTTTTATACTTATTCCACAATTGAACACATTTAACTTTTCAGTTAAGTTTGCACTAAGTTATACTATGGATATGGAGAAAGACATTTTAGTATAAATATAAACAAATGGATAATTAGAATTATGAAAAAAGGACTAAAGGAAAAAAAATACATACTTTAGGTTTAGAATGGCATATGCTATACCTATACTGACTGCAGGTCTAAGGAAAGTTAAGGTTTAAAAGAAATTAAGACTTACACTGTTTGAATTCAAAACAAGGACTCTATGTAGACTAAGTGTTGAAAGGTGAATTCTTCAATATGAAGGTAAAGCTTAGCTGTGCTGTTCCCCTCAGATTCCTTGGCTTATACTCTTTACCCACATCCTTCACTTCAGCTTAAACAGATTCACATGCTATACTTCATGACCAGTTAAATAATAAGCAGAGCAGTTCTTTTCAGCACTTCTAACAATGATTCTACTACTGACATATGAGGGGCATTGTGTATTACTAATCGAAGTGATTTTTCATCCTATGAGTGCAATTTAACAAACATTTTTAGCACCAAAGAACTTAACTAATTGTTTTCTGCATTGTAAAGACACTGACCAAATTGTGGAGTGGGGGTATAATAATTCAATAAATGGTGTTTAGATATAAATCACTTAGAAAAATAATAAGAGTCCTACCTACTTCACAACATAAACCAAAATAAACTCCACTTGGTTTAAAACCGGAATGTAAAAAAGGACCCTATAAAAAAATTACAAAAAAAAATGTAGATAAACATATATTTAAAATCTTGAATATAAGAAAGGATTGGTAAAAACTATAAAGGAAAGTACTGATAATCAACTTGCAACATAATTTAAAATTTTTATTTTATAAATTTTATAAATTAAATTTATAATTTAAATTACATGAAAATCTCCACATTTAACTTAATAAAGTTAAAAGGCAAGTGATAAATTGAGAAAACTATTTAACGTACCTAATATAAAGAGCACTTAAGACCCATTTCCAATGGGCAACGTAGGTAAAACGCTGTGCTTGCCTCCTCTCTCACGATTACATCAAAATTACAACTAAACTACAGAACCGTCATTGAGAATCGTCTAAAGTCTAACTGAACAGAAGTTCTATAACTAAGGATAGATATACAAAAGAACCCACCTCAAGAATGGTAGGAGAAGCTGAGATGAGGACAGAGCTGGTCCCACATCTGTGCTGTGGTTAAAAATCAGGAGGGACATCTCAACTGTGGAAAGCCTCCTAGAGGAGCAAGGAGTCCTAGCCCCACACCAGATCCCCCAGCCCAGGGTTTCAGAGCCAGAGAGAGAAGTCCTCACAACTTCTTGCTACGAAAAACAGTGGAGGTCCTGGCTGAACGAGACAGAGAGTGGATGGAGTCCAAGATGTTTCTCTTAAAGGGCCTGCACATGGTCTTACCCACTGATGGACTTACTTGTTCTGCACTCCAATATTGGGGCAACTGCAAAGGTGCAAGGGCCATATCGGGAAAAACTGAATTGTCTGGCGTCAGGGCACAGGCTGGAACGGCAACTTTCTCCCAGAAAGAAATGCTGGCAGAATCCGTTGCTTCTCTGATGAGCTCTCTCTCCCCACAATGTGCAGACACAGGCACCATATCTAAGTCTCCATCAACCTGGTCGACACTCTTCGCCCCACCCTGGTAATTCCAAGATCCAGCCCCAGCCAACTTCCAGGGACACCCAAGTTGCTTCCAGTGGCTTTTCCATACAAACGGACTGTCTTGGCTCATGGCCAGACTTTCCTAAAATCTCTCAACGGTTCATAAAATCCAAAAAAGCAACATATGGCCTTGGCATGCCCCATCCTCTTGTTGAGCAGCCCCAAGGCCAGCACTAATGGCAACAGGTCACAGTTCATGACTTTGCCTCTTGAGGCACCTCCAAGCACAGCATGGGTGGCAGCCATCTGCAGATTGCTTTGTGGCTCATGCTAGGTGGCCCTGTGCAGGGCACAGGATGAAGCTGAACTTGGCCTGTGGCAGGGCCACTCCCCAGGAGGTCCTGGAGCTAGCAAGCCCAGTAGCAACTTCAGACCGAACAGGAACATCACCTAGTCACTGCTGAAAATGACACAACCAAAGGCACCAGAGACCTGATAAAGTGAATCTTGCTCCATAGGGTCAGCTCCTGTGCCACAGCTCCTCCAGTGTAGTCACAGCCAGTTCTCACAACCAATCAGCCGGAGGGGCGATCCCTCCATTGATATGCAAACAGCAATGAAGGCTCAACTACAGCAGAAGGGCACACACAATCCACACAATGGACACATCTAGAGCACAAGGCTCAGGTGACCAGAGAAGACTGTGCCATTAGGCCCCACAGGTCACCTACTACATAAGGCCACTCTAACTAAGACCAGGAAACATAGCAGCCTACCTAATACACAGAAACAAACACAGAGAGGCAGCCAAAATGAGGAGACAAAGAAACATGTTCCAAATGAATGAAAAGAACAAAACTCCAGAAAAAGAACTAAACAGAATAGAGACAAGCAATCTACTAGACACAGATTCAGAACACTGGTTATAAGGCTGTTCAATGATCTCAGAGAGAGCTTCAACAAGGAGATAGAAAACATAAAAATGGAGACAGAAAACATAAAAAAAACCCAGAAAGAAATCAAGAATACAATAACTGAAATGAAGGCTACATTAAAGGGAATCAACACATCGGATGAAGCAAAGGATCAAATCAGCAGTTTAGAAGATAAAGTAGCAGAGAACACCCAATCAGAACAACAAAAAGAAAAAACAATTTTAAAAAAATGAAGACAGTTTAAGGGGCTTCTGGGACAACATCAAGCATACCAATATTTGCGTCATAGGGGTACCAAAAGGAAAAAAGAGCAAGGAATTGAAAATGTACTTGAAGAAATAATGAAGAATGTACTTGAAGAAATAATGACAGCAAAGTTCCATAACCTGGTGAAGGAAATAGACATACAAGTCCAGGAAGCACAGAGAGTCCCAAACAAGAAGAACCCAAAGAGGCCTATACCAAGACACATCATAATTAAAATGCAAAGGTTAAAGACAAAGAATCTGAAAAGCAGTTAGTTACCCACAAGGAATCTCCCATAAGACTGTCAGCTGATTTCTCAACAGAAACTTTGTAGGCCAGAAGGGACTGGCACAAAATATTCAAAGTGATGAAAAGGACCTACAACTAAGATTACTCTACCCAGCAAAGCTATCATTTAGAATTGAAGGACAGATAAAGAGCTTCCCAGACAAGAAAATGCTACAGGAATTCAACAACACAAAACTAGTATTACAAGAAATGTTAGAGGGACTACTTTATGAAAAAAATATATATATACATATACATATGTATATACATATATAAATATATGAATAATAAAATGGCCATAACTAGATATCCATCAACAATTACTTTAAATGTAAATGGATTAAATGCTCCAATAAAAGACAGGGTAGGTAAATGGACAAAACAAGATCCTTATATATACTGCCTACAAGAGACTCACTTCAGAGCAAAACACACACAGAGACTGCAAGTGAAGGGATGGAGAAAGATATTTCATGAAAATGGGAACAATAGAAAAAGCTGCAGTAGCAATACTTATACCAGACAAAATAGATTTTAAAACAAATGATTAACAAGAGACAAAGAAGGACCCAGTAATCCTACTTCTGGGTATTTATCCAAAGAAACCCAAAACACTTCTTTGAAGGTACATGTGTGTCTGTATGTTCACTGCAGCATTATTTACTACAGCCAAAATATGAGGGAACCTGGGTGTCCATCAATGGACAAATGGATAAAAGAAGAGGTGGTACATATTTACAATGGAATATTACTCAGCCATAAAAAAAGAATGAAATCTTGCCATCTGCAAAAAAATAGATGGACCTAGACGGCATTGTGCTGAATGGAGTTAAGTCAGACAAAGACAAATGCCATATCATTTCACTGATATGTAGAATCTAAACAAAATAAACAAAACACCAAAAAAACCTCATAGATAGAGACTATTTTAATGATTTTCAGAATGGAAGGTGGGTTGGGGAGGTAGGTGAAAAAGGGGAAGGGTTAAGATGTGCAATTTGCCAATTATGAATACAGTCATGGGGATGTAAAGTACAGCATAGGGAATATTGTCAATAATATTGTAATAACAATGTATGGTGTCAGATGGGTACTAGACTTATCGAGGTGATCACTTTGTTAGTTACATAAATAGCTAATCACTATGTTGTACACCTGAAACTAATATAATATGGTATGTCAACTGTAATTGAAAAATGAAATTATTAAAAACACTTAAAATTAAATTTTTGAAACTGACAGAATGCATAAAAAAATAAAGACTGACAATTCACACCACACATAAAAGTAAAAAGTTGTATGAAAATAAAAATGATTACATTTGTTAACAGAATAAAAGGAATAGGCCCTCCTATTTATTCCCTGCTGATATTTTTCTGAAGGGTAAATGAGCAATATGTAACATGGTTGTAAAATGTATATACTTTTATATCCAAAATTTCCCTTCTAACAATTTATCCTATATAAATAATATAGGATATTGGCCTGCAAATATGCAAGCACAAGAATTCCTTATTTGTTCAGTATCATTCATAAACAGTAAAATTTTGCAATAAAGAACAATATCAATTAAAGGAGGTCCATAAATTGAAGAATAGGCAGTGATTTAAAAAATTAGATCTATAAATAGAACTTCTAATAAAACAGGAATGTTATTAAAAAGTAAAAATTTATATATAAGAAATATTCTAGAAGAATAACCAAGGTGTTAACTGTGATTATCTTCAGTGATTGAGATTAACAGTGACTTTTTAAAAAATCTGAATTGTCTAACCTTCCTACATAGAAAACAGAATTTTAAATTATTTTTATTAAAATACTCAAATTATTTTTATTAAATTACTTGTATTTCTTGCCACAAAGCAAAAAAAAACCCCAAAACCCAAAAACTTAACGTTTTCTTTCATATCTTTAATCTACAATCTGTGAATAGTTATGTTTTATTTATTCTTTAAAATGAGATGTATAGTGTGACTCCAAATATTTTTCTAATTATATAGTTAAAAAATTAAGAAAATAAAGAAAAATGTTAGAAGTGTTATCTCTGTATGGTAGAGTTAATTTTCATTTTGTTCTATCTATATTATCCATTTTCCAAATTTTCTATAATTGTTATATATTAATACTACTTTTAAAATAAGACGATAGTGGACTTTAAATTATATATGTGTATATATATATATAAATACATATATTTTGTATATATATATGTATTATATCTATACAGAAGTAAAAACAGAAGTAAATAACATCAAATTGCTTATAGTAGTTATTGCTGGCAGGGATGGTTTTCTTATGCTTCTTTCTGTGTTCCAACTTTCCCAGGAGAACCATGTAAATTTATAATGAAACAATTGAGCTGTATTTTCATAAGCAGAAGGACACAGATGAAATTCTAAGTTATCAAGAATGAAAATTTTAACTTTTTTTACATCTTTCAGAAATATAACTTAAAAGAGGTTAAAATCATCCAGTTTTCTAATTATGGTATTTAATTGGTTGCAAAAGTAGACTTTTCAAAGAAGTTTGGTATCACAAATTACTTTTTAGGCCATTTGAATCTTGAGAATTTAAAATGAAGTCTGATAAGAATTAGAGAAAAATTGCTGTGTTTGGGTATTACATGTGTTGTATGTGCATGCATGTGCGTGTATTTTGTCCAGCAACATACAAATATTAAAAATTTGGCTACTATTATTGCCTTATTCACAGAATAAAAAGATTACCAAATTATAAAATACAATATATATGCTGCTAGTCCTCGTTGGAACACAATTTATTTTTTTATACATTAAATAAACATTTATTGAGAACTACTGTATATTCGGATGTTTTATCTTAAATGCTTGAATAAATCTTTGTTTAATACCAAAAAAGTGTAAAACGAGGTGAGAAACTGCCAATTCAGAATAATAATTCATTTTGGTTGTTTATCTCTAAGCCATTAGAAATGACATTCATTGAATTCTTTCCACATTATCATAAAAACACTTTTTACCTGCCAGTAACAAATTGCAGGAGAAGAACTCTCTCCTCTGGTGTAATATCTTCCACAACTTCCCAGAACCACTAACAACAACAAAAAAAACTTAGTTCATTATTTCAGAGTAATTGTAGACTTAATACCAGAAAAATATGCAGCATTCATAAAGCATATTATATTATAAGAAACTCATTTATCAAAAACGACTTTGTACAAAGCTTTCATATGCAATTCCCATGAGGAGAATTTAGGGTAAAACTTTACTTTGTTAATTAATGTAGGTTTTCATCCAATAGTGCTGAAAAGCTTACAAAATTAAATGGCAAAACTTAACTTCATTCTAAGCTCTAGAGAAATTTTACCTGAATAACTGGATCTTCTCTCTCATAGCCACTTGTGTATTCTGTATTTTTTATCCAATCACTCACATCAATTTCTGGCATGCCAGAAAGCAGTAACTCCTTTGGGGAAGAAGAAAAATATTTCATTAATCTTCTTTGGAGGAAAAGAAACCTATTACATTTAAATAGTAAATTTGCCATAATTAGAAACTAATTCCATGTAAAACTGATTTATTTTTCTGACAGCTTCTGCATGTCATCAATAATAAGTGCTGCATGGGAGAGAACCCTTGACACTGATAATCTCAAATACTGTGAGATGTGGAGATGTCTCTACATTGATACAATTAAAACATAAGAGACAATAATTATGTTTATATATAAATGCACTTGCAACAACAGTTTATACGTGCAACAATTTTATGAACATTATCTTTGTTTAGTTTTATTTTATAAATTTGTTAAATTCTGTAGAGACCATACTTTCAATATGAAAGTGATAACAAAGACCTGAATAAATCCTGGGTTAAGCAAAAGAAAAGATCATCAAGAAACCCTAATCATTGGGGGGGGGAGAGGGCGGGGTAGGTGATAAAAATATTTAAAAAAAAAAAAAACAGATTCAGGCCTCTGAAGAACTCTATTCTGGAATAATTTGGATCCTTTAAAGTCAACTTTCCCCTGGGTAAGAAAAAAATGCAATTTCCCAAGTAACTTTTGGTAGGCTTCTTTTTTCCAGTGAGATCATCAAACAAACAAAACAGCAATCAAATAACTAAAAATGAAATTAAAAATGGCAAAAGTATTTGCCATTGTTTTCCAAGAGGAAAGAGAATATGAAAAAGAGTTTGTCCACACTTCTAAATCAGTCCATTTCTCACAGCTGGATGTGTTTACACAGTCAGCTAAGGCCATAACTAGCCTACACTTAACTGAAACACTAACAAGCAAGAATAGCAGGGTTATTACAGAAATACAGATATAATGCAGTTCAAAATCATGTTTCCTACAGCAACTATTTGTAATACATACCTGACTAACATGAACTGTGTTCGAAGATTAATGAAGGTTAATGTAAGGCAGTGTCTGAGAACTCTTGGGGGTTTCTGAGCTCTACTCAAGGATCTGCAAGATTCTCCCTTTTCCAACTTATCTGAGACTGTATTTTCTCCACATAGTTCAACCAAAAAAAAATACCAAAACAGATAATGTGCAGAAGCAGATATGAGAACCCAGTTGACTTCTAAGCCAGATAATAAAGCAACTTGCAAAAATGTACCACAATGCCACTCCTCACTATTTTTGTTTTATTCTGGAAAATGAAGTTTCCATTCAAAAAATGTTATTTAGGTTAATATGTAATGAATTACTTTTATATGAATTAATAAGATACTTTACATTTTCTGTTTTCATTTGAAACACACTAAATATCAATTAATATAACTCACATAAACAAAAAGGCTTTTTTTGTAAGGGTGTTCTAAGACCAAGAAGTTTGAGAATGGCTAGTGCTTTGGCTCTCCTTGTCATAATACTTGTAAAATACTTGTACTATATAAAGGTGTTCTGGTTGGTGTCCATTTACTACATTCTCCACCTTTCTTTACACTGTTCTGTGTCCTCGGAGGCTGCTTCTAGCACAATGGCGCTCTTCCCTGTTGGCTTCAGGTTGGGCCCGTTCCTGAGAACAGGCGAAAGTGTGGAGATGAGGGTATTTTCTGCTCCCTCCCTGCTTCAGCACATCTTTTCAGTAGCCATGTCTTCTCATCACAGGGCTCCTTACAATAATTCTTCCACCTGCCTTTTCAATTCTAGGGGTGATAAAGGCTTTCCACTGTTGCTAGTCTCTGGATGCCGCACCAAATCTTGTTATTCTTAACACTGTCCACACCTCCGGAATAATCCCTTTGTTAAAAAGCTTTTTTATTTGAACCACCTGGGGAAATTCTGTTTTGTGGCAGGACCCTGGTATGGATCTGAGTGAGAATGCATTTTACACGTTTCTTACAATCTGTGAGTTTAATCTTCCCTGCTAAACTGAAGATAAGCTTTTAATAATCTTAAAATATTATTGTTAATAATAATGGATGCTTTCATTGTTAAGAATGCTTTGTTAACAATTATGAATAAAAATGACTGAGGCTATATTCTCTCAAGAAATTTGAACTATTTCATAACTTTATGAAGAGGATGAAAGATCTTTATTATCCTATTTAACACATGGGCAAAAAATAAAGTTATTCAATTAACTGAAAACAAACTGATGAATAGGGAATTCCACAATAGCAAGTACATATGCTAAAGAGATTGTAAGTCCTAATTAATAATTTATTATTTTTAAAATATAACAAAATAACTGAATTATTCTGTTGGAACTGGGTGCACAACACTATGTAACCCATACTCATGGGTAGAAACTGAGTCATGCTGACCTAGTAGTCACATGGCTCAATGTTTTAATATCTTGGTACCACAGATACATTCATAAACAACATAGTATAAAAGAAGGACAGTCCCTCAGACACACGGTAGGAACCCCTCAACTGCAATATTATTATAGATGTATTATAACAATGTTGTCACCATTTTTGATCTGATAATCATCTCCTGACTTGGGACTGCATCTGTCCGGTGGATGAATACACCTCCAGTTAAGGACACTAACGCTACTAGATACTCTCTTCTCACTAAAACTCTAGAATCTAACCTGCATCCTTTACCTCAGATGCATATCAAAGCTTAGATGTTTGCACCAACTTTTTTAAAAAAACTTCCTATCCCAGTGTAGCATCCAGTTTTCCCATGAAAGACACAAAGTCACACAAAAAGTTCTAAAACCAAGTCCCACTTAGAATTCATGCCACTGAAAGGCAGTTTGGCGACACTGATGCAGAGACACTGGTTCTGGGTCAGAGAACATGGGTTCAGAGATTGGCTACAACACAGTCTCCAGGAATGTGGGCAAGTTGAGCACTTTCCTTGGCCTAATGTTCCTCAAGTGTAAAATGGGAATAATAATACTTCAGAGGTTCATTGTGAAGATTTTAAAAGTCAATACAGATAAAGCATTTGGCAACTACTAAGTGTTTAATAATAAAATTATCATCACTGCATAAATCAGGGTCATATCTACAACACGGCTCCTCGCAAATAATCCCACCATCTGAACCAGCTCAACTAAGTAAAATAAAGCTGGAGTCTAAGACAGTCTAGGAATCCTGACCTAACTTCTAATATAAGAACCACAATTAACTTACCAGTAGCAAACCTGAATGTGAAAGACAAAGGATTAATGCTTTTAGAACAAAATATAGAAAAATATCTTTATGACCATGGAGTAAGAAATAGTTTCTTAAACAGAACACAAAAAGCTCCATCCAATAAAAAACAAAAGGAAAAAACAAATAACAAACTGAACTGTGTCAAAAAAAACTAAATTCACTAAAAGACACCAGAGTAGATGTTCACAATACATGTATTTAACAAAGACTCCCATGAAGAATCCTACAAATCAGTTAACAAAAAACCCAGAAAACACAATAGAAAAAATGACATATTATTTAAACACTTCAAAAACAGAGTACACAAATGGCTAATACACATATAAAACACACTCAACTTCATTAATCACTAGGGAAATACAAATTAAAATCACAATGAAATACCACCTACTGATCCACCAGAATGACAAAAATGAAAAGACAGAAAATATCAAATGCTTATGGGGAATGGGAACACCCAGGACTCGCATACTACTTGTTGGTGAGAATATAAATTGACACACTTTAGAAAACTATTTGCTAGTATCTACTCTAATGGAATAAATGTACACCATATATGCCAGCAATTCTACTCCAAGGTATAGGACCTATAGAATGCCTATGTATATTCTCCTAAATACATGTCCTAGAGTGTTTGTAGCAGCACTATCTCAAATGGCCTGAAACTAAAAAGTACCCACCAAATGTTCAAGAATAGAAAAGACAAAAAAGTATACTGACACAATGAAATGCTATTCAGTAATGAAAATAAACAAACTGCAACTGCATGCAACATGTATGATTCTCACAAAAAAGCTGAGCTAAAGAAATCAGATATATTCTAGGTGATTATTCCATTTCCATCAAGTTCAAAACCATGCAACCTAACTTATGATATTAGAAGTCAGGAGAGTGGATACCCATGAAGAGGGACAGTGAGTGGACGAGGGCATGAGAGGGACATCTAGGATAATTTCTTGATCTGGGTGCTGGTTTCATGGGCGTAGTCAGCTTGTGAAAATTCATCAAGCTATACATTTATGATGCATGTACTTTTTCTCTATGTATATTGTAAGTCAATAAAAAGTTTCTTAGAGCTTACCAGTTTCAGCAAATTATGTGGCAAAGCTTTTGTCAATTATTTATGTTGTTGCTTTTTGTTTATTACACCATAGCTCCAAGAAATAATGTAGTTCTCTGTTAACAGTTCATAAGTATTCTTCCATTTTTAAATACTAAAAATAACTTTTATGGTTGTGTAAAAATTAGACAAGTCTATGCTAAATAAAACCATTAATCATAAACCTAAGAGCACAACCAAAAAAACTCAAAACTGGTATTTAATGAAACTAAGTCACCAAGTACTTCAAAATTAATTAGCAAATTCTGTCCACTACTGTACTAAGATACACTATAAGTGATATATTGAAATACCAGGATACATGTAAAATCAAAGGTACATACCAATGTACTTATTCATATATTAAAATGAAAGGCATAGGGTAAAACTAATTTTATGAGAATAAAACCCAAAAGATACTTCTCCATTGATCTAAAATTATTGTAAATTATACTTTTAAAAATACGGAAATAGCTGTACTCTATTTAAAACACTGTGTTTTATTAAGGAGTTAGAAAAAGAGTTTGAAAACAATTTATTACCAAAAATAAAAGAGAAAAAGAAAATGGGGGAAAATGCAGGCACAAATAACATAGAATTAAAAATTTCATTAGGTAACAGTAAAAGGCAGGCAAATTAAAGAAACATAACAAAACATTCATTAGAGACTAGGGATCAGCAAGGAGAGTAGACGCTACAGAAGTTTAAAATGGAAAATTATATATATGACGAAATAAGCTGGAGAAGATAATACAAATACAACAAGAAAAATACTCTTAATTAATTCTTCTTTTTGGAAGTACAAGTATCAGGATCCTCTACCTCATATGGCCAAATAAAACATTCAGAATAATGTGAATATGGCTTCTGGAAAGACTGGCCTTCAATATCTCGCATGTATAACACTTTGGAAATAATATTCCATTTTTGTTTATCATCAACACACTCCATTTCACATTAAGGAATTGCTAATCTGCTTACTGAGCTTAAATGAAACCCAATCACAAACCTTTTAACAAATCTCTAAGCATGAACATTAAACCACGTGTCTTATACATTATTCCATTCATCATAGTTCTCTAAAATTACTTCTGAATTACATCAATTGGAGTTTTATATTGTTGCATAGTAAGAAAAGAACTGATGTTTTCCCTTACCAATTCATATTCATCAAAAAGTTGTATGAGGGAAGGTGGAATAAACATATGAAAGCCCTGTAAAAAAGCATTGATCTGAGGCTGAATGGCTCTTGTCATTCGAAGTTCAGTAACAAGCTGGACATACTCCGCCTATTAAAAAAAAGATTTCTGATGACTTTTAAAAATTCCACATACTTAAGATAATATTGATACAATTATTTCTCATTTAAGAGGTAAAGGTTTAGAATTAATTTAGCACCAATATTCAGACATCTCAGCAATCTAGTACTCTATCCTTCACTAAACTATTTGGGCCAAAATCCTAGGAATCAATCACCCATGATTTCTCTCAAACCCTGTAACAGCAAGTGCTATCAGATCTACTTCCAAAAAATATTCTCAATCTGGCCTTGTCTTACCACCTCCACTTTCAGCACCCTTGTCCAAACCATCACCATCTCTCACCTGGATTATGGTAACATCTGGTGTCCCTGTTTCTATCTTGCCTCTGGAGTGCTTCTTCGCCACATCACAGAGTGATTTGTTTTAATATATGTTTTATGTATAATTTTATATATAATTCAGATCGCAGAGCTCTCCTGCTCAAAACCCTACAATGACTTTCCGTGACACTTAAAGTAAAATCCAAATTCCTTTCCTAGTCTATAAAGTCCTAAATGACCTAGCCTCTGTCTTGTTCTCGCTCTCATTTCCTTCCACTCTCCCCTTTGTTCACTCACTCTATTTCCTCAACACAAGCTTGTCTCAGTGTCTGTATACTTCCTGGTGTCTGACCAAAATGTCGCATTAGGAGGTAATCTCTCTGCAGGCTGGGGTTCTCTGTCTGATTTACCAGCTTATATCCTCCGCTCCTAAAACAGTGGCGGTCACTTTGTAAGTGTTCAACAAATACATGATAAATACATACATTCAACAAATTCATTTAATACACACTTAGAACTTGATGAAATAGCTCATTTAAGCACAGCAGATTTGATTCTGAGTTAAGGGAAGCTATTTGCACACATTTTACTTAAAAACACATCATCGTCATCATAGAACATAGTGTCACTTAAAATTTCACTGGTAATAAAAAATGCATTTTGGCTCAGACCAGAATGAATTATCATATCTATAGATAGATAGATAGATAAACTCTATCAATTGTTATCATTTATATATTTTAAATTACATTTAAGTAAAACTTTGTGAGTTAAAAGCAATGATAGTTCTCACATGCCAGGAACAAATGTTCTAAACACAAAGGGGAGAAAGCCTGTTTTTAGACCTTTCTTTTATCCTTTACTTATTATTATTTTTTTGGCACTAATCTGACGTTCTGTTCCTCAGCCCCCTCCCCCCAAAAAACCCACAGGCACTGAACCAGCAAGTTATATATGACTGTTTATGATTACTGGTTATGAACTCTCCATAGAGCTACAGAAGTGTCACGGTGAATTCCTTACAGCTTTCCCCAAGCCCCATATGGCTCCTTGTACAATCTGGAACAGGGAAAGTTGCCGTCTCTGCTATTCTGTTCTTACCCAAATCCCACTCCCTATCACCCAAAGGTTTTTCCCCACTATATAGAATTAATCAGTTACCACAAGTTACATACAGGTAGTTACTAGAGAGAGGGAGACAGAAATGTATGCCAAACAATCAAACAGAAATATAAAACTAAATTTTCAGGGTCCAATCAAGAAATAATAAAGAACAACACACTTCTAAATAATAACCACCAGTGATTTCAGCATTAGCACCTAATTATCTTATAATTTATGTCTGCTCTAAAACTGCTTACTAAACATACAATTTTTCTCCTCCATTCATTCATTCATCAATCATATGTTTAAGGTGCTGTACGAGAACAGCTTTTTCCCAAGAGGTTTTACTTTTATCATCTCAAGGTACCATTCAATAGTCATTGCTCAATACCTTAATAAATTATGAATACTGAAAGTAAAAGATTTGTGAATTGCTCAAGTACACCTGAACTATTTTAATTTGCCATTACATTCCATATTTATAAAAATAGTACATTCTTTTTTATCAATTCCTATTATTTCTGCATACATTCTATTTTTAGAAATTAATTTTCAGAAGTATACTAAACTTTCCTCACATGTTCCCTTCTATTCCAACTAATATTAGTTATATTCTACATTTATTTCTGCAGCTCTGGCCCATAGTTATTCGATATCAGTTTTTGTGAAAATTAGGTCCTTCAGATACCAGACTCCATACTAAGTTAATTTAAATGTGAATACATCTTGTTCTAAATTATTTCTCAATAAAATAATAACATCCTAGCTATTACAAATACTCCTGAGTGTAGTAAAATAAGTTTTCCAGATAGTTGAAAGATAACTGTGTTTAACACAGTTAAAATCTACAGAAAACAGAAAAAAATCTACATCTAACTGCTTCTAAAATGACTCTCTGCCTCCTTAAACAGCACATCCTTAAAACAGAATAACACACATGAACATTTTCATGATGATACAATTATTACTATGAATATCCACTGTTATTATACACTAACATTTTGACTTCATCCCATGCTATAGAAACATTGGCTGCATTCCCACTTCCTATGATGGCAGCCACATGACTCATCTCCACACTTTATGCCCTCTCATAACCACATCAAATATCTTATATGTCTTATGGAAAACAGTGGACATGTAGACAACAATCAGTCTACAAAACAAACACTGGCATAAAGAGTTGCACAATTAAACATTAAATATAAACCAAACCTAAAATCTCACTTTGTTCTCAGGTATTAAAAGAGATGATATAACTTGGGGGAGGGGAGATCTTTTATCCCCAACAGATGGCATATTTGCTCCCACTTGAATTTTGTTATTAATTCTTTGAGGGCATAAAATAATACCAGATGTCATAGACTTAAACTGGAGAGTTAACCATATAGAAGAATCTGAGTAAGTACTTGTGTTAACATACAGAAAGGTTTCAACTTAGAAAGCCTCAGCATGGAGATAAGAACAACAAAAAGCCCTAGCAACTTTTTTCTAGTTCAACCTCTGAGTCTGATAACTGATATTAACTTAGGTAAGCAAAAAATAACTGCAATGGAAAAAATAACACTTAAGATTAAGATGTAACTTTCGGACATTATGTTCTAGGTAAATTATCTATCTAGTTACAGAAACATTCTGTTTAATGGTCTCCTAGTTTCTGAATGTGTGAAATGAATAACATCACCCCTCAAAATGTTCCTTAAAATTCTAACTTATTTTCAGGCTTTGGATCTACAGTACGTCTGTTTATTAGGGATAGTGGTGATATTGAAACTTGACGTATTTTTTGAAGCTATTTTTCTTCTTGAATATCTTTTTATTTCTAGAAAAAATTTCTAAATAACTCATATTTATTTAAATAATAGTCAACTTTTTTTTTAATGACAGAATTAATCTTTTTTTTTTAAATTTATTTATTGGGGTGACAATTGTTAATGAAATTACATAATTTCAGGTGTACAATTCCGTATTACATCATCAATAAATCCCATTGTGTGTTCACCACCCAGAGTCAGTTCTCCTTCCATCACCATATATTTGATCCCCCTTACCCTCATCTCCCTCCCCCCCCCCTTACCCTCTGGTAACCACTAAACTATTGTCTGTGTCTATGAGTTCTTGTTTCTCATTTGTTTGTCTTGTTTTTCGTTTATATACCACATATTAGTGAAATCATAGGGTTCTCTGCTTTTTCTGTCTGACTTAATTCGCTTAGCATTATATTCTCAAGATCCATCCATGTTGTCACAAATGTTCCTATATCATCTTTCCTTAACGCTGAATAGTATTCCATTGTGTATATATACCACAACTTCTTTATCCATTCATCTATTGAAGGACAATTAATAGTCAACTTTTAATAGTGAAAACAAGATGCTATTCTTTCTCCCCTCTAAACAGACTGATAAGCTTGGCCACATTTGTAAAACTGTCTGCCAGGTATTTTTTTTTAGCAATTAACAGTTTAAATGGCATTATTATTGGCATAATTCAATTCACTGAATAGAAATCCTTTGGTAATATAAGCTCTTTCCTGGGTTTATCTACTTGATTATTGTTGCTCTGGTATAAAAGAGTTCACACTGAAAATTTCTCCACCTAGAACTCAAAAGAATATCTGGTTTCTTTTGTAGGAATAAGTAGATATAAGAAAAAGGAGAGGCATGTTCTTACAATGTAATTTTTCCAATCATTTTTTCTTTCCCAGTATATTCTTATTTTTAAGGTCACAAATTAATTAGTTATTAGGTTGGTGCAAAAGTAATTGCAGTTTTTGCAATTATTTTTAATCTTTTAAACCACAATTACTTTTGCACCAACCTAATACAAAGACTGATAGCCTGGTAAAAATCCTATTACTTCAGCTATCTTGAAAAAAAATTTAGTCATTGAAAATAGAGATGCTTCAGGTTACCATTTCATAGATTGGGTGAATTTTTAGATACTAACTAAATACTAACTAAAATGCAAGGAAAAGTATGTTCTCCTTGTTGACAGGAAGCTATTAAAGATCATTTAAAACCCAATTTAATAATACACACATATATTCAACATGGAGAATCTCAGACCTGAACTGTTTTAAAAGTTTCCAGAGTAATAAAAAAAATCTCTCACAGTATACTTTTATGAAGATAGAAATAATGAATTCACTTTAAGTCAATACTATATATACACACAGGCCTTTATCTTGTGCTTATATGTGCATCAAATGTGTTTCTGTGTGAAATAAATCAAGTGAAACCAGCAATAAAACATAAAGGTATTAACCATACAAAAACTAAGTAGAGGAAAACATGCTCAATTTGTATTTGCTATCTTGTTCATATTCACTGACTTAGTAAATGAAAGGCCTATCAGTTATACAATCATAAAGACCTTGATTTAATCTGAGGGTATACCACTTAATAATTCTGAACCCTTAGACAGTTAACTTCTAAAGAAATATAGTATCATGGTTATAAGCTCAGGCTTGGAATTTATAGTCTGCCTGGGTTCAAATGCTAGCTTCAATACTTATTAACCATGTGATCTAAAAGAAAGCTACTTAAACCCTTTATGCTTCAGTTTTCTGACCCACAGAAAAGGGTATCTACACTTCATAGGAGTGTTTAAATATAAGTTAATATACATAAAGCACTTTGAGCAGTGCCTAACACATTATAAGCACCTAATAAATGTCAGATGCTTTTAATATTAAAGCTGTTTCCACATTCAATATATGGAAATAACTATCTCAAAAGGCTGTTATAGTAAATGAGAAATGCACAAAGAACACATCTCAAATACATGAAATATATACAAATCACTCAATAGGCAATAGCTTTTATTATCACTAGAAACTAGAATTGATGAGGTTGATAAAAAGGAGGATGGCAACACCACTAGTCATTCTGGGGGCCAATCCATATAAGTGGCAGTCATCCTTGAGTAGTTATTTTTCACCTTCCAAAACAATTAATTACCGAGTTCTATAAATTCTATATCCTTGAAAGCTATCTCACTTTCTCCATCCTCACTGACACTGTCTTATAAAATCCCTCATGCACACTCCACAGACCAATGCCACAACCACCTATCAGTTACCCTGACTCCAGTACTGCCCCATTTCAATCCATTTCTTCACAAGCCAAGTTGAGTTTGTTTTTCTTAAAAAACAGAAGTTCGATCATGTCACTCTCCTCCATAGCATCTACAACTATCCATCCCCATTGCCTTCAGAATAATTTTCAAATTCCTAATTGTGAAGGCAAAGCCTTTCAAAATTTGCCCCCCCCCGTTTATCGCCTTGACCTCTTTTTCCACTCACTTTGCAAAGCTAAGATCTACAACTTTCAACTATCTGTGGTTCCCCAAACACATGCTTGGTCAACTCGGTGCCTTCCTGTAAGCCCAGGACCCTTCCTTCTCCCCTTCCTTACTCCTGTCTGACCAGTTAAAGTTTCTCCTCTGTAATTCAACTTCCATGCTAGCACCTCCATTCTGATATTCTGTCCTACCCTACCCTACTTTTTCCCCCTCCCCGCCTGAATGAACTTTATGATTAGTATTGTAAAAGTGTTGTTAACATTTAAAATCCATGTAGCTTACTCTTTAGTTCTAACAGGTAGAACTAGTTCTAACAGTTAGAACAGGTGTCACTTTTAACTCAAGATTTTATGGTTCTATGATTTCAGCTTTTGATTAAGAATTTAAAAGTGAAAATAAAAATGTGAAAGCAAAACTTAAAAAACAAAAGATGAAAATACATTTAAATGTAAATGGTCAGCTCCTGGTAATTCAGCCATTTTCAAAAGTGAAAGAAGGAGTTTTTCCCCCTTTAGATTTTAAAATAAATCATTGACAGAAACAAAATTAAAACAGCATTATAGCTTAAATGTGGAACTGATAGTCTTCTGCCATACATTACTTGTATTTTTTAATGTACTGCTTTTTAAACAAAGATATTTTCACCTATTTGGTTTTACTCTATAATTATCAAAGCCTTTCAATAAAATTTAGGAATAAATGACTCCCCCATGTGGAGATCAGCTTACATAGACCTTCTCTCACTAACAAGCTTGGAAAGTCATTTAAGCTTCAATGTGCTTATACATTTTGAAGTTGAACTCCAAACGTGACAATTATAACTTTATACCTATAAAGACCCTAAAGTAACAGAAAAGTCATGACAGAAATGTATGTTAAAAAACAATACCTCTAAAGAACATGGTTTGAAAATTTTATTTGTAAATTGAATACTTTTTAATAATTTTAAAGTGAGATGTAGGTATGTTTTCTAAAGACTTTTAATATTTAAAAATTAATCAGGTAGCTTATTGAATAAGCATTAAACGTTTCAGCATCAACAATTAGACATAAAATTATACTTGACTCTTACTGGTAATATTAGAAAGTGAAGAGGCTCAATCATTTTGAGAAATGTTTATACCAGAAAAATGAAAGCTGAGAAGTATTAACATATTAACGATTGAGATCCTGCTTTTACCTCTATTACCAAAAATAATCATTAAAAAAGAAGCCTGTAATCAATCAACCAGGGAATTAGTTAATGTAGTAAAATAAAAATGTATTAAACTTACAAACAAAAGTTTCAAGTTCTTTAATACTGCAATAGTATTCCAGCCTCAGACTAGAATCAAGATGAGGGGTATACCTTCAATGTGAATATATTATTTGTTATTATTTTTTCAATATCTTCCTTCTTCTGGATTTCAATAAAAAACACAAATGCAAAAGAAGTAATAAAATACGAATTAAAAAAATCTAAACAAATATCACGTCATAGTGGGAGGGAAGGTTTTTAGGAGAAAGAAGTATAAACATAGCTATCTATCACGTAACTGTTAATCAGTAAAGACCCACTGTTAATAGAAAAAGACCACTTTCTCATATAAAATCTCTATGAGAGGAGTGACATGCACTCATCAGATACAGTATTCACAGACAGAAATCATGTTTGAAGTTCTCTCATGAGATGCAATCACTTATTTATAATAAAGATACTATGACTTCATTATCCTTAGTTGAGAGTGGGTCTCCAGTGTAAAATAAAGTAAAAATGCACTACAAGGTGGACAATCTAACAATTAGAAGGTTTAAAAAAATATCTTCATTCACTAGCAAATTCATATAGATTTAAAAAATTTAAGCATTTTATTATTTTAATTTTCTAGAGCTTCACCTGACTCATTGTATTACAAGTAAGCGCTTCCTCAACATGATTAATTTTGCAAACAGTATGAAGAACATTAGACATGAAAGTAGGAGACCTGGGTTTTGGCCCCAGCTTTAGGTTTCAGTGTGTTCATGTGTAAAATGAGTAGACTAAAAAATTTCTAAGCATAAATGTGCAAAATTACTCAGCTCCTGATTTTATTTTCAAAAATTAAACTTCATGCTTTTGTTATATGTAGTAGCCAAGTTTCAAAAAGTAAAATTATGTAGCTTAATATAGGTCTCCAATTCCCTGTACACCAGGGGTGCCACAAAAAAATGTATACACATTTTAAGATAACATCTCTTAAAATGTGTATACATTTTTTTGGCATCCTCTGTATATCTGAAACTAAAAGCCTATTTTTATAGAAAACCATCCAGTTAACTAAATTGTATTGTGCTCTTCAGTTTACAAAATGCCAGTAACAATTCTGTATGGGAGGCATTATCCCAATTTTACAGAAAAGAAAACTGAGACTCAAAGAGTACAGTTAAAATTTGGCCAAGTCTTTTGGCCTTTAAAAAAAAAAAAAACCTACATTTTATTAAATCTCTAGTATACAAAATGGTTCAATGAACTTTATTTTTTATAGTTGATTTTGAAGCTATCTTGGAAGTATAAATAACTACAGGAAAGAAAAAAGGTCTTAATCTTGTTTAACCATAAGCTGCTACTGGTAAGAGACAGAACTGGAATCCTAAAACCAGATATTCTTCCTATATATCAAAATATATTTTATGTATCAAAATATAAAATAAAACTATATTATATGTTAGACTAACATGATTTTCAACAGTGTGATTTAAAACATACGCCAAGATTTAAAAATAATATGCACAAACAGGAGCTATGATAACATATAAAAATAAGTTATAAAGTTAAAAAAATACCAAGTTCAGTGACAGATTTATTGTATCCTAAAAGTATGTGCAAAATTTATAAACACCAGGACTTCTTCTTTTCTCTATTGAACTCTTTAATATCTTACTTTTAAAACATGAAATAGTGATCAGTGCAAACATGATCTTGATATAAGCTTTACTTCTAATCAAACTGTTTAGTAAGTAGACGCCCAATTTATACAATCAACTGAATTATGCTCTAGGGTGCTTCAGAACCTGCCTCAGCATATCTAACACATTATTGAAATGATCCATTCTAATTTCAAAGTTTGATGTTTGATGGTTTAGTTAACTTAAATATTTTCTTTTACAAAAATGTTATCAAACTCTGTAACAGTAAATAAAAGATTTTTTTAGCTAGTGCCAGGAGACTTCAGAGTAAGTAGCAAACTAGTAGGGCCAAGTTACAAACAATGGTTAAGGTGAAAATTCAGATACTCACTTTGTTATTTTGTGTCACAAGAATACTTCCGCCCCCAGGTTTCAGAGGCACCTCTTCCATTGCTCCAAACACATCAGTCTCAACAGAAAAAGTTAGTTCTAGACCCAGATCACTAATATCATTATCTAAAATCCACTGCAAATTTTTGGCATATTCGGGATCAATAGATGCCACATCTTGGTAATTTACAGGAATACCTAAAAAGGCAAGCATATAGCAGTTATATTCTAAATATTTCTGTTTTCCTTCTCTGTTTAATGATAAAATACTGCCCTCTGCAGATACTCTGCAAAACTGCAAAATATAACCCAATCCACAGCATAATTTAAATGAATGCTAATTCCTGAATTTAAAGGTCTGTTAACTGAAGCTTATGTTTCTTCCACATTTTTCTTTGAAGTAGCTATTCAGGGAATAATTATAAACTTCAAAAATTCCAATTCTCTTAAGTACATTCATATTAAAATGCATTCTTAACATAAACATATATACACTAAGATGAAATAACAATTTTATTTTTTTAAGGAAAAGTAGGTTGTTTTTTCTTTCCCTCAGGTCTCCAAATGCCTTACATACACAGACAGTCTCCAACAGAAATAAAAACTATCTCATCCACATTGCCCCCCCTTATCTATCTACTTAGTTTTCCCTAAAAACTATAGGAAAAACACTTGAAATAAATGCATATGGAAAGAACAATAGAACCATACCAAGAATGTGCTTGTAGAATGATCTTGTGAAATAAATGTTGACCAGCTGCCTATGGTTCAAAGCCAATCCCAAAATCTGGCCAGCAAATCGGAAATAGTTCAAGTGATCAGGATTTACATAAGAGTTGCTATTAGGCTGAAAAGTTGTTCCTATTAAAATAAATACAAAACAGTTTATTTTTAAGAATCTATATGCAGAAGAAATATCATTTCAAAGCAGATAAATCAGTTCAATAAAACTTTAGCTAAGTTTACATTATATATAAACTTCCACAGGAATGCTTTGTTGAATATATAATAGGCAATGGATTGAAAATACAAAAGATAATCATTAATTCACACACACAAATCACAGTAAGTCTCTATGCAGAGAGAAGATTTCAGAATACTTTTAACTAAAAGTAGTTGGAAGATGTATCACAGAGATCCTGAAAATAATATATTAAAAGATCACTCACACACACACACACACACACACACACACACACACACACACACACACACACACAGAGTTTTCCTAAGGGGAATAACCACTAGGCGGGGAATAACCACTAGGCGGCGAATTAGGGCAGACATTGTCTCATTCACGTATATAGGCCCAAAGCAGTAGATATTCACTACTTTTTGCTCTGCAATGAATAGAGTACTACAAGAGAATAACTAAACATTTTAAACTGTTTTTAAGTGATAGACTTAATCAGTGAATTTCCTGCCTTTTAACAATTATCAGAAAATCACCGAAGAGCACAAGTCAGCCATTTCATCCTCATGACAAATAATCAAAGTTAAATAAGTACTACTGAGGTATAAAAGTAAAAATGGCAAGGGCAATAGTTACTGATTACTGTCAAAATGTACAGCAATGGAGTATGATTCCACTTATATGAAAAAGGTCTGGAAACAGATAGCGGTGATGGTTACACATGACTGTGAATGTACTTAGTGCCACTGAATTATATACTCTACAATGGTTAAAATGGTAAAAAGAAAAAGTCGCAAAAGAAAAAATCTAGTGCACTGGAAAATCCTAATACCAAGACCTCAATTTTAAATAACCCTCCTTCCTTGTTTTTCTGTGATGCTCCCTAACTCAGATTATAAATTCTCTCATCATTCAACAAATATTTACTGAGCTCATGCTATTTACTACTCTACTAGGCACCTGGGCTAAAAAAAAGAAGAACTGATACACCTAATGAAAGAGAATGAAAGAAAAATAAAGGAAAAATGGAAAAGTTTTGAAAAGTGAAATGTTTGGTCATTTAGTATACATATTTGCACAATAATTCACTTTATGCTTCATTTATCTTTGATTTATCAGAGTTGACATTAGACTAAATTGTTGTGGCCAGTTTACTTAGATATAAGGTATAAATTTGGAAGCTCATGGCTGAAGGACTTAAAAGACACAGATGAAGCCAGCTAGTCATTTACTGCTAAGTACACCTTTGAGAATCATTCCTAGTCATAATGCAAGAGTCAAAGCAAAGTTCTGAGATAAAGACTTCAAAGACAAATATAACCATAATTTCAAAAAAATATAATGTTCTCAGAATAATCACAAATATTTTTTTACCTATTAAATTAGTGATGTTTAGGGTTATTGATGAACCAGCAAAGATTTTTGATGACTCAACTTTCCTCCCCTAGGTGTGTGTATAATTCCTTCTCTAAGTACTTTCTGGGCAGTCTGGGTTATTAAAAGAATAGATAAAGGGAAATCAAAAGAAGAAAAAAAAGGGAAACAAATGGGGAAAAATCTTCAGGAAACAAATAATAGTTTTTAATTTGAAGACTAGTTAAAATATAAAGTTTATGTTTCAAGTTCAAAATAAATGTAACTGTGACACTCCTGGGTATTTTCATCACTTCAGAAAAATCCTATTGCACACAAAAATATCATTTTCACAGAATAATACCATCTAATAGTTATTTCTGCTTTCTATGTGCCAGGTACTGGACTAAGTATTTTTATACAACAACTAAATGATTTCTTGCTGTATTACAAAAAAAACAGGTGATCACCATTTCAAATAAGGAAACTGAACTGCAGAAAGTTACATTTACTGGCCCAAGATCATAGCAAAAACAGGGGCAGAGGCAGGATTCACATCCAGTGTAACACCAAAGGCCAAACTCAGCCACTATACTATACATTACTTCTCTAGAGTAAGCACCTTTTAATTTAATTAGAAGCAAGTTTTAAAAAAATTATTATAGACATTAGATCTATTCAAACATTTCCCACATTTAGGAATTTTTTACTTCTTAAATGTAATTCTCTTCATATCAACTAAATAAAAGAAGAATTTCATCTAGATTTTAATTTATCAATACTATGATCCCAAAGAGAACACTCATATGGCTAAAGAACAGGACAAATCATAATCGTCACAGACTATGTTCTTCAATATATGTTCTGCTATATAAATTTATAGTATGAGGAAGTACCTCAACTAATGATTCCACACCAAATCTGTTTTTCAGGTAGGTAACTAAATAGACTCAGAACAAGGGGCCATAAAGAAAATAAATAAATCTTAAAATGCAATGTTTTAATGCTAACCTCTTACATCAAAGATTAGGCCTAAATAACTAAACTTAGTGCCTCATCAATCTTTTCCAATTCAACAAATTCACCTCAGAGCAAACAATCAAAGGTTACCGAGTTAAACCATACCCCTAAATAATTTTGAATACACCAGGTGTTCCTGAGGAGCCCAGCCCACCTCCCTTGCCTCTCTTACAGTCACCCTTCTTACTCAATGGAAACTTGCTGCTCTTTTACTTGGATGCAATCAGGAACTACAATTAATGAGGCACGAATGCTTACAACAGAATTGAAACACTTGGGAAAAAATGTTTCAGGAAATAAAAGCAACTGTGCAAAGCATATGAAAACTGAAATCCCACCTTCACTTGGGTATGTCTTTATTAAGTTACAGACCTCTCGCGTATACCTCACACAAACAAGGCAGTATTAACCATTTCCATTTAGCCTACAGTATCAAACTATAATTCTTTAGGTCACAAACACCATTTCAACAAAGAGAGTTTTTTAAATCTGTATTACATGGTTAAATAAGAGCTTTCTAGTTGTCACGTCTTCATCTCTTAAAAGGACTGAAAGCTGAGTTACTATACATACATGATAAGATTTAACACCACGATTTCTAGATTTCATTTTTTATGACCAATAAATTTTAAGACTTGGAAACTCAAAAAAGGGTTACCAAATTTTAATTTTTCCAAATGAGGACTTGTGTTTTTTTTTTTTAAGTCCATCTACTATCACTATTTCACAACAGGAAATTTTAACTCAAAAAAGTCAACTATAGGACAATCCTTAAAAGGAATAAATTTAGTTTTAGTTTACAAAGGACTGATGAAAACGTCCTTGAGGCTAGCACTAGTACCTGGGACAAGCATTTGAGAACCAACTGTTTAGAGGAAAGAATGCTAGACTGAGTCACCCACCACTCATTAACTATGTTAATACAGACAAAAACTGTAAATTTCGATTTTCTCTTCTATGGAATGACACTATCCCTACGTATCTAACAGGCTACTATAGGAATCAAAGAATAAACTGCACTGAAATAGTCTGAAAATGTGACAAGTCACAGAAAAAGTCGTCTAGACTGTACAACTTACCATCGGCTGACTGGGTAAACAACGCATAATCAGGATTGACTATCTCATTAGACAGAATATCAAACCACTCACGCACAACACCTTGACCCTGAGTTCAAGAAAATAAAATTAAGTATCAACAGAAATATATAATATGGGGACATTTTTTTCTAAATAATAAAATTAAAATCATATTAACTTCTTTCCATTATCAATTAAGTATTCTCTTTTATTCAAGTGCATTTCAATCTGTTATATACAGTGACCATCACAGCACTTATTTTTACACCCACCATGCCTTCTTCTCCATGGAAGCGTACAGCAATTCCTTGCTTTAGTTTTGCACAATTTGCTTTTGACACAACTTCACAGCTACTCCTAAAAATAGAATCTAAATATGTAGCATTGGTTAATTTTGCGTATTAAAATTTACAATAATTGGTATTTTGTGCCTCACATACATATCCGTTTCTCCATTAAACATACCTCTGTGAACCAGCAGGATATCATTTTCATTCACTGGCCTGTGCACCATGTCTGAATCTGGTTGTCCTGAATGCAAATGTTCATAGAACCATTCACAGCGATCTTTAAACGGCTACCCCAACAAATAACAGTAAAATATGTTAGCAATATTTCAGTCACCTACCGATTAAATTTACTTAACTAGCATGCTAAATGCCCTTTCTACAAATAATCATTCTTAGACCTTTATTTATAAGTTGTTCTACATAACGTCCTGACATTTCAACAACTATTCACAAAAGGCAGAGTTTAGCTGAAATAGTTTGATTATCTAAAGTGTATTTTTTAAAATTCCCTATATTTTCAATAGAAAAGACTTGATAAATTAGGTTATACCTAAGAACTTACTATCAGATATCAGATATGTAACTGAACACATTTACTTCCGATTTCTTTTAAACCCAACAAGGCTTATAAAAATGAATTTCCAAACCCAGAAAAATTATGTTGCATATTTCATTTAATTTTTCACGAAAATCTTTTATACCTAACTTTATTCTTCTATCTATCCTTTGACTATATGCAGCAACTAGAAAAAAATTTGTCATCTTTTTCTTTCCTTCCTCCTTCCCTTCCTCTACCCGAAAAATAAAGGAGTAAGATCTCTTAAACATAGAAAGTCTCTCTACCTTTTGTTCATTTGCCAGATATGCAACTACAAGGAAGTTGCAATTTTTTATGACTAATCAAGAAGTATTACTAAGTACCTCATTTGTGCCAATACTGAAGGTAACATAAGAGCAGTAAAAATCTCAATTTCATTGCTAAAAACCATTTCATAGAGTTAAAGAGACGATACTAACATTAGAACAACACAATATGTATATAATATTAAGTTCTAAACAGGTACAAACAGTGAAGTGCATTAAGAATTTAGAGATTATGCAGATTAATGGAGTACGAAGGCTTCATGAGGTCATGGTTTAAACTAGGATTTAAAGCTGGGAAGGACTTGCTCAAGGAGGAAAAGAGCACAGCAGGCTAAGGAAGACAAGGAAAAAGGCACAGAAGGAGAAACTGTGTCTCCCTGGAAAACATAGTGAAGGCTCTGGCATAACCAGAGTTCTCCCTTTCACGTGCTGAAGGAAGTAAGTTTGCGCACGTAAATCGAGGATATAATTATGGACCCTGAAAATCAAGTAAGAGATAAAGGGGCCATTGGGGACATTTGGTCAGGGGAATAACATGGTAAACGCAATCATTAAAATGAAGTAGCACAGCATAAAGGGAGCCCATCTAGGCAGCAGTTGAAATAATAAGTATTGAGTGATAAGGTCCTGGCCATGGTAGGAAAGAGGAATAGCAAAGTAAATCTGAAAAACATTACTCCTTTGAATAAAGATGAAATATAAGATTTCTAGGGATAGACCTTAATAAAAGAAATAACTTAGAAGCGGAAAACCCTCCCCTCACAATCTACCCCACACTCCTAGGAGATACTGGTGGGAAGATAGTGAATGAGGTTTTATATATTCCGAATTTAACGTTATTTGGGATGTAACTACTAAGGACTTAGAAATAAATACTGGATTGTGCTGCAGCTGAGACACTGGAAATAGAGTCATGAACAAAGATGAAGCTGAAGACAAGATAAGGTCCCTTGTTGAAGAAATTAAAGATAAAGGTAACAAACACGAAGAACGGAGCAGTTTATAATCACAGGTCAGGACTGAGCATTTGCTTAGCAAATGATACACATAGCTAAAAAGTCAAAGGAGAACCAGGGTGGTGCAATTATCACAAAAACCAAGTTTCAGGAGATAAATATGATCAATATCCAACACCACAAAGAAGTGATCTTTCAGGCAGTTTTTAGGACACTAGTAAACTTCTTCATCTGAGCTAAACTAAATATTAGTTTTAACTTCAACATTATCATTATAAAGATAACTGGTGAGAGATTAACTTCTGCCTTTTAATATATGCTTTCAGTAAATGTTCCCTTTTAAAAAGTTAAAAGTATAATTTTGTCCATACTTCTAATAGTCTTCCATATTTTGAATAAAGCACTGCCATTATTATATTCACTACTGGACATATAAATTGAGTATTTCATTTTAAGTAAACAGACTAGAATGTAAAGTGCTTGAAATATTAATGCTTATTATTTCTGAAACTTTGGTAAAAGAGGCGGAAAAAACATTATGCATAAGTAATTATTTAAGTATGGGCTTTGAAGTTTGATAGACATAGTTTAAAATCCTGGCTTTGTCACTGCTAGGTTTGGGAAAATGATACCTCCCTTCAAGGGCTAATTGTGAGGATTAAATGAAACATGCAAATATAGAACATAATAATGATAATCATAAATTAGCTAACACTTATTGAAGCACCTCTAAGCCAGCTACTGTTTTAAGCACTTTAGATGCATTTTGACATGTAATCCTCACAATGCTATGAGGAAAAGGGACTCTTACTACCATCTCACAGAAGAGAAAAATGCAACACCAAGAGGTGAACTAGTGTAAATACTCAACACCCAATACTCAATAAGAGGTGCTGTTCTTATTATCACTCGTAACAATGTTAAAATTGTTGTAAGTATTTAAAATGACAGTAAACTTACTTGCCATTATAAGATTAAATATTAAACTCTACCTACAAAATGTGAACCAAAAAAATAAAAGCAAATTGCAATTTTTTAAAAGAAATTCAAATGGAACATCAGAAGGTACAAAATGCTACCTTCAAAAGCTAATAAGGTATTTGTAAGATCAAAACATCCACACACATATACACAAAACTACAAAGACAAAGGGCACATTTTTGTATGTAAACTTTCTGAGTACCTGCATCTCCATAAAATAATTCACAAACCAGAACTGATTTACAGAAGCTCCTCTTCATAGCATCTGTATAGCAATACAAAATGTTTCTCCCTCTTAACTACAGGCACCTGAAAACTACCAACAGAACATGAATTCAACCTCTTAGCAGAAAGTTTTTATTTTCACTTTTCTGGAACAGCCTCCAAGTTACAGAAAATTTCTAAGTAAAATAGAATACAAAGTAATTTTTTTCCTGATGTACGTTGCCAGCATCATGGTCAGTCACCCCTAAATACTTCAGTGTGTATTTCCTACAAACAAGAGAATTCTCCTACACAACCAAATAACCATCAAAATCAGAAAATTAACAGACACATTACTATATATCTAATCCTTAAACCCGATTTTAAGTTTTGCCAGTTTCCTAATAATGTCCTTTATAGAACAATAACTCATGAATTGCATTTAGTTGTCCTGTCTCTTTCATTCTGGTAGAGTTCTTCAGTGTTTTCTTAATTTGCATGACCTCAATACTTTTCAAGAATGCAGGTCAGTTATTTTGTAGAATGTCCCAATCGGAATTAGCCAGACATTTTCTTATGATTAAATTCAGGTGTGCATCTTTGGCAGGAATGTCAAAGAAGTTATACCATGTTCTTCTCAGGGCATCCTATCAGCTGGCACACTTACATGTCTGCTTTGATCACTGCCAAACTTGTCCACAGTAATGTTCCTTTTTAATCTTTGTAATTAGTAAGTATTCCATGGGGACATACTCTGAGACAGTAAAAATATCCCACACATCATCAAACTTTCCATTTATTCATTAATTTTTTTCAACACAGACTCATGGGTTCTGACTTTATTTATAATATCATTTATTTTGATGCTCAAATTGTTCCAGATTTAGCCCATGTAATCCATTAAAGCTGGTGCTGAGTCATCTTTACCACAACTCCATCATTCTTTAAACAACTTTCTTGCACAGTAAGAAGTTCCAGGCTCATCTGTACTTTCCCTGACCCAGCCCTGGAATTAGCCATTTCTCCAATGAGTCATGCTTCATTGATAATGGTACTTAGAGGCCAAGAACTGGGTGCCAGGTTTGTTACATCTATCTAGCCACATTAAAAACTAAGTTTGCTATATAGTTAGCAAACACTGCTATCCTCCAATTCCAATCCAGCGGCACATGGTTCATCCTATTTTCCTCCATTTTGTAACTCCTTTCTCCAACAGCGAGAAACTAAGCTCCCATAATCTTTACTATACTTCCTTATTTGAGCAACCTGTATATAACCAATATCCTATCGTTAACATGAAGCCTATTCTGCATAGACACCTTTCATCTCTCTTGGGCTCTGTCAAACTACTCTGAGCGACTGTCACCACCCCCTCCATTGGACATCCTCCGTATGTCATTCCAACCCACATACTTCATGCTGAGCCCCTTTCTACACAGATACCTCCTGATGACGCTCAAGCTCCAAAACTCCACACTGCAACACCACGATACATGTGGACAACTTCCTCACCCTGGTCAGGCAACAAAATCCCCTCTGTGGGTCAAAAAGGTAGATAGCTAATACAGACTGAATTGTTCAGGAAGAGAAGGGGGAGAAGGAAGTGAAAAGCAGAGATGGTATTACAAAATAGCAAACTACCTCTTTCAAAAATTAAGTTTCTTTCACCTATCATCTCCTTTCCCTAGAATGGAGTCACATAGTATAGAGTAAGAAAATGAACTGAAGAACCAGATAGACTTTTAAATTCTGGTTCTCCCATTTAGTGGCTGTACGACTTCAACAACTTACTTGACCTCTTCAGCTTCAGTTAAGAGTACCCATCTCACATGATTGTTATGAAAATAATGCATGTAAAGCAAATGAATAGTATGTCATCTAAAGTTAGCACTGAATAAACGTAAGTTATTACTACCTTCTCCTTACATTATCATCATTAAACAGATACCTATATATATGTGTATAGTTTTATAAGAACTAGTTCTTAGCTTTCTTTAACTTCTGAAAGGTCAATGTCCCTAAAGACATTTAAAAACACCCACAGTATTTATCTTATGACTACTAACCAAACCATAGCCTCTGGTCTATCGTACATTTTGGACAAATTATTTCCTAAAAATTTGCCAGGATCATGTCATTCTCCTGAAGCAGTTATGAGTGACTCCTGACAGCCTAACAAAGAAGATCCTTTAATCTGGCAATCAACGCTCAACACAGTATGACCTCAATCTACCTTTCCAGAATTATATCTCATTCTTTACTTACACAAAATTTCTGCTTCAACCTCTGTAGTTTTAAACACTTTTCCACCTACATGCCCTGGTCCGTATCTTGGTTAAATGGTCGTCTTCCCCATTTACTCCCATCAAAATTTTGCATGTTTTCCAAGGTCCAGTTTAAAATCCACTTTCTCTTTGAAACTTCTCTTGATTATAGCAGCCAGAAACAAGCTCTTAATCCCTTAAACTTCTGAATAACCAGGTAATACTATAATTACTACTTTATTGGTACATGTATTATCCCCCTTGCTAGACAGATTAAGTCAGATTAAGTAAGATTCTCTTGGAGAAAGAGAATGTCTTCTATCTCCAAAACTACCACCATTTATTGGTATATGTATGTATGTATATGTCAGTATTTAAAACTTATTCTTCAAAATAATTTTATGAAGTTGGTGTCATTATCTATTTTACAGATGAAGAAACCAAGGCTCAAGGATGTTGGAAATGTGCCCAAAGTCACATAGTTGTTAAGTACCAAAACAAGCTTTTCCTAACATGTTTCACAAAACACGGTATGTGGAATGAATCCTAGCAGGGGAAAGGTTCTCAGGTCAAATAAGTTTGGAGGATTAACAAAGTTAAATCACTATTTTTATCAAAGGGCTTCTCAAAGCCTTTAACAAGCTGCTGATAAACTTTATGAATCTCCAAAAGGGCACATGTTATATTTCCCAAATGTATTTGGGGATGAAATCCTTTTCTCAAGGACTATGAGCCTTACAGGACTAGTGTTCCAGGAAATTCACTTCAGGAAATGTGGCAACATCTTCTATTGTCTTTGAACAAATATTTGCACATCGTAGGCCCTCAATACACATTTCTTGAAGAAAAAAATTACTCCTCACACTAAAGTAACACACTAATGTAACCCCACATACTAAAGAATAAGGTACTTTCACTCCTCTTATAGCAGGAGGTCTCAAGTACAATAATTACTTCATTACACAGTACTCAAAGATTCAAAAATTAATTTTCATGAGACAAACTAAAAACAAAAGTAAGAGAAATTTCTACCTGTGCTTTTATGATATGCATGAATCTTGACATCAACTCCGGACATTCAAGTAGGAAGTGAAAGTGGTCAAATATAATTTTGGGATTTCTAAAAAAAATATATATTTTGTTTACATGGACAGGAAGGATGAGTAGAATTAAGTGAAATGCAGATTCACATACATAAATACTGAAACAGAAGAATAACATACATTAATCCACACCTACAATACTTTCACTTGTCACTGCGCATGTTTTTTCAGAGTTTAATAGAAGTAGCATTTATTTTGTCTTGAGATGAAAACTATAAGAGAGAAAAGGCTGTAAGGGCAGTCCATGAATCTGAAAGAGCCTTACCTGTTAACAAAGCATTTTAAAACTTCATCATGTTTGCAGACAAATTCAATGAAACGGGGTGAAGTCATTCTATGGGGGGAGGTAAAAAAACAATCAGAATACATAAACAAAAGTTGGTGATACAGCAACTTTGATAACTATATATTGAACTGGACTGGCTTCTAGACAAACAAAAGGGGGGGGATTTGGAGTGTCTTTATAAACTCGAGAAATTGAGGCTTGCCTAGTCAATCTGTAAGATGAAAAAATATATGTAAGTTTTCATTAACAGGTGATACATAAACAAGTGACTTTAAAAACCTTGAAATGGTTAAGCATCACTGCTCTATACATTCTGAATACATAATGAAGGGATCCTATATGACGTGGCACTCACCATTCTACATGTTAAAAACTTACATAATGCTTAAAACTCAAATATTTTGGACTAATTCTAGATCAGTCCAATGAGTATCCTAAAAAAGATCAGAAAAGAACCTAAAATAAACAAATCACTATTTGTTGTTACAGAAATTACAAAACAATCACAGCATTTCTTCATCTATCAGGGAAATAATAAGCATACAGTGTAAGCCTTGACAGTTAGTTTTCTCTTTTTTGTAATGCAAGCGCCTGACTTAAGGTTTGGTTGCCAAGGGTTCCACTTCAAAGAGGCATATACTTCAAAGATGGCTATTTTTAATAAACACATTGCCAGCCACACAACTAGGTAAAGAGCCAGGCCACCTCTCCCCACTGAGGCTCCTTTGTTTGAGAGATCTTGGTTGATTTCAACAACTGACAATTTCGCCCACTTGCTTTTTCTCTTCCCATGCTTTAAATTCCTGTTCTTATGTTTTAAATTCACCAACAGTGAGCCCCAGAAACCCTAGGCCTCCCACATTCTCAACCCCCCAAAAAGCAGAACTCCAGGGCCATAGGCACTCCCGTTGTGCGCTAGCTCTCTAGTGGGCCCACACTCTCAGTCTTGCTCTCTCCCTGCGACCTCGCTGTGTGGCCCCAGGTGTGCCATGTAATTTCCAGACCTTGTAAGTAATAAACCTTTTTTTTTTTCAAAGTTTCCTGATGGTTATTGCTGAAGGGCGCCTTGGAATTATAATAAGAACCACAAGGGCTAGTCCAGCCACAAGATTGGTTATTGATAGGCTGAGACCTGCACACAAAACAAAGCAGAAACCCTCTTACCCTGGAGGCATCTGACAAGAACAGCACATGTAAAAAGCTTGAATGACAGCACTTAGCCGATTAGCTGTCATAGAAATAACATCCTGACAGTCTGCACTGGCTTCCTGTTTCCCTCCTAGAGCATCTGGTTTAGATTCCCTGGTGCCAGTGGATAGATTTTCATAGCTCCCAGGTCCTGGAGGTTCAAATGGAGGAATGGAAGTACCATCTTGATCTTGGCCTTTTTGTTTTAGTAAAATAGAAGTGATATCCGTTGAGTCCTTTTTGTTTTTCATCAGTTCTGTAGCTATTAAAACTAGCCATTCATCTAATGAGTGCCAAAGCAATTCAAGAGGCTAAGAGAAAAAGAAAAGTGTTTTTTAAATATCATTCTGAAACTCCAGGATAAAAATCCACATAGCCAAACAAATATTATAAAAGAAAATTTACTATAGATACTTCTATTTTCCCAAGTTAATGAAACATGAATGTCCTATAAATGACAATTTCTTCATTTATAGAAAAAATTTAATTTGCATTTATTTATTCCTTGGACTAAAAAGGGAAAACTAAAACCTAACAAAAAAGGTATAAACAATCTTTCTTCTTTTAAACATTTTCAAATACTTAGTTTTAAGAGCACACATTACTTTTATATATACAATCCCCTTAACCTTTACTCTATTAATGTCTCAACAATTTTCAATTACAAATTTTTTTCAATTAAAAAAAATGAGAATCTCTTAACAGCCTAATAAACAGTTTAGTTTACTGTGTTCTTTTCTTTACATCTAATTCCTAGAATTTTGAAAATGTATGACAATTTTTAAAATGACATATTTATATACACACATACATACACATACTTACACACACACACACACACACACACACACACAATCCATCTCTAATAAACAGTAACTACCAAATACTGACTAGCAAGTTCTTGAATCCGAATAAAGAGTAATAGCTTAAGAAAATAAATGTGGGGACAAAGTAAATTATTTCTTATTTCTACACTATTTAAAATATTCCTTTGGAGAATAGTAAAATGTCTTTTGTAAACTAACAGCAAACAAAATTTTATTTTTTAAATATTATGTGATCACAAATGCTACAACAGGACTAAGTACTAGAGAAGATAAAAAATATACGTTGTCTCTAATAATTAGTGGTTTTTAACACAAGCAGAAAATAACTACTATTAAAAGACCTGCTACCTGGAGTTTAATGTACAGCAACGTGACTGTAGTTACTATAGTTATCAATACTGTATCATAATTGAAAGTTGCTAGCAGAGTAAACCTTTAACGTTCTCACCATAACAATAACAAAATGGTAATTATGTGAGATGAAGGATTCATTAACTAACCTTATTGTGGTAAACATTTAGCAATATATATGTGTATCAAACAATCACATTGTGTACCTTAAATTTACACAATATTATATGTCAATTATATCTCAATAAAGCTGGGGGGAAAAACAACCCGTTAGAACATTTCTAATCCCAAATAAAGGTTAATAATGGAGGTTAAGGTTAAAAGGTCCTTCTTTCCTACACTACTTTAAATATTCCTATTGAGAATGATAAAATTTCCTATAAATGAATGTAAAAGTTAATCTTATTTTTTGATTCTTATATGATCACAAAATGCTACAAACGAGGACATGTCCTTTGGAGAGACCCACCCTTAAAATACTTCAAATAAAAGAAATAAACTTACTTTCAAAGACCACTATGGAGATTCCACAACCGTATTTGGAACCTTAGAAAATGTTTAAATAACCTGTTCTGCCAGGAAATTGTTTCCAATTGTTATCTAACAAATCCCTCTGCTATATCTTCAGCCTTCTTCAGGTTTCCAGAACATTCTTTTTGAGAATATTTGACTTAACTGAATTTGAAAACAATTAAATCACCCCTAAGTCTTCATTGAAACATTAAACCAAAAAGCAGAAAACAAAAGTGGAAAGAAAAAAAAAACCTACCATCATCAACAAAACCTAATTCACTCATTCAACAAATATTTAGTATTAGGTAAACAGGTAAGCAAAGGGAGAAACTATACCCTTTCTGAGGTTGAATTTAGCACCCCTCTCTCCCACAAGAGGGCTTTTTCATGATTAGGCACAGACAGCAACTGGAAGATTCAGGGTCCATGAGCTGCTCAAAGAAAGGGCAAAAGAACTGGCTGCCATAAACACTGACATGGTACTTTCACTGAAAATGTCTTAATTCTAATCATGATCCAAGTCTGAGTCTATAGTTTCTCTTCATGAGCAATACATTAAACCTACTGTCAGAGATGAAAAATAACTTTTTATGTCAACAAAACTATTTAGTTTTACACAGAAAATGAACTAAGATAGAAAGAACGGGTGGTTGTGATGTAAAAGTGCTTAAAACAAAAAGAGTACATGGCCTCTATATTAGTAGGGCCAAAACCCAGAAAATCAACACACTGGACGGAGACGAGCCTAAGGCACAAAATGATACCTGCTACTCCTACAGACGGCAGCGCTGAGCCTGAACCTACGGCAATCCTATTTTCAAATACTGACAATGTGCAAAACTTAAAGGCAAATTCTTAATAATCCAGAAACAATATTAAAAAACAGATCTCTGTAAAAATTACAGTGACAATAAAAATACTGAAAACCTAGGAAGAGTTTTCAACAAAGGAACACAGCAAAGAATTAAAAGAGAAGACAAAAAGTGAAATGGTTAAGTCATCTTAGACCCGTCTCTTCTCTTTTTCCCACCTTTTCTTCATTCACACATGTACTAAAACTAAATCCCATCCCGGAGGTATTTTTCACCTAGGAAGTTGTCCCTTGGAAGATTTGTTCAGAAAATTCATTCCTCAGCAGTAAAAAGAATACTGTGAACATACCTTTAATTTCTAACTGTGGTAGCAGCCACAGACAAAAAGGATTATAATACACTTCTAAAATTAAAAATAAATCATGGCCAACCATAGCTATGATGCTTCCTATATTTAAATAACAATAACAACATTAGATAAGATACAAAACACTGTATACATCAATTGTTGCTGAAAAAAGAGTCAATGACTATGGAAAATATTAGCTGGTTTCTTTGCCTGCTGTGAAAATATTGCTTCTTTTCATATTACTGACTGATCTTCACAGAATTATATTCTCCTTCATATACAATTTTCAAAACATTTCAAGCTGTATTTCAAAGCTATAATACATAATCCAAAATTTATCAAACAGCTAAAAAGTTTTTCAACATCCATGGACCAAAGTGAGATACAAGTTTAACAGGAAAGTGTTACTAACTTAAATTCATTAGTAGTATCTTAAAATCCTGTTAGTCTATTCTCAACTTGATAATGTCAAATGCCACAAGCGAAAAGATAAAATCTTAAAGTTAAAAGTTTCTCAATCTTTCTTGGCTTCCAAATTTTCCCATTTATTCCTCTATGAAATTGTTAACAGTCACAGCTTATTATTCACTAAAAAGAGTATATCCAGGTTCAGGAAGCTGAAACTGTCTTCCCCAGGCTCACCCTGCTTCAATAACCAGAACTACCTCCTCTTTCAAATGCTCCAAAGGCACTAGATAAAAATCTCTTAATCTCTTAAAAATCTCAGGGAAAAAATGGCTAAGTGTTAAGATTAATTTAAAGGACTTCTAAGATAAATCAGAAAACTAATAACAGGATGTTAAATAATTTCACCTACTAAAAACACATGACCTATAAACCCTCTCATATTAATGGAAAACTCATTAGTTAATCTTAATAAAGTGACATGTTAGAGTATCTTGTTAATGAAATGGAAAGTGGGGATCAATTGCTACCCTGGAAAAAAATGTGGTAAAAATTAAAATGGCATTTCCAGTCTAACATTATAGCAACTCAGCAAATGTTTAAGGTTTTTACAACTTGAATCACCCCACAATGAACTGAAAACCTTATATACATACATGACAATGTAATTTCTATTTTTATCCTTATATAAGTAGAAGGGTAGAAAATTTTGTCATCCTCCAAAAAATCCACACCTAATTCATACAATTAGATGGAAAGAGACTAATAAATTCCTAAAGAGTAACACTGTCACTTAAAAAAAATTTTAACTAAATTTTATAAAATGTTTTAACAATGTGACAAATGAAAATTTAAGAGAAAGTAAATGGTCAGAGGCAAAAACAACTGTCACTGATGCAAAAACTAATACCTTAAAAAAAGAAATAAAGACACTAATAAATGAAATAAAGTAGAAATAACATTGTACATTTATAGTTGATATGTGTATATATATGACAATCAAAACACAGAATCTGGATTCCATAACATCGCTAAAAAAAAAAGTGATTATTTTTTTTTTTACTCAGTTATATCTGTATTGATTGGGTAGGTAGAAAACTAACATTTAAATCAAGCATTAAATGCCTATAAAGAGGCTGTTTATTTTAGCACATACTTATTTTCTGCTATCAGCAAAAAGTGGCAGATTCAAATTTTAATTAAAAAAAATCAGACAATAGTGAATATAGATAATAGTGACCATATCTCTACCTGATTTGATTTTTCTATTCATCATTACAGATGAATAGAAAGAATGAGTAGAAAATCAAATCGGGTAGATTCAGTAACTATGTAATAGCATAAGCTACAGCAGAACACATTAAGAACAACTTCATGTAATGTGAAGGCTTGAGCAGTAAAACTCACTTAAAACAGCACTGACAAAACACTGGATCAATAATTTAGATTAGAATTTTACAAAGATAGTTATCATTCCTAACTAGTGTTCAAGGAAGTAGTATGTGAAAAGCCAAAATCTGAATTACAAGAAGATGCATAAATTCCTTCTTCCAGGAGGTGGCACAATAGGGGAAGAAAAAAGAAAGAAAAAAAAGGAAAAAAGACACAGCTGAAAACTTTCTTTCCTACACCAATTAAAAAAAGAAGAGAGTGAAGCAGAATAGATACACAGATACTTATACATACCTTCCTAAAAAGCTATCATAACTACTCTAGGTATTAAAGAACCTACTAGTGTCAAAATGCTTGCAAACCATTTATTTGTGTCTGCCAAAAATTTTCCATGTAAGAACCATTTAGCATAGTTCATTAATTTAACTTCAAATTTTTACAGATAGTAAAGTTATCAAATCTAACGAGTTTTATAGGAAGTGGCACATAAAAGGAGTTTTGTCACTTTTTGGACAGATAATACATATTTATACTAAAAAAACTGTTTAAAGAACTATGCGTCTTCATGAACCCCAAAGCAAATTTTATGCTAGGAAAATCTCCTAAGATAAATTACCTTTTAAAAAAATAGCATGGAAAAAGTTATTAAATTACACATTTGTCCAAAATCTGAGTTATCTGAAAATATAATGCCATGAAAAAGCATTAACAATAGCAATTCAACAACAGCCATGTTCACTTTGTGGACTTCATTAAACTATAATTTACCATGGGGAACAACACTGTCTTGGGTTTTGTATGGAATCATTTTTCCAAGGGCTCAATCCACAAACATGCTTGTACAGGAGATGCAACTGAAGCAATACAAAATATTTTACGAAAATATATATCTCAATGATTCTTCCTTGAAATGATCCCAGAAATTAACTGGTGGTAAAACCAGTAACTGAAAGTAATCGTATTTTTAAAAACATATATGTGGACACACACATAACACATACATGATATCAAAATCTAAATTAAAAAAAACTGAATTCTTTTCTTTCCTTCGAATCAGAAATAATTATTTTTTTTAGAAAAGCATCATGGCTGTATATTGCCACATTAAAAAATCTAGAATCCAATGAAAAAGTAAATTTAATTAGATTTAAACACTGAATATCTTTATCTTTACTCTTAGAAAAAAAGACTAACGGAATTAAAACTTTACTTGTAAGAAAAATATAAAGGCTCACCAATTAAGACTTGCTGTTGATTAGACAGAGATGAAAGGAGAAAGGTGTGCCTAACTTAAAAAGTGTTACAGGTATGAACCAAACTTACGTTCTGTGTATGAGGTTTCTGATTAATGAATGCATGCTTTGTCAAATTCATCTCTTTTACGTCTATCTTCCTAACAACGTCATACACTTTTCTGACCTTGAACACCTGGCTTCTTGGAGTTTTATTCCCGTTGTAGCCCATATCGATTCCATTACTGGGAGAGGATGGACCAATTCGAAAGACATGACAAAATATCCTCACAATCCTTAAAAGGCTCTTCATTTGAGCATCATAATTACTAGATAGGCTAAAAATAAAAATATGAACAGATTAGATGAAATAAAACAAATTACATCTTAAAATACTTTAAAACATTTTCATCAACTGACCACCTGTTTCATGAGTAAAATTCCTTTCCTATTATGATAGAGGATGGAATATTTTGTTTAATAGGAAGTTACCAAATATATATTACTTGGATTGCATATGAATAAATGATTAATTTTTAAGTCACCAGACTATGATCAATGATCAAAGCATAAAACATGAAGAAAAGCTCCACTGTAGAATAGGTGGTTTCTTGAGATGCCAACTTCAAAGCAATCTCAAATTCTCACTTCCAAAAGTACAGTTCTAAATTAAGTTGATTCTTTAGAACTCTGGGAACACTTCACAGCGAAACAATGGGGGAAATGTTGGCCTTATGTTTTTAGGTCAACCCTCAACTCAATTGCAGAGGCTGAACTCTGTACTGTTCTATCCGTAACCCCACATCCCTTCCCCACCCCAGAATAACCACCAATTGTCTCATATAGAACATTCACAAATTGAATAACCTTAAAGTTACTATCTGTATCAGGGTGGTTCTCTATAGAACGGGTTGCCTTATGACTCTAAGTAAGTATAAGAAATACCCCATTACATAAAAAGAAGATTCAAATCCAGTTAACACTAAACCATACTAAATACCATATAAACTTTCTTTGACAAATCACAACACCCTACAGAATCCCATAGTGCCTGGGGATTGCTCATCATCATGAATATCAATCATTAGTCTTCGACAGAGAAACTGTAGGAGACAGGCTAAATTTATATTGAATCTAATGTTACTTTTTTTTTTTAATTGCTGTTTAAGGGGTAACTTTATTTCAAAAACTCTAACATCAGTTAGACTGCATTACAACCGCTGCATAAAAGCAGAGTAAAGAGCTAAATAAACTTTTGGGCAGAATGGTATGATTGTCTTTGCATAAATTTAATTATCAAAACTTACCCTATCTTCCCTTAAGTGTATTAAAACCAAGTTCATTAAAATCTTCCACTATGATATTTTTAAGTATCTTTTCTAACATTGAAAAAATAAGGATTAGTAATGTGGAAATAGCAAATGCCTACTTCTAAGCATTTCAGTGTAATAAGTGCCTGACAACATGTGAACCAAAATTTCCTGACATTTTCACTTCAACATTCATGTTGTTTTCTCATTCTAAGAATGATTAAATTGTTAAAAATAGTCAATAAAAATGAACTATCTATCAGTTACACGTATTAACAAAACATAATAGCCATTGACTGGGACAGCTACCACATAATAACAAAATTCTTAGTAACTTTGAGTCAAATTCTATATGAGACAATTAGTTTGGCTTGCACTGATTTTTTACATATTTGTCTTTACAAAGAGTTTCTAATTTTATATCATAAAATTTTGAGATTGACAAAATAGGTAGGCTGGTTCTATTTCCTTCTTGTATTATGTTGCAGCTCTTGGAAAAGTTAACTACAATGAGGCTCAAATCTTCCCCATGAGAAAAGTGTGATTTGATTTTCCTCTGCAAAAGTACCATATATATGTACTTGTTTTAAGTACCTGACCAAAAGATATCTTAAGAAGTATTGTCTTACACAATGTAATCTGTCTAATAATAATCTCTCTATTAATATAGTCTAATAATTTTATATAACTTTATGCAGTTTAAACTTCCAAGTTCATTGGTTGGTCTAAAAATGTCATTTTTCACTTTCCAACCAGTGAAATATCTCTTTTGTATTATACAAAAATATTATGAAATCCAAACTTCATCATATACTTCCCCAGTTGATCCATAAAATAATTTCATCCAAGCCACCAGGTTCTCAATATAAAAGTTTAAAAATGAGGTTCCTAATTCAAAGCCCTAACAATGTACCTATCACCTGTGGTTTTATATGAGAGTATACTTTCATTCAGTTACTTACTTAGCAAATAGCTGTGATCTGTCTGTTTATTTGTACACTGATAGCTATCTTTGCCTTCAAGCATAAATATATAGAAAGCAAGATACTCACTTAATGAAACATATTATGTGCAAAAGGGACCTCAATAAATGTATTTAACAAATATTTCCAGAATCAAACAAAAGGCTATTCATATTTCCAAAACTATGCTAAATAACATCTCAATTGTCACTAATTAATACATATTTGAATCATTTTCTTAATTAAAATTTTGATTAAAATGGCCCAAATTAGATCACATTGTGGTTTAAGAAACATAAAATGAATCACAAATAAATGAACAAAAGAAAGACAATCTGCAAAAATACTATTAAATATACATTGGCGAGGAGAATGATTTGTATTTGAGATCCTCTTAAGAATCTACCTTGGTAGCTCTGAGTTCTGTGAGCTGTTCTAGGAAATAATCGAATTCAAGGGGGTGGAGGTCATCAGAACTTCCAATCTGCAGTCAAGTCACACAGAAGTTGTGGGTAAACTTGGAACCTACTACTTGCGATCTGAAGTGGAGGTACAGTCCTGTGGGACTGAACTCTTAACCTATAGGATCTGATGCTATCTCTAGGTACTAGATACGATAGTGTAAGAATTGATTAAAATTGTAGGACACCTAGTTGGTGCTGCAGAATTGCTTGGTATAGGGAATAAAAGCCCACTCATCTGGTGTCAGAAGTGTTGTGAGTGTGGTAGTAGTGTAAGTAAAGGAGAAACACAAGAGGAGGACTGGGTTTTCCCCTAACAGCAATACAATAAATTCTAACACAATAACCAATACTCACTCTGATCCCAACACAGAGGTATTTACAGGCCCAAAATGACCATAATAAAAGCTTCTATAAAGCATCTGAAAAGCAGCATTGTACGTGGTGAGGCAGTACAGTTTAGCAAAGTAGCTTTAAAACTTGTGCTGGCCATGGATCCCTTTTCTTACCGTTTCACCTGTTCCACTAATCTCCCGGTAATTTTGAAGAGGTAATCTGGAACCCAGGACATACATTTTTTTTTTTTAAGGGAGGAAATGAATGCTGGTTCTTCTATGTATTAGCGTGGCAAGTAATTGAACTTCAATTTTCTTATACGTAAAATCTCCATTTTATATCTAAATCACAAACTTACTATGAGGCTTAAATGAAATAATGTATTTCAATGTTCCTTAGCTAGTGCCTGCTTAATAAGTGTTAAAGGTGAACTTAAAATTAAAACGCACATACATAAAAACATAAATGCTTTCTGATAAATGAAAAATTAAAAGATGATAAAGTTTAAGTAGAAAAAGCAAGTAAGTCTTCTAACGTAGAAAAACAGGTTAAAGGTATTAGGCGGTATTTAAAATAATCATCATCATTGTCTGTAGCATTTTTCATCTGTATCATTATCATCTCCTTTGCTACGTGCCAGACACTATGCTTGGCACTTTAAAGCACCAAGCTTTATTTCATTCTTACACCAATTTATTAAGATATTCACTGCCATTTTCCAACAAGGAAATAAAATCCTGACTAGACTGTAAATTAAACACAGGGAGAGATTTTGTCTGTATTGATCATGATCACCTAGCAGGTGGCCTGATCGATAGTAAGCACTCAGAAATAAGAATTAGATGGATGGGTGGATGAAGAGAAACTCTACAAAGTTACTTGCTGAGGTCACCCAGTAAATGGTGATGTCTGGATTTACACCTGAGTCTGGCTGACTTCATGCTTTTACTTAGCAGTGTGTCTAAATCTTAGAAAGTCTTCATCAAATAAATGAATGAATGGAAATGACTAAATAAAAGAAGGGCATTACATAAAGCTGGAATTCAGTGACTCTTAGAGACAGAGTCTAAAGTATTTCAAAGGCAGAAAAAGAATAATTTTAAAAAATAGCAAACAGTATTGAGTGAAACTGCTGAAGAAAGACTTAATGGCTAAAAGAACACGAGAAGGTGACTTTGGTACCATGATACATAAGGGGTCTAGCAAAGATTCTTCTAAGTAAATAGTATAAAACATGATTCTGGTCTAAAGTATATGAAAAGTCTGAAGGAAGACAGAAATAAAGGGTTAACATGATGGATTTGATAATGTGGTTGATTTATAGAAGCAGCATGGAGATGGGAGGAAGAAAGTCCAGTTGTTGGAACTAACAGAGATAAGAGAAGAACATGACCTATTCTTAAGACTGCCAGTGTATCAAGAATATAGGTGAAAAGAAAAACTACAAAGGGGAAAGCATCCAAATTCGAAGTGGGCCAAATGTGTAAGCCACAAAATACACATTAACCATTTCTAAATGGCTCTTTACTCCTAATTGAGATAGCTTATCACGTACAAAGAAGTGTAGTTGCAGGAAAATGTAATACATATATAAACGCAAGTATTATGAAGGCATTAACTCCATGGGCTTAGTGATGAGCCATTAAAACCACAGAATCTTTTGGAAAGAATGAAGAACTGAAATGAGGAGGACAGTTCAGGGAGAAAACTTTGTAAGGAATCATGAGGTACCGAGGGGTTGAAAAGTAGCTTATACCCAGTTTTATAATTAGTGATCAAGATTCCTAAACTACTTTCTTCATTCTTCTTTATGCACATTTTACTTACATGACTTACAATCATTTTATAAAATTCTAGACACCCATGCCCAAATCCATTTAAGTAAGTCCCTAGTTTTAGTCGCTTTAGAAACTAAAGTCTCCTCAGTAAAACTTGACTGCCTGGTCCTTTAAAAAACAAACGATGTGTCAGCAAATTCTGAGAACACCTTACCACTGACAAAAGGCATCCAACAAAATAAACTGTTCCCAGAAAAGCTTAAAAGGAGACAAAGCAGGCAGATACTGGTACCTATTGATCTGTTTGTATTTTGAAACACTTACCTAAGCAGTTTATGACCATTTGTTGTGGCAACTTCAGCAAGGCTTGTTAAAATCTTTAGGTACTGGCTTTCACTTTGCTGAGACAAATGTTCTAGAACTTGCCGTAACTAAAATTTTCACAAATAAAAAAATGTGATTATATAATAATCCATTAAACTTTATCAAGAAATTAAGTACCTATTAGTTTAACAAGTATCCCACAGCCAATTAGCTGCAATCGAGTCCTTTACATTTTGCCTTGCATATACGTAGAGATGACATAAAATCTTTGTTCAAATCATCCAGTAAAACAGCAATAAAAAATATAAATAGAACAGAAATCACCAAGTTTACAGAAATTTAATTCTACAATTTAAGAGAAAATTAAATTCTGCAATTTTTCAAAGAGTAAACCTATTCTAAATACAAAGCTCAGTAAACTAGTGATTACCAATCATAATATAATATTCCTCCTTAGATTCTTTTCCTCTACCTATAGGGAATATTCTAATTATCTTAAGAAGATAGCAAAGACTCAGTGGACAGAAGATTCATAGGGCCAAATATTAGCACAAGGTTTATTAATTGTTATATAATTCATACTTATCCTACAATGCAGACAAGCAAATTCACATATTATTATATTAAAATATTTATAATAAAATTACAAAGCACATTTGTAAACTGCCATATACACACTAAGCATGAATAAAGTTTGTTCATTTACAAGATTACATTTACACAATTACATTACCATGTTTTCTCGGAGATCTTCATTCTGTGTCATTTGAATAATCGTCTGGAAAAGCCTAGGATGATACTGAATTAATACTTCACAGGTCTCTCCATACCCACCCTAAAAAAAAATGCATATATTTAAAATTATCTAGATTTAAAAACAAAGTTCCTAAAGGAAAACTTGTAGACCCCACAAGTTAGGTTACTCCCACAAGAGTGCCCCCACTTCAGAAGCCAATTACAAAGTTCAGGCCACCCAAACTTCTGACAAACCAGCTATAATTCAGGAGTTCCCACACCTCCCCCTTGAGTTTGATTATTTGCTAGAAGAGCTCACAGAACTCAGAGAAACACTTTACTATTACCTGTTCATTACACAGGAGACAACTTGGGAACAACCAAATGGCAGATTCATAGGGCAGGGTATGTGGGAAGGGGCACTGAGCTTCCATATTTTCTGGGCATGCCGCCCTCCCAGCACTTTGATGTGTTCACCAATCCAGAATCTCTCCAAGAACCCCACTGTTTAGTCTTTTTAGGGAAGTTCCATTATACAGCCATGATTGAGTAAATTATTGGTCACTGGTGATTGTACTGATGCTCCAGTGCCAGCTACCTGGGAGTGAAGCCGAAGAGGCTGCCCTCTAATCACATGCTTGGCTCCTCTGGCAATCAGCCGCCATGCTGCAGCTATCTAGGGCCGTTCAGTCACTAGTCATCTCATTAATACACAAAAAGATACTATCACTCTGGAGATTCCAAGAGTCTGAGAAGGTCTTGCGTCAGAAACTGGGATGAAGACCAACATATATTTTTTATATCACAGTTCCTTATAAAGATCATATTCTTCACACACAAAAAAAAAATTGTGCCACCCTCTAATTTGAGAAAAAAAGTGAGTTTATCAGTCTCAATTTCTATTATAAAGCAGGGAGCTAAGAATATATATTAACAACATACCTGTACACATAAATCCAGAGGGGTTACTCCATTTTTATCTGGCAGATATTTGGCTCCTCGTAATAAAAGAATCTGTGCTGTGTCTCTCTGACCATGACTATATAGAAATAGAACCAAGTTAAAAATATAATTCTTTTAAATTAGTCTTTATGAATTAGGGAGAGTTAATATGAATAAATAAAGAATTAACTATTTCAAAAAATTGAGGTAGATCTGAACTATATCCTCAACAATCAGGAAAACTTTTCCCAATGTTAAGTCATACTTTCACTATGTCCTATTAATTATTAGAATTTAACATAGGACACATTATCTACAAAAATCATAATATTTGGGAATAAGTAGCTGCTACTCAAGTTTATACTTTATTTTTTTTCTTCCAATCACTTTCTTCTCAACTCTAACCTGACCTTCTTCCTATCACATACATCTAAAAGAATCTCAATACACAAGGGTACATTTTATGGCATTTTTATACCTGGTTGAAAAATAAAAAGGAGAAAAAAAAACATCAAAGTTGAGAGAATGGGGGGAGAGGAAGTTAACTAGCCAAAAATACTCTCTAGTGTCCAATCTTTGTTTTATCAACTCACTCAGTTTGGTTTCTGCTGATTAACTATTCAATCTGAGCTAGAATGGACAACTCTTTTATCCACATGCCCCGTTCTCTCCAATTACTCTCTGTCTAGCACAAGTAAAATTAGTTAACTACCATTCTTTCAGCTAAAGGAAGTTACTTTGGGTGTAGCGACCACTAGACCCTGGGTCTTGTAACTCAATGAACTAATCTGATCCTTTTAGATACAGGCAATAAAAAATAAATTTACAATCCAGGGCATTAAAGTTTAAAGCTAATTTTACAAAACAGCTAAGGAAGTCATATAGTTTGGAAGACTATCTGATCAAAAATTTTATTTTGCAGATGAGAAAAGCTACTACCTCAAGCACACGTGAAATTCGAACTCAGAACTCTGGTCTTGTAGACCAATACTCTTTCCATAATACCATTACCTAAAAAGGTATGTCATTTCACAAAGAGAAAGACTACATGTTTCCCTGAAACTTTAAAAAATAAAAATAAACCTATTGTTTTCTATAAAATCACACTGCATGAGGTACAACATAACCAATTGGAATTAAACTTAAAATATAGGATCCTGGGGCAGCTGGTTAGCTCAGTTGGTTAGAGCGTAGTGCTCTTAACACCAAGGTTGTTGGTTCGATCCCCACATGGGCCACTGTGAGCTATGCCCTCCACAACTAGATTGAAACAAAACCTACTTGACTTGGAGCTGATGGGTCCTAGAAAAACACACTTAAAATAAACAAAAGTTAAAAAAAAAAAAAAAAAAAAGGATCCTACTATACATCTGGTGGTACATCTGGTGGCATATAATCAGTTACATCACTCTCTTGATACTTTATTGTAATATTGATTATCTTCCTTAATATCAATATCAATAGGCCAAAACTAACAAGAAAAATATCTAATTTACTCCAGAAAAAAGAGAAAAATCAAGAAACAAAGTATTTAATATCTATGTATCCAATTTTTCCAATTAAATCGTAAACATTTTTTTTTTTAAGATTTTATTGGGGAAGGGAGATAGGACTTTATTGGGGAACAATGTGCACTTTCAGGACTTTTTCCCAAGTCAAGTTGTTGTCCTTTCAGTCTTAGTTGTGGAGGGCGCAGCTCAGCTCCAGGTCCAGTTGCCATTGCTAGTTGCAGGGGGCGCAGCCCACCATCCCTTGCGGGAGTCAAACCAGCAACCTTATGGTTGAGAGGATGCGCTCCAACCAACTGAACCATCCGGGAGCTCAGCAGCAGCTCAGCTCAAGGTCCCGTGTTCAATCTTAGTTGCAGGGGGCGGAGCCCACCATCCTTTGCTGGACTCAAGGAATTGAACTGGCAACCTTGTGGTTGAGAGCCCACTGGCCCATGTGGGAATCAAACCAGTAGCCTTTGGAGTTAGGAGCATGGAGCTCTAACCGCTTGAGCCACCGGGCCGGCCCAAATCGTAAACTTCTTGACAACAGAACTTATTTCATAGCACTGGTAGTGGCTTATAATATGTATTCAATACAATTATTGAATTATATTACTGGTTTTAGCATTAGATACCATTCGCTTGACAAGCATTTAAGAAAGTGCTGCACTACAGAAAAAATAATGGAGAGCTGAATCGTAATTTATTTAGAATCTATTAGATAACAAGCATATTGTTCAGGTCTTTGTATACAGTCTGGTTTAATCCTGACATTGTTATTTTAAAAAAGCATTCACTCTATTTTTCAGTTGCGAAAACAGTATCTCAAGAGTATAATGAAGTAGCTCAAGATCAACAGTTACAAGGTGGAGCAGAATCTAAATCTAGATCAGTCTGATTCCAAAATCCTTTATCCGTATCATTCTATTCCAACCAAGATGAATATACAGAGTTTACCCTCAAACAGTAAACAATATGTTACTCAAGAAAGTATGATATAATGTACAGGGGATGCATATATACTATGAGAAAAATATGGTGGGGATCACACAGTATGAACAGATAAGATCACCATGTAGAAATGGGATGTTGTTCAATAAATACAGTTTTAAAAAGTCTCAAAATAATTTTGTACCATATATAGCAAAGGAGATAATTAGCATGAAGAAAAAAATAACACTATGACATTTTTAGAAAAGGGGTAATTTCTAAAACTACATTAAAATATCATCTATGATCAGGTGACACTTCATTTCAAAAATATATTAAAAGCAAGAAACAATAGCTAATAATACACAATCTGCATAACCCAATTACCACATAACCTCAAGTACCACATTCTAACACGGCAAGAGATTAGACTACCCTACAACAGACTGCTTAGTGTTGCATAAAAGATTTTTCAGTTCAGATAACTGCAAAAATTTGCTCAATGAATAATTTTTCTTTACAATTCAACTTATTTTTAAATATAAATTAAAATAGTACTCCCTTCAATGAAGTGCCAATGTATTTTCTGGAAACTAAGAAGTTGGCAAAGATTTAACTAATAAGAAACCTTCTAAAGCACTTAATAGTACTGATTTCTTAAGCACTTTCTTTCAGTCTCTTAACTTTTTAGGCTCTTTCAGCAATACGATTTGAAAACTTGGCTAAAGTGCATATAATACATATATTGCCATATTTCTTGGAGTTGATTATGAAACAGAGATCATCTTTTCTAATGGTTCTTTCCTGTTCTAAAAGTTTACAATTTTGAATCTATGGACTGCTTTACGCGGCTACTTTTTTAGTTCACTAATTGAAAGGAGTTGCTTGATGGTAGCTACAAGTCTATTTGTAGAACCTTACCTATTTCTCGCTTTATCACAAACCTCTAAAATTCCATTAACATCTTATTAATTTACTCTATCTACATAATCCCAGCTAAACTTTGCTTTTCCTAATAGAATCTACAGATACAGAAAATGCTTGAAAATCATTATACATCCAAAACTTTATTTGAAGAACCCAGTTAAGGGAATGGAAAGCATTATGGCTGAATATAAAACCAATTAATAATTTAAGGACTTGAAACATCTGTAGATACCATATAAAAGTCCTGAAAACAAAGGTGCCTAAAGATAGGGGGAAATCAATGTGTGCCTATAGTACACAGGAAAGAAAGTTAGTTAATTATAATATTTTATGCAAAATACTTAGAGAAAAAAAGTGGCTCAGAACAAGTTCCTATAATTTTAGGTCAAAATCAGTCTAAAAATGACTCACTCACAGAAATACTACATTATTAAATAGTGCTCGGAATTAGAATAGAAGTGATACAAAGAAAAACAAAAAAGGTATGCATAGTGGGAGAAAATTTCTTAGAAAGACAACTCTGTATAGCATGAAATGAAACTGAATGTAAGAAATTACAACTTTGTGCTCACTGGGGAGTGGAAAAGTGTGCTAGTAAGCACTTACCAAGTACTAGGGGCAAAATACTCTGCAGGATGTTTTATACAAGCCATCTCATTTAATTCTCACTATAGTCCCACAAGGCAGATATCAGCATTTCCATTTCACAAAGAAGGAAACAATGCTTCAGAATTCAAGACACTTGACTAAAGTTGTATAGCTTTGGGGCTGGGATTTGAACTCTGCCTCCAAAATCTTGCTAGGCTCTTTCTCCTATATATCTCAATACCTTTTGAGTTTAATTCAAAATTCAAAAAAATAGTTCTGATAGTTGATCTCTACTTAAGATATATGATAATATAGCTAGCAATATCTCTCAACAAATAAAAACTTACATTAAGTTTAGCTTTTTAATCTCAGAACCCTATAATTTGTCTGCAGGTTCAATCTGTCCTATTTCCCATATTCCTTTCCCTTTCACTTATCACAGACCATACATAGGGAATAATTTATATTTTTAATATATACCTATATCTAGATAACACAAGTGCAATTAAAAATTTGCCTACAAATGAACCATGTTCCATATCTATCATCCTGCCACAAAAATGAATTTATTTTCCAGTTTCTATTTTAACCAGATTTGCTTAACCATCTTTGTTCAAAGAGATCCAATGTTTGTTAGATTAAAACTTAATGACAGCAATACAATACTAGCAGTAAGTACTTCTAAAAAAATTATTCTACCATATCCCTATGCTCAGACTAATTATATAAATATCCCAGTTCTGTACAATACTAATATACTTATATTTTACTATTATATATAGCATTGTTTTACATACTTTTCAAAGATGTAATCACAGTGATTCAATAAAAAACATTTAGTCTAAGTATTTAAGCACAAAGCACTGTACTTACTACACATTGAATATAAAGTGGTGAATAAAATAAACAAAAATTCTTGCTTTCATTGAGCTTTTGGTCTAGTAGTGGAGACACGCTGTAAACAGTAAATAAACAATTACAAAATACAAAGTACTATGAAGGAAATGATCACAAATGCTGTGATGGAAAATTTGGGGAGCGGCCTATCTAGGCTAGTCAGGAACTGCCTTCCTAAAAAGGAACAGTTAAGCAATGACATGAAGAAGGAGTCAATCACATAAAAAGCCTAGGGAAAAACATTTCAGGCAAAAAGAACAGCAAATAGAGAAAGCCTGCTGGAAAGAGTCGCTGTCTTTAGGAGCTCAAAGAAAACCAATGTGGGTGAAGCACAGTGAACCAAGCAGGGGTCAGGCCACGCTGGTCTCACACATCAAGGTAGAGTTTATATTTTATTTGAAATGCAACAAAGAGGCACTGAAAAGTTTTCAATATGGGATTTAAACACAAAGTGACAGAAGTTAAAAGATCACTCTGGCTGCTGAGGAGAGAACAGATGGGAGGGAAACATAGAGGAATCAGAAGACTAGTGAAGAGACTACTGCAGTATTCTAGACAAGGGGTAACAACTTTAACTAACCAAGGTGGTTTCAGTGAGCTGCAGAGAAGAGATTCAGAATATATTCTAAAGGTGGAATTTACGGAACTTACTAATAAATTCCAAATTGAGGGTCAGAGAGAGAGAAATAAAAATCACTAATCTATCATATTTTGCTGTACACTAGGTGCACTTTTTTGCCCAAATTTGTGAGGGAAAAATAAGGATGTGCATTATACATGGGTAGTACTAATTCTGTATCTATATAAATGCTTTCAATTTTTTTATTTACGCTTATGAGTTAAAAGTATAACTCTAGAAATCAATAACAATATCCGTATGGAAAATAATACCCTTGAATACGATAATCAGTTTTGTTAAACTTATGATGAGTTCTTGGCCTTCTATGATGCATAAATATTGTAAATTTATTACCAGTACATAAAATTTCTTGTACCTTGTATCTGTTCTTGTGTTCTGTAATTATTTGTTACATAAAATTTCTTGTACCATAATGTTAAACAAAAAAGCTAAAATTCCCTATAACACAAAAAACAAGTACCTAAATGTAAACAAATAAAAATTTGAATTAAAAAATTAAAAGATTTTTTCCCTGAAAGTCTGGGCCAAAAAGATAGGTGCACACTACACACAGGAGTTCATTATACACAGCACAATATAGTAGTTTCTGCTTTAATCAACTGGAAATACGAGGATTCCAACGACTGAAATGAGAAAAACTAGAGGTGGTTTCAAAAGGAAAATCAGCTCTATTTTGGACATGATAACATCTGAGATTCTATGAGACTTGCAAGTGATGATGTAAATCAGTTAGGTGGACATTCAAATTTGAAGCTTCAAAGAAAGCTCTGATCTAGAGATAACCCCTCAAGACAGGATATGATATCAGAGAATCAAATAGTGATATTATTCATAAATTCAGAATACTATGGAAGGAATTGGTATTCTACCAAGCAACAGAATCATAAGTTTAGAAAATGTCTGGATTCAGATAAGATCTAAAGTCCAGAGAGCCAAAGTCCTTATATTCTAACTCAAAGTTGTTCAATAATGATTTGAATCAGTCTTATCAAAGTAACATCACAGACCCTAAAGAGAATCTAAACAAGAAGAAAAGCAGGTCTTTCAGTCTAAACCAAATCTCTAATAAAATGTTATAAAACTGGAAAAAGACTAAGAAAAGAACAGCTTTCGGGAGAGCTCTATATTTGAATTTAAGGGCCTAAATAAGTATTACAAAATACAACTCAACAACAAAAAGACAAACAATTCAATTTAAAAATGGGCAGAGGACATGAACAGAAACTTCTCCCAAGGAGACATACAAACAGTCAACAGATATATGAAAAAAATGCTTAACTTCACTAGCTACTAGGGAAATGCAAATCAAAATCACAATGAGATAATCACCTCACACCTGTTAGAATGGCTATCATCAACAACACAAATAATAACAAGTATTGGAGAGGCTGTGGAGAAAAAGGAAGCCCCATACACTGTTGGTGAAAATGTAGATTAGTGCAGCCTCTATGGAAGGCAGTGTGGTGGTTCCTCAAAAAATTAAGAATAGAATTACCTATGACCCAAGAATCCGTCTCCTGGGTATCTACCCAAAAAATCTGAAAACATTTATCAGTAAAGATATATGTGCTCCGATGTTCATTACAGCTTTATTTATAGTGGCCAAGACATGGAAACAACCAAAGTGTCCTTCAATAGACGACTGGATACAGAAGATGTGGTATATATACACAATGGAATACTACTCTGCCATAAAAAAAGAATAAATAGTGCCATTTGTGACAACATGGACGGATCTTGAGATTATTGTGCTATGTGAAATAAGTCACACACAAAAAGTTGAGAACCATATGACCTCACTAATAAGTGGGATATTAAGCTGAAAGCAACAAAGGAACAAGACAAACAAACAAAAACTCATAGACACAGACAACAGTTTACTGGTTACCAGAGGGGAAGGGGGGAGAGGGGATTGTACAAGAGGGTAAAGGGGGTCAAACATATGATTATAGAAGGAGAACGGACTCTGGGTGGTGAGTACACAATGTGATATATAGATGATGTAGTACAGAAATTGAAACCTATGTAATTTTACTAACCATTGTCACCTATAAATTTCATTATAAATAAATAAATAAACATAACAATTCATTTCAATTCACATATTCTAAACCAAAGAAAATAACTGCTAGTGTATTATGAACTACTCCTAACTGCAAACTACATTTACATTATATATATAAACACTTTATCATATACATATATATATATATATATGGTGTGTGTATATGGGAGGAGGGGGTATATGTGTATAATTACAATATTGCTACCTCCTTAAGGACTAGGGTATATACATTCCAGTATCACTAATGTCTATAACAATACATGGTACACAGTGAGTACTAACTAAACGTTTGCTTACTACATAAATGAATCAATGAACAAAATGTATGCTTCAAGGAAATGAACCAAGACAGAGTACAAAAATAACTTAATGCATAACTTAATATCTAACAAGAATGATTCAAGAATTTTTTTTTTTTAAAGTTACATCCAGTGAAAGCAAAGACATGGCTCTGGACTAACACATACTTTAACAGCTATCCCACTGGAACTGACCTGGTACTTAATAAAGAATACAGGAAGTACTGATTATGTCTTCTCTTATTACTTAATAATTAGTCTAAAATTCAATAATGGAGTACATAAAAAACTCCCACTTATACCATATAAAAACACTGACAAGAAAATACTTTCCTCATGCAGTTAAGTAACAGAACCATAGTGTTATAATTCATTTTAAAAGAGAGCATAGTATTTGTGGGAAAATACACACAAGTGTTTGTGTTTGGAAATACAGCAGACGATACAGCATTCTTTAATGAGAGCATCTGGAAATACAAAGTATCATACCTGCAAGCAAAGTACAATGGAGTGGCTCCTGATACGTTTGGCCTGTTAATATCAGCACCACTGTCCAGCAAGCACTGCACTGTCTGGGGGGAGAAAACAATTAAATGTAAAGCCAGAAAAGTCAAAGACACAATTATCATCATTTTAATTCATATAAGGAAACTTCTTGCCACACCTTGAAGCTTTCAAGAAGAACAAGTAGGAACATGACCATTACAAAGGCTGAACAAATCCAACTTTTGGTAAGCTCTCACAGACACTACACAATACATGCGGTATTATCAATGGAATATAAATTGTATTAACCTGGGAAGGCTCCAGAAAGTTGACACATGTAGCTACCAAGGACTTCAAATTTGTCTAGTAAAACTGAGACAGTGAATTTTTAATTTCATTTTATAATTAATTTAAGTTAAACAGCCTCATGTGGCTAGTAAATTGGACAGTGCTGCTCTAAATGCCTGAATTTATAAACAAGAATTTTTTGCCTCTTAAAAGAAAAAATAGCTACGAAAGCTGTAACTCTCGCAAAGTCAAAGAGCACAATATTTAAAGTACAAAAATGTTAACAAGATAAGAGTCTTTTTGTTATTAACAGTAGCCAATCCTGACTGTTTTTCTGATAGTCATTCATATATATTCTGTCCCCTAAGTTTTAGTTCTGCAATCATCTGACTAATACTAACGAAAAATAATCTAATATAAACCTTAATATCTTAAAAATACATATCTGATGATTAGGGATTGGGCAAGTCTCGTCTGAAAACCTTAAAAAAGAGAATCTTTTCTGTTTTTATTCCTATGATCCTCATTTGAGTTTCTTCTACAAAAAGGAAGAAGATGCATAAAAACTTAAAAGCTTTCGGAATTCGACAGCTAAATATTACTTCTGGAGTGGACACGTGTTCATCCTTGTTGCTGCTCTAAAAACTTAATGCAATGTAAATACAATAATAAGACTATAAAAACCCACAAAGAAGAATGAAAAGGAATACAACAGCATACTAAATAAGTCAAGTTTGGGGGAAATGGCAAGCAAGCAGAGGAACAGTAACTGACTTAGCAGATCAAAGAAAGCTAAAGTTTAAGTTCCTGCAAATGGGGATTCCAACAATAAACCACCAATTCTCACTATAGGACACATACACAAAATACAGGAGCTGGAAATATCAACTACCATGGAAGATGGGAATAGTTACATAAAGTTAAAAACAGGAGGAGTAGTAAAAAGCCTACAAAAGAAACAATTGGACCATCCCCCAGGACCCTTCCTCCTCATCCCATACTGTTAGCTACTATTCCTCCCTATACTGTCTCAGAAGTAGAAAGGTTTATTCTTTGGACAAAATGAATAGGGAGGCTCTGGACTGGCAACAAGAAATACAGGTAAGAGCAGGGATAAGGAGCCATGCTGAAAACAACTAATTAAGTGAAAACCTCCAGCCTCCATATTCCACTGGACTCCCAGAAATCCAGTAGCCAGGCTTAAAACCTCAAGCAGGAGGAGACTAAAAGTTTCCTCTCGAGACTGGCACCAAAGAATTCGACAGATACTGGTGTTACAGAGTCACCAGTGAAATTGCACGATTGTCTCCTAAGGGGCATTTGATAATACTAAGAGATTTTTTTGATTTTCATGACAGGGGAAGGTGGAGAGCAATTGGTAGCTAGTGGGTAGATGTCAGGGATAAGTCTAAACATCCTACAATCTACAGACATCCTGCACAACGAAGAATTTTCAGGCCCAAAATATCAATAGTGCCAAGATTAAGAAACACTGCACACTGTAAGGCCAGTCAACAAACTCTGTCTATGTATACAATGCTTTCAGCTAACATTGTAGTGCCTCACCACTATGCACGAATGGACAGACAATATTTAAGAGACAACTTGAAGCAGGTCTCTAACATAAAAAGCAAAAATAAAAAAATAAAATATTAGAAAAAGGAAGTCAGAATAATAAAGACAAAAAAGGGAACCAAAAAATACAATAACAAAAATTAGAAAAGTAACAGATACTCTCAGAGAAAAAGTAAAAAATTTTAAATGTGAAAGAAATAAAAATTCAATTGAAGTTGAGAAAGGCAATGTTGAAAAACTACACAGGAAGTAAAACAAAAATAAAATAAGAAAAAAATGTGAAAATTAATAGATCAATCCATGAAGACACACTGTAGAAATTGAGAATCAAGAAAAAAAAGGTGGGAGACCCAAGGGAAATAATCAAGAAATAATACCAAAAAATTCACCAGTACTGAAGGACATGAGTTGCCAGATTGAAAAGACTTAACACCTACCCAGTCTAATAAATTAAAAGATCTTCAACAAGGGACATCAAAGTGAAATTTTACAATACTGAGGATATGAGATTGCAGAGATAAATAGAAACAGGACTGCTATTAAACTTCTCAACAGCAACACTGGAATCTAAAAGATAAAATGCCTTTAGAATTGTAAGGTATATGACTTCCAATGTAGAATTCTATACCTAGCCATACTATCATTTAAACATGGTTTTAAACAAAAAAAACGTGCTTAGCTATGTGAGATTTCAAAAAATAATTACCTCCAATGTACCTTTTCTCAAGAAGCTAGTGGAGAATATCCTCCTCTAAAACAAGGGAATACAATAAAATAGAAGATGTGGAATGCAGAATATTGGAGCTCGAACATAGGAAAGACTAAGAAATTCCCAGGTTTAGAGAAAAAGAATGAAACTGACATTACCTAATGAATTTGTCTCTGTAGAAAACAGTACTGAGATATCTCTCAGATCTTATTTTGTAAGAACATATAAGAATTACTGATTCATAAAAAGAAAACTGAGCAAAGCCAATTATTAATTTTAAGAAAAAGTCACCCTAGATAGGAAATATTATTATAGTTCACTTCTTGACTCAGCAGTAAACAATATTTATCTAACTATATATATATATGTATAATTGATACTGTCTAACCAAAGTTTGTGATATAATTTTAGAAATTGAAGGAGAGGGCCTGGGAAGAGTACTTAACTTAAATCCTCACTCACCATAATGAAAAATGATTTGGTGATATCTAAAAGTCATGAATTGAGAAAGAGCAGTAGAAACATATTATTTGGAAATACATACCAGAAGGAAAGCTAAAAATGTTGAATACTGCTGCCTGGTGATCATCACTTGGCAAAGCCGAATGAGAGTTTAAGGGACTATCATTTTTTTATTACAAACATTTTCATAAAAATGAAAATTTTAAGATATGGTATTAATGTTTTGTATCTGAATCTACTTCTATCTCAAGAGAAATTCTAAAATCTATGTAATATAGGTAACGTTATATAATTTATAACATAAATTATACTGTTACACAAAATTTTATCAGCTACATAATTCATTTAAACTGAGCACAAGTGGTCAAGTACAGCTTTCACATATAAGAAAAATATGCATTTAGGTCACTATAACATAAGGCCTATTTGAGCCTTTTAATTATGACTTTCCCCTTTTTGATTTCTGATTTAGAAACTATGTCTGTATGGTACCAAATAGATGGACAGCAGCAATAATGTTCACTAACTTATAGAAATTATAGTCAATAAACTATCTTTCAAAAGGCTCAGGAGAGATGAAAGCAAATTACCAAAAATATACATTAATATGCAATTAAAACCCAGCAATCCAGAGACAGAAGCTGAAACAAAATAATTATTAACATACTATGCATTCATAAAAATTATTAAAACTGTAATACTATACAAATACTATGTAAATACTATATAAAACTATAAGCAAAAAATTGTTAAAACTATATAATGATATAATATTATGATTAACCTTAACATATGCCTGGACCCTGTACTAATAAGCATTTATCATTTTATTTAATACACCCTATGAGGAAGTCGATATTCTCTCCATTTTTTACAAGCAGGAAACCCAGTCTCAAAGAGTAATGTGCACTCCAACACAAATAAACAGAGAAGCAGAGACTAAAACCTAAGCCCATGTTTATAAGCACTATGATATTTACCAAAAAGTAGGAATTCTAATTTTTCTGAATTTAGTTTACTAAATGTATTATGGCTAATTTGGCATACAGTCTTCATAAGCTGCATTAATCATAAATGATTTAATAATTCCTATTAAATAATTATTTGAGAGTCAAGCTCAAGCGCTTAAACATCTATTTATGTTTAGTTTTTAAATAATGTCATTTCTATACTTTTTACAGTACTTCTATTTTTATTTATAGTGTAGACCTTACAGTATACAAACAATTTAGCCCTCAGACTAACATATTCCTCTACTGTTCTCTTCAACAAAGTGGTGAGACAAACTTGGAACAAATAACAGCAAGAAAGCATGATTTACAATATGAACTGTCATCGTATCCTTGTCTATAGGAAATATTCTACAAAGACAGTAGAAATAGTTTCTGTTCTTAAGAGAGAAAAACACTTAAGAAAGTGGATATAGCTCATTCCAGCATTTTCTTTTCCATTATAAATCTTTCTGCTTTCCTGTTTTAACAGAATTATGCCAATTAAGGCCCTCAAAATACGCTACTAAAAAAAAAATACATTAAAAAAAAGTTTTCAATGTTGCTTGAAGACAAACAGGGAGGAAAAGCCCATTTCCCTCAGAGTAAAGATAAAAAATACATAAAGGGATTTGACTGTGAAGAATAAAAAATTGCCTTGCAACACTGAAATGAGTGAAAAGTCATCATCAATCTTGATGATTAAAAAATTTTTTGCAGATTTGTTTTTGTAAAAGCTCTCAAACAGGAGGAGAAAGTATAATACAGCATTCAATTATCAATGAAATGGCATAATGGGAGAAAACAAGAGTCACAGAGAACCTTAATCAGTTATTTAAAAATTTTTTCCAGTCTATGTGTAATTACTTATATGTATACAAAATAAAGTAACTTTGAAACCAGTAAAACTCAGGTGGATGAAACTGAGTATTTATTAAATTGAAATAAATACGTAAAAGCTCTTTAAGAAACAATACTGCTTGAAGATTTTAAACTATACACAAGCGTAAGGCAACAACATAACTGAAGAGAATAAATTCTGGATGCAACTACTAAAGTCCCTAAGGAATCCCCAAAGCAAAGATTTCCAACAACAGTTACAAACAAATCAGATATGACCTTTTATAAGAATCAGCACTATCAATATACACTACAATTAAAGGTACAAAAGAAAAAAGTGACACTCAGAAATGGAAACAAAATAGCAGAAAAAAGTTGGTCGAAATGATACTGCATATGACTAGCCCATTCCACCTTTCAACAAAAATTTCAACGTCTATTATGTGCGAAGGACTACTCTAAAGCTGGAGTTACATCAATAAACAAAATAGACAAAAAACATTAGCCCTCATGAAGCTTACATTCTTGTGGAAAAGGAAGACCAAGAGACAAAAGAATTAAATTATGTAAATGGTAATTAAACCTATCCAGAAAAATTGATAGCATTCTAAGACAGATTTGAATTCAATTTGTTTTAGCAAATTTCTCACCCCTAGAGCCCTAAATACAAATACTTCTGTGAAAACTGTACTGTCTGCTTAACAGACTATAAGCCACTAAGTCCAAAAAAACAGAATTGTGATTTACAGTGGTCCTAAGCTCTTCTGTTTTCCAAATGTTATGATGTCTCATTTGCAAATATTAAGCTCAGCAGTTACAATTTAATGTAAACATGTAAAAATATACCAACATAAATACTTGTGACTGATAGCTAACTACTATATTTTTCAAGTTATGGTTTAACACACAATTTTAACAACTACACTGAACTGAAATCATTTTATATGCCTAATTTAGATCACCAAAATATCTTTTTAAAATAATTCAGAACTTCCAATTCCCTGTCCAATCCGCTCCCCTTTAAAAAAAAAAAAAAAATAGAAAACTATTCTCCTATTCTTAGATAATCAACAATGGGTGTCTTTCACCATACACACTAAGAAACTGCTGGGAAGGAACCTTGAAGGAAAAGCATTGAAAGGGGATTTTCATATGGCCTTCAAAAATTACTTAAGAAGAAAACAACACATTTTCAACAAACTTCGTGACCTTTCAAGTGTTAAAACAATATCCTGAGTAGAAAACTAATGTGCAAAACTAATGTTCGGGTCAATCACAAAAGTCATTTAATTGAAGGCAATGACTAACAAAGACCACCTGTGTCCAATACACTGATAAATTACAAGGTAAGAAATCCAAGGCAGCTCTATTTTATCAATGTCAAGTCTCTAAATAACACTTAGCAAAGTAAAAAGGAATAGATAATTCAATATTAAAACTACAAGTAAAAATCTGACTGTGGTATTATTTGCTAAAAGACCAAAAAACAAAAAAAGCAAGCATATTTGTTTTATCTTTTGTTTAAAAATAATTCTGGTTATTAACCAATGTTATCCCAATAAATTTAATTAAATTAAAAAAATCCTGAACATTAAAAAAAACTTCTGATGACATGACTTAACAGAAATGCATAAGTAACTTATGCACTAAAAAAACAAAAGGCCAACTCACTACTCAGTGACTGGTTTTTATAGGTCTTCTCTAGAAATTTGTCCACCTAAACCTACAGAAACTTTAAACTCTTAGGTAGTATCTAGCAAAAAATCAATATTGTCCAGGTGTGCTAGAAAAATCAGAGAACAGGACAACTTTCTACTATTTGCTTATATTTCCCAGGAGTGATAAACGAGAATTTGAACATTAGAATACATAAAATTACCCTGAACCTAAAAATACATTATGAAATGTTAGTCTATCTACCTGTGTGTCTCAGAGCTGAATCCAATTAATGTTTTTGCAAAAGCTTTCCATTAACCATGGCTGTCCTATAATCTCTGGATGAAAGTTGGAAAATGGCTAAAGGTACCAACAATCAATACTTGGAAGCTGAACATAGGGGAGCACTGTTCCTTAATAAGCCTACAATTTCAGTAAAAAAAGCGGTTTGGTTCTATCAAACAACTGCTTTTAAGATTCAGGAGCTTAAATTTGCTCTAAGCAGGGCTCAACTATCATTTTATATGGTTGTGAAGCTTCATATTCAGCTATGTAAATTCAGCAATATAAAGTTTATTCTGATAAAAATAGAATTTCTTTTATAAGTTAATTGAAATCCGTCCATAAACTAATCCTGCTATGTACTCTAACTTACATAAATTGAAATTGAACCATCTGACAGCTCTCTAGGGTTTCTAAATTCAAGTTATTCCAGAAAAACAGTAAGCAACTATTTGTGGTAATTCAACACATTAATAAATCCTAGCTAATGACAAAGAAAAAATTTAACCATAAAGTAAGTTCAATTTATGGCCAAAAAGTTGGAATCAATTATACCTACGTAGAATAATATTAAGTTTTACTACTCTTTCTAAAAATAAGATTAAAACTCAAACAACACACGGGACCTAGCTTACTGCACAAGAGTAAATGAATTAAGGAACCAGATACTGCTCTCTGTGCTTTTCTTGCAGAATCACATCTTCATGTTAATAATGGTAGTAACAGTACCAATACTATTGTTGCTCTTAAGTGTCTTCCAAAGACACTTCACAATACTTTCCTTAATTATGTAATCAGTAGACACAATATACCTTAGGAGGTCAATAAGAACAGGGAAAGAAAAGTTGCCAGAGGCTATATAATAAGCTAGCTGAATAATCAAACTCTGAATTGATTTGTTAAAATCAATATCCAAAGACTAACCATAATTCTGGTATTGTACAGCTAATAACAGCTGACCTGTTATTAGGAAAGTTATAAAGAATTACATTATTAAGGAGTTGTTACGATTGTTTCTTTCATCTGATCATTTATAAATAGTAATAGAAGTTGTTTAAAATCACAATGCTATTATGTTGCAAGGACAAAAAAAGGTCAGAGTGCACTCTTCAATTGCCCACACTGCTTCCTTCCAACAAGAGGATGATGACACCTTTATCTCAGTTTACCTCTAATGAAACAGATAGTCCTATATGAAGTCATGGCAAAGGTTACTTCATTTCTTGAGTATGGCAAAAATGAATGAATCTTCTAAATTTTTTATCTTTAAAAAAGTAATGTAAATCTGAAAAGCATTTCTTGTCATTAAAGCAAGAATATAGTATTCAGTTATAAATTCTATAAAGCTTTAGAACTCTTTGCCAATTACTCAAAATCTTTTCATGTACGCCTGAGATTTACCCTAAAATGAGATTAGAAGGTAAATTTCAGAAGATTCTTTTTTTATCACATCTGCCCCTTCAATTTGCAAAGAAATGATATGCTTTAAAAGTGTTTTTAAATGGAGTTTCTTTCCCATTCAAAGTTTTGTATTTCATTTTATAAAACATAATATGAAAACTTTTACGCTTAAAAATAAAACAATCTCAAAATCTATGTCTACATGGATACAAGTATTGAGTATCTTTTAATAAATTGATGCAAGAACTGACTATTTTGAGACATTAATGAAAAGACTATTTTCACTTGCCACTAAAATAAGTCACTATGAAACCTGACAACGCATTTTAGACTCAGTATTCAACTTATGGAAAGATATACAAAGTATTTTAAAAAAATCAATAATCCCTATCGTGTAATAACTTACCGTATCTCATAGCCCAGTAAATCACATCAAACTCAAGACAAAAAGATATGTTCGCCTACTGAGATTTTAGCACATCCCAAAAATATACGAGTAATTATGAGATATAGGTAATATCAGCATAACTATCCAAAGATGTTTTAGAGGTATAATGCATCCTGGAGGCTAGGAGATAAACTAATTTTTCAAGGTTTCTTCTTGCCCTAATTGGAAAAGGATTAAAGATGAAATGATTCATAAAATAATTTTCAACATTATCTGTATATGATCCTTGCAGATAACTATAACTGATGAACTATGACAAAATGGAATTCACTCACCAATACCATAAACCACAAGTTAATGTGAGTTTTTGTACACTTCCTCTTTTACTATATCTGCAAAATCTCACCCTGTGAAATTCATCACCACAGTGAAGTCAGGCTCCCTTTAAATCTTCTGAGAATACAATTCTTCAAAGGCATTTAACTATGAGGAATTCTCCCTTACTTTACCACACCTGCTTTAGGTTGCACACCATATGGAATATATTATACTTACACTAACTACTCTTCAATAATTTCAGAAGGCAATTCTAAATTTCTAATGCAGCCTGCAATGCTCATGCTTTGAGCCAAGGTCTTCTTAGTAATTCTTGCTTCTTCACTGATTCAAGGCAGCTAAAATTGTCTTTTGTACCTCATTTCTAATCTGAACTCCAGTTTTCTCCTGCACAAGTTCCTGGGCAACAAGTAGGGTTTGCAATCTTAGTAAATGACACTCCACTTATCTGTTAATAGCAGACAGTGCTTATATTAAAGTAGATGCTTTTCTGGTCCTATGAGAGCTACAAGCACAATTCACTCTGTAATATGTGTAAGAGTTGCTTAAAAACCTGGGCCATTCAAGATTAGCACATTTCAGGTAATTTTTTTCCACACAGAACATTTTTTAAATTTAATAATGTTAATGCTGAGAAAGTGAAAACTAATGGGAAAGAATACTCCTTCAAAATACTGGGTTAGTTTTCAGATGATAAAAGACAAAAAAATAAAAATGAATACTGATGTTCAGAAGAAATTTCAGGAGAAAAAAAAATCCTATATTCCTCCTTTTATAGAACTCTTAGTATACATATAAGACTGTCAACTACAGCCTCACTATCTTAAAGTAAAATATTCTGTGAACTGAGGTCAAAATAGTGTCTACACATGTAGGATCCCACATCCTGAACCCAAGTTGGGAGAAATGTGTTTGCAGAGATAGAAATTAACAATTCCACTGGGAATTCTCCCAAAAAAAAGATAAAACAGTGTACAAAAAAAATGTATGGGGCGGCCAGATGGCTCAGTTGGTTAGAGCGTGAGCTCTTAACAGGGTTAGTGTTAGTGGTTCGATTCCCACATGGGCCAGTGAGCTGCGCCCTCCACAACTAGACTGAAGGACAACTACTTGGAGCTGATGGGCCCTGGAGAAACACACTGTTCCCCAATATTCCCCAATGAAATTTAAAAAATAAATAAAAAATAAACAGACTTGTATCTTTGTAGTTGTTGGTGGTGATTTTTTGTTTTTGGTTGTATTTTGTTATTGTTAGCAAGTAAATAAACAACATTCTATAACCAATAACATTAAATGTGGAGGGAAAAACAACACCCTGAAAGTAACCAGGATAGCAAATTATTGCAAAGCACAAATTCTTCTAAAATCTTAAGCTAATAACCATTTAAGGCAGCAAAGTCTCCTAATGAGAAAGAAAACTACTAATAATTTTAAAAGCCAAACGTTTGTACATAGGAATAACAGGAAAGTATTGCTATAAAACAGATGCATGATTTTAGAAATCAAACATCAGAAAGAAAACAACTGTCACTCTAGTCCTTGTATCATATTCCAAGACAGTAGACAAATACGATAACCCAAGTTGAACTATTTTAGCAATGTCAGTGCTCATTTTTTTTACTATCTAATCCCAATAGAAGCTTAATAGTAAAAAATAAAATATGAAAAATTTATTTGATAAAACTGAGAACATACATTTAAAATTTTAATACATTCAGCTATTACAATCTATGAATCAGAAATAAAATTGAAATCCAAATTACAAATATTTTGAATAGATTTAAAAGCACTGTTTTTCTATTCCTTTTATCCACATAAAATACTATGTGGATAAATAATCAGAAGTCTGTATGATATAGAAAATGTAAGAATTTGCTATGACGCTTCACGTTCCCAGTTATTCACAGAAAAAAACGTTTCATGGATTCAAAGCTTTCAATAAAGACATGCAACTGGAAGCTCTCCCCGCGAAGCTTACCGTCTTGTGACCATTCTGGCAGGCCACATGCAGCGCCGTCTGCCCCATGGCGTCCTCCACGTCGACGTCACTGACGTGCTGCACAAGATCATGGAGCAACTCCGTCCGCCCATTCACAGCCAGCCAGTGTATCTGTGCAGCCATTCAGTTACTTAGCATTTATGCAAGAGTGTTTCATATAAAAACAGCAGATAAATAATGTGATTATTTCTCAACTGTGGGTATGATACACACAGTAAACACTAAAATTAATATTCAAGCCTTTATACTTTTTCCCTATATTTTTATATGGGGAAAAATACGCATCAAGATGTAGGTTACACCAAAATCAAGCACCTTCATGGTTAAAAGTAGTTAAGTATAGACTTAGAATCATCAAATATTCCGCTTCTTAGATGACTCTGGACTCTATGCATAGCTTCACTCTAGAGAAAAAGCAATGGATATTTTCCCTTCCCCAGAAGTAAACATGAGTCAAAAAGTAACACAGTAGATGTCTTAATCTTTACATATGATGCATGTATCCTGTATTTTACAAGTAACATGTGCATCATATCCAAACAATAAAATATATAGGAAGGATAAAAATATAAAGCATGTAAATCTACTGCTCAAGGACAGTCAATGTTAAAACTTTGGACTATGCTATCCATGCATTTTCATTTTACTTTTTTCCATTAAAAAATATGTCATGGAACTTCCCCAAACACCATTGAAATAACAGTAAAGAGCACTTAAAGGACAGACTCACTAAGATAAAGAAAAGAATACAATAGCAACGAATTTTGGAAGCTGGAAGCTTTTGACTTGTCAGAAACAAAAGCTAAATCCTAAACCAGAAGCAGAAAAAGCCAAGGAGGAAGGTGATTCAGATCACAGAACTCCCAAAAGCTAGGTAGGGGTTAAATCAGTAGTAAGCACCCTGCACCTCTTGAAGCAGGGGCAAATGTGGGACTAGAACCACATCAGTTGAAAGTTTATTTCATAAGATTTAGACTCATAGATCCCCATCCCTTCCCAACTCTGCATGGCCAATAAATGCCCCTCCCCAGTCTGACAGAACTGAGGCTTGAAAATAGAGATGTCTAGATAAGAGACACCAGGCACACTGACGCAAGAGTACCACACTGAAAAAACAGGTAAAGTGCAAGTTTACACACTGAATATTGAAATCCCAAAGCATTCTTCTCTACCCAGCATCAAGAACGCCAGCATCCTCCGGGTAGAAGAGCTTTCTCAGAGGAATCTAACCAGCTCGTAAGTAAATGCCAAAGAAACTGACATCTGGAAGGATCCTAAAGGCAAATATCCAATAGGATCCCCCTATACTGAGGCCAACAGTGAACAAACCTCACTCTTTCGAAGAGCTTTTTCCTGTTGTTCTACCAAACATTTGACAAATGCATCTAATTTGAGACCAAATAAAAATATAAATAAAAAATAAAAAAAGCAAAAAGTAGAGGAAAAAGGAACTATGAATATTCAAATAGAAAACTTCCAAAAAAAACTGTATTTAATACTCTGAGAGAGAAAACATACTGACTGCATCCTTGAAATAAGAACAGGATACTATTAAAACAACAACAACAACAACAACAACAACAACAACAAAATAGTTCCAAAAAAAGAAACAAGAAAAAACTCTCAGAAATTAATACTGTGTTTAGAGACATGTAAACTCAAAAGAAGATTCAGAATATTGAGGTCTTCCAGAAAGCACAAAAAAGACAAAGAAATGGAGAAACAAGAGAAAAAATAAGAAAATCAAAAGGCTATCCCAGTCCAACGTTCAAATAACAGAATTCAAAAACAGAGGAATGGAAATCACTAAAGAAGTAATTTATGAAAATTTCTCATGAGCTCCCATTACATGAGTTTCCAGGTTGACAGAACCTCAGTATTACCCAGCCAAAGGGATAAAATTAATCCAAAACAAGACATATAATCATGCAATTTATAACTCTAAGGACAAAATAAATTCGATACGTTTCTAGAGAGAAAAAAACAAAACAAGTTTCCTAAAAAGAATCCGAATCAAAATGGCACCAAACTTCAAAACTGAAAGCCAGAAGCAATGCTTTTAAAATCCTAATGGAAAACAACATCTAGCCTAGAATTTTACTGTCAGCTAAATTATCAATTACATAATCAGACAGACTGAAAGACTCAAGCAATATTCAATCATGCAAAGTGTCAACAAATTTACCTCCCATGCATCCTTTCCCAATTAACTATTTGAAAATGAGCTCCCCCAAACTGACAGAATAGCTGTGAAAAACAGAACCTATATAACAAAGAACCAAAAACTAGAGAAAGGCCAAAGGAATCTCCAGAATGATTGTGAAAAGACATCCCAAACAACTGTGAAGCAGCCTAAAAATCAACCAATCTGGCTTACAAAGACAGAGGTCTTCATGAGAGACTCCTTTAAAACGAATCAAGATGAAAGGTACTGAATATGTATTATGAGGATATTTACAAGTTCAGGGAAAGTTTGGTATGGATTAATAATTAAGTACTTAGAAAACTTCAAAAAAAATTTAAGCTGCAATAAGACAAGAAACAGAGATAAAAGACATACAGATAGAAAGGAAAAGATAAAACTATCTTCTATTTGCAGATTACAAAAAATCCCAAGGAATCTACAAAAAACTCCTAGAACCAATAAGTGAGTTCAGCAAAGTCACAAGATACATAATCAATGCATAAAAAGCAACTGCATTTCTACATACTATCAGTGAACATGCAGGAATCGAAATTAAAAACACAATACCATTTACAACTGCTCCAAAGAAAATGAAATATTTAGCTTATACACTTAACATATGCACAAAGTCTGTATGCTGAACAGTAATGCTAATGAAAGAAATCTAAGACCTAAATAAATGGAGACATACTGTGCTAATAGATTGGAAGACTAAACACAGTAAAGATGTCAATTCTCCCCAAACTGACCTATAGGTTTAATGCAGTTCCAATAAAAACCCCAGCAAGGTTTTTTGTCATAGACAAGTTTATTCTAAAATTTATATGGAAAAGGCAAAGGAACCAGAATAGCTAACACAATCTTTACAAAGAAAAATAAAGTGGGAGAAATTACTCTGCCTGATAAATAGCTACAATGATCAAGACAGTGTGGTACTGGCAAAGGGGCAGACACATAGATCAATAGAACAGAACTGAGGACCCTGAAATAAACCCATACAAATATGCCCAACAGATTTTTTGAGAAAGATGCAAACCCAATTTCATTCAGGATGAATAGCCTTTTCAACAAACAATACTAGAATAATTGGACTTCATAGGCAAAAAAAAAAAAAAAAAAGAACCTCGATTTAAGTGTCACATATTACACAAATATTAGCTCAAAATAGATCATAGATGTGTCATTTGTTCCATGCGTCAAATTATAAAACTTTTTGAAAAAAGGAGAAAATCTTCAGGATCAAGCACATAGTAGGTATTCAAGAAATTCCTGTTGAAAGAACAAATGAAGAAACATGAGGGGTCCCTTGTGAGGGAGACCAGCCTAGAAAGCATGTCGTCAACAATTCTCTCCTTTTGTACAAAAAATCCTGGGGCTCTTGGCTCCCGGCTGAAGGTTTATTCCTTCTCAGGAGCCTTTGGCTTTTCCTCCCCCATGTTTGTGGCAACTATTCAATTCTGCAGCAGCATATTTTTGCCATCCCAACTTCCTTCAGCTGATGTCAATGAGCTGTACTGTGGAGTTCATTTCACCATGGTAGTCTGGGACTAAGGAGGAACACGCACGGCGGCCAGGATGGTTTCCAAGAGGAGGTACACCACACCAAAGAGGGCCACACGAGAGAACACCGAGGTCTATTCCAGGTAGAAAGAGAGCAGATGCTGTTTTGCTATAACAAGCCTTATGGAATCAAATGACTCTTTACATATATGCATGAGTCATTTTTTAAACAAAAATTGGATTTGAAAAAAATTTCTCTCTACTTCCATTAAAGTTCAGAAGTGAGGAGAAGAAATTAGCAGATAAAAACTTAGGAGATTAAACAGATGATATGAATTTTGGACATCTTACCTTGCTTATACTAGATAGTGCCCTAAGGATTGATCTATGTCAATGCCATCGTTTTCTAAACCTCTGTGGTACCTATCATATCACTAAGCATGCTGTAGATATTCAAAATACAGTTTTTCTTTACAGGGATGGTGTTATATTGTTAATCTGTAACAACACCTGGATTATCACAGGAATTGGGGATTCCATATAATCATGATTGAGCTTCTTCTTTAATAAGTCATTCTCAGGATAATTCAAATCTTAGGGAAACTTTTCTTTTTCTGCTCCACCCTCCAGCCCCTCAAGCAAAAATTCTTAATCAGAAAGGTCTTGAAAACTGTCAAGGTATGAAAATACTCAATGTTCTTCTTTATTCATAAATTAAAAGATTTAAAACCTATAAACACTACCAAAGGGAGGTAAAAAAATTTTTTTACTGAGTTAATTATTAATAAAACATCCATCACCTTATATATAGATAAGTAAACTTTAATAAATAAAACTTAGTATCTTCCGTCATGACTTCAAACCAATTTCCAGTAATCACATAATTCTATTTTATCTCTACTTCTAAAACAAATAATGCACCATTGAATAATAACAACTTGATTAAAATTTTTGGACTTCAATCTCTTCAGAAATATCACATACCTCTCTATAATATCTATGTGGATCAAAAATATAGTAACTGGTTTTTTAAAAGTAAGTGACATGGCAAAATGAATAAAAATACTAAGTAAGACCTAACAAGCCTGAAAGGCTATAGGCCAAAATATTAACAGCAATTAACTCTGAGTGCAAGGAATACAGGTGACATCATTCCCTTGTTACCTTTTTTTTCCTTTATGCCTACCCATCCAATTTTCCCACAATGTATATATTAAAAGAATTCAAAAGGACAGAATGAAAAACAGCTCTCCTATAATGACACATTAGCAGAGATGTTCCTAAGAAATCCCTTGAAAGTCAGTGACAAAAGCTAAGGGAATTAGACTTCAAAACAAACAAAGGTCAGAAACTTAAAAAGAAGGGAAAAGGAGAAAGAGGGGAAAAGGTGAACCAAAACTCCTCTTAATAAACATTCCTAAAGACTGTATCTCAAATCATTCCACATCTTCTTAATTACCACAAAGAACTGAGCTGTAAAAACACTTGTACTATATTTTGCATTACTATCACCTTCAATATTATTTTCTAAAAAGTATTTTTAAAATCTCACATAAAATACTTAGCACTTACTGCTGTAAGGCCTTCATTATTACAAATGTTGACATCAGCACTGTATTCTAATAATTTACTCATGCATTTCTTCTGCCTGAAAAGAGAAAGAGACAGTCACAAATAACTAATGCTAGAAAAATAAACAAATGACAATTATTTTAATGAAGTATTAACTACATTCAACATTAGTTGATGGTAAATTATCAATCCTGCAATAGTTAAATAAACCCTATAACAATATTTAAATAAACTGCAATATTTAAATAAACCCTATAACATTTGAAATAAAATATAAATTGTTTCTATAACTCAAAGACAAGATAATGAAAAAGCACACTGAGATTTTCATGTCATTGGGACAAATTCGTCACTCAAAATGCTGAAATTTCTAGTACTGACTGAATATTTGGAATAGTAATCTTCATTACAAATACAAGACAAAAAATGTAAGTCTAACAAAAGGGGAATAGATATAGCAAAAGAATGTCTGAATGTTGTATTATACACTCTTGATTGTGAACTATTTAAAAGTTAATACTAAGATAAATTATAAAAACATAACCACAAAATTAATAAAATGCATATGTATGCATCCCCCTAACCCACTTCACTATTTTTAATTATCTTTACTGTGGCAAAATACACATAACATAAAATTTATCATCTTAACTATTTTTAAGTGTACAGTTCAGTGGCATTAAGTATATTCATATTCTTGTGCAACCATCACCACCGTCCACCTCGAGATCGCTTCATCTTGCAAAACTGAAGCCCACTGATCAGTAAGTAATTCCCCATTCTCTCTGCCCCCCACCGCCCCGAGCTACTACCATGTTACTTTCTGTTTCTATAATTTGGGCTTATCTAAGTACTTCATAAAGGTAGAATCAAACAGTTGTTTGTCTTTTTGTGACTGGCTTATTTCACTTAGCATAATGCCCTCAAGGTTTATCCATGTTGTAGCATATGTCAGAATTTTCTTCCTTTTTAAGGCTGAGTAATATTCCACTGTGTGTGTATATGTGTGTCTGCGTACCACATTTTCCTTATCCATACATCCATCAATGGATACTTAAGATTGCTTTCATTTTAGTTACTGTGAATAATGCTGCTTTGAATATGGGTATACAAACATTTCTTCGAAACCCTGCTCTCAATTTTACTGAGCACATCCCCAGAAGTGGGATAGTTGGATCATATGGTAATTCTATTTTTAAATTTTTGAGGAACCACCAAACTGCTTAGCAGAGCATCTGTACCATTTTACATTTCCACCAATAGTGCACAGGGTTCTAATTTCTCTACATCCTTGCCAACACTTGTTATTTTCTGTTTTTTTAATGAGTGTGGTATCTCATTATAGTTTTGATTTGCATTTTCCTAATGATTAGTGATACTGAGCACCTTTTCATGTTCTTAGTGGCTATTTGCATATTTTCTTTGGAGAAATGTCTACTCAAGTCCTTTACCCCCTTTTGAATTGCCTACCCATTTCATTCTGCTCACGTTTCCTCTTTGCCTGATCCATTACTAGTCACTATTCAGTATTCATCTCCATTTCCCCTTCATTAAATAATTAAATGAAAATTCATGTGGAAAAAAGTGATATGCACAATACATGTATGTATGCATACATGTATGTAATATCCATTTTACACATATATGCTTTGATTAAGAAACTATGATATCATCCATGGCATGAAAGTTGGTGATCTAGTTGAGTAAATAGTTATATGTATAACATAGAGTGTATATGTAATAGTATATTATGTGTAGTACCATGTTTTCCCCAAAAATGAGACCTAGCCGGACAATCAGCTCTAATGTGTCTTTTGGAGCAAAAATTAATGTAAGACCCGGTCTCATTTTACTATAAGACCAGGTATAATATAATATAATTAATATAATATAAACTGGGTCTTATATTAATTTTTGCTCCAAAAGACACATTAGAGCTGATTGTCTGGCTAGGTCTTATTTTCAGGGAAACATGGTATGTTTGTTAACATAATATAGTACTGTACATATATGTATTATGTATATATAGCATTGATATAAAATATACGAGGACAGTATCTACATATATACTACATGGTATATAGAGAGCATTTAGTACATATAGTATTAATATGTATGTGTATACTCATATATTACTATTTACTCAATTAGACCATAAGTTTTTCATGTCATGGATTACATATTTCTTTAATAAACTCAATACTAAGCATAGGTACTTTCAATAAAACTTTATTAATTATCTATAAGTCAATAGCTAAAATTTTTATTGACTGAATAAATCTTTTATAAGAAAACAAATTACTTTTCTTGCTTTGCCTTTTGTATCTGAAATGAAGTTAAACCTCATTTAAAATCAGCATTATAATCAAAGTAATGAAAGAAAATAAAGCTCTGAGTAAACTTGTAAGTTCGAACACTTACGAAGTTCTTTCATCTAACACACTGTTTTGAAAATCTTAGAAAACAAATCTTCAATAATCATGAGACAACAGACTAGTCCTATTAAAATGAACATATGGTTTAAAGTGTGTCTGTGCGTGCCTGTATCCATATTGCTGGATTTCTAAAACCTCCTCAAAAGCCTGTTGTGGACCATCAGTCTGATGCCAAAATAAGCACATAGGTGGAAATGGGTCAGTGACATAGTTCCAAAGAAATGTTAAGGGTAAGGGTTGGTAAAGGAAAGCAACAATCCATAATGTTCCCCCTCCCAAAAATGAACAGCAAAAGGTAGAAGGCAATAAGAGAGAACTATATCCTCTTTTTCTTAATAATCATTATTGCTATTTTTCCAGAACCTGAGTAAGTCAAAACAACCCACTAAGTGAGCACCTATTTTGCTAAAAATTGGAGTTAAAATATTAACAAACGGGCTCTGCCCTTTATGAGCTCACTATCTAGTCCAAAAAATTAAGAAAAAATCATGTTTCAAATCTGACCAATATGAAACCTAAGGATACACAATAATTTTGAAGTCTTCTCTTTAACATTCTCATACAATCGTGAACAATGCAGAATCCTCCTAGACAGAAAGCAACTATTTTCCTGCCCTGATTCTGCAACAATTTTAGGAAGCTTATGGGAACCCAAATGACACAGGGACCAGTCATCCAAGTGCTCTGTGGCAGCCTAATGGATCTTCTACTGGAAAGGACGGCAATTTAGTACTAATGCACCCAGCACTAATGGGTAAAGAGAGAAATATTAAAACAGGCCATCTGACAATGATAGCTGAGGGAACAAAACAAAAAACTAACCCCCAAAAAACAGATGGACCAGCAACCATGGCAAAATTCCCCTATGACTTATACTTTAGTCTACACAAATATGAACTCATGAAGAAATTAAACAGCTATTTCTGAAAACATGAGAAGCAAACATTTATTGAGTACTTCTAAGCTATACAAGGCACCCGTTCAATAAATAATCAAAACTGAAACAGTTAAGTATTAAAAGGCATCCAAACTGATGTTGTTAGTATTATGAATTCCTCTTATTCCTTTTCTCTTCACTGACTTGCCATGTGAATCATGCAAAATCTCTCATATTTCTTCATCTTTAAAATGTTAAGTCTCCAAGTTAAATGTTATCACCAGAAAAAAAAAGAAAAACATGTGAGGTGATGGTGATGGATGTGCTCATTAACTAAATGGGAGGAATCCTTTCACAATATATAGGTATGTCAAATCATTACAATGTACACTTTAAAATCTTACTATTTTGTCAATTAAACCTCAACAAAACTGAGGAAAAAGAAGTAATAGTCTCCTAAATGATTATGTCTTCCTCCTACAAAAACATTTTATTCCTGCTGTGTACCAATCTGTCCTTTCATTTCCAGTTGTTAAGGAAGAGTACTGAGATATTTTTCGATATGTAACTTTTTCAGACCTTTGTCACTATCCTACCAACAACTGGGATGATATATCTAGGTCTGAGATTAATTCACCAAGTTAATGAGTGATTTACTCTATGACCTTGGGTGTGATACCCTACAACGTAGCTGATGTGGCCAATTATTATTAATGTTAAAAACAACTGTTTAATCAGCACACTATTACCTATTAGAACAATGGACAATTAAACTGTTTCCTGTGCTAAATCAGGAAATGGGACAGAGCAGATAAGGTCAACACTATGCCTTTCCTTGTTCAACACAGACATCACTATGGTTCTTGTCTTTTTTATTTCACCGTAATCCTTGTATGCAAAAATGTGGCCTGAGATTGACAATTTTAGATAATTTTAGTCCCACACCCATCTCACTTAGGCAGCCAGGTCAACTACTTAGAATCCCAATTCAAAATAGGAAACTAATATATTTTTAAGAGTAATCAAAAGAAGAGACACAGTGATATATACCTTCACAAGGAAGTTTTATAGCATTCGAAAAATGTTTATAAGTTCCTCAAGTCCTGAATCAAAAACTATTTATTTTCATTTTAAACATATTCCAACCATTTTTGTCTGTCAATCCAACAGAGTGTTAAGTGAAAAACAGTGGTAGACGCAGACAGAAATGTGACATCTGAATTTTTTTTTTTTTTTTAAGCAGAACGCAGCTCACAGTGGCCCATGATGGGATCGAACCAGCAACCTTGGTGTTATCAGCACTACGCTCTAAGCAATTGATATAACCTGTCACCCCTGAAATTCTTTACAAAAAGGACCCAAAAAAAAACCCTGTAGAAAAATCTAGTAGGATTTAAAATAGCATACAATAACATAAGGATGTTCATGATGACGACCAGGGTTACCAGGGAAAGGCAAAAATATATTCACATATTAGAAATACTTTCATATGGGAAAAATTTTATTTAATAAAAAAATAAAAGGAGGGCTAGTAAGCACATTTAATGAGAAAACTAACAGTCATAATTAAAATGAAAACTAGTTTTGGCACTGAAAAGAGTAAGCTACCGTTACCTAGAAAGCTTACTCTAATATAGCTCATTCTCAAATAATTACTACAAATAAACTGGGTATAATATATTTATTCTGTCTTTAATTCCATTAATAAAATTAACTAAACAAGCAATTTGGAAAATAAGACACGGAGTTAGATGTGGCAAAAGACTAGCAGGAAAAAGGACACTAAAACAAAAAGGTGAAAATTATACTTTTCAGAAAATAAAATATTACAAGTAAAAATGAATTTTGACAAATACATTTTCAGAAAGAAAAATATCAGTAAACAATTTAATAAGTTTTTAAATATAATAGTTATTTAAAAGTTGAATATAATGACCAAAGATCCTCTTCTCAAGGTAAATACTGGGTAAAAAAAAATATCACCACATTTTTGTAGAATACCTTGAAAACTGATAATACAATTTAATCTACTTAAGAAAACATAATATTTACCCATTTCTAGCTGCCAAATGAAGGGGCGTACAGCCTGAAATATCTTGATAGTTAGGATTTGCTCCTTTCTTTAATAGCAGAACCAAGCATTCCACTGATCCACAACTAAAATAATATTAAAAATAGTTCAGACACATTCAACAAACAGCCTAAGTTGATACAGCTTAATTAAAAAACAAAAAACTCTATTAAACACATTATTTTTGAGGTCTACGTTAACCTAAAATTTGTCTTACCTCCGTCACAAATACATATCCTGTCACAAATAATATACACCCTCTATTTTAAAATATAAAGCTAATGACTTCGTGTGCAGTTAGCATATAAATTCTCATATTGGTTGGATAAAAGAAAAATTTCAGTGAATACCCTCTTAAGTACATCCAGGAAAGACAATTCCCTTGCCTAACCTACTCTGATCTGATCTAGAACAAGCTAAGACAGTAGATATGAGACTTGAGTCTAATCCCAAGGTTAACAATTTATTTAGAGAAAGAATGCAAGCATAGCACACTACACCTTAAAGAGAATAAAGAACCACTCAGCTGTCCTCATCTCTCTTCATAACTACTGTGGACCAACACTGATTCAAAGCTTACTGATCATTACCCTGGACCAGAGTTTAATCCAAAATATCTTTAGTCTTACTTTGCTGCAATGTGAAGCAAGCTTCTTTTCACACGTCCAAACGCATAATTAACATCAAACTTTGAATTTGATAGTAGTTCAGAAACAGACCTATGCCAAAGAAAATTAAAAGTTGGTATTAAAAAAAAATTTTAAAACATAATAGCTACAGTTATTCTTTAATTACTCTTACTAATTATTCAAAAGATTCTGTCCCACATAAACCAAAAAAATAGGCACTATTCTCTAAGTGTAGCATGGCAGCCAGCATAGTATCATCCAGAAACCAACTGCCCTGTCCTATAATTAGTGCGGAAGGTTTCCTTGTCTGTGCTCTATGTTGCCTGCTCTGAGGACACCTAAGTTGCCTTCAGCTTCCCCTAGATTCCTGAGAAACAACGAGAATACGGCTGGCATCTCCACTTGCAGAAAGCTTGGCCCATCTATATTAATTTTGGCAAAATAAGCAAAATCAGAGACAAAAACATATTTTAATTATATCAGATAGGAAACTTAACGCAAAAAAATCATTTATACTTTAAACTTGTTTCAAAATATAGTATGTCTTCACTTTCTTCTCATTACACTAAACTACTCAATGCTAACCACAGCAGAACCGTCTGCTATTAGTGTAAACACCTCATCCCTCTGTCAAATAACTGTACCTTACATGACCAAACAAGTACTTGACTTAATATCTGCCTATTCATTTAAGAAATCTCTTACCATAGAATTTTACATAGATTTTACAAGATCTTGGAAGATCTTGTTTCTTAATTCACAGGCAGAAAATTATAATGGAGGTTAAATAACTTGCCTCAGGACAACATCTGTGTCCAAAGCCTGTGTGTGTGCATGTGTGTATTTACCTAAAATTTTAGGTAAATTTATACTTCTCAAAAAAGTACAAATTTGTGAAATAGCCACTTACCTGTGTTGATCAGCCATAACCATTGGCATTAACGTATAAACAGCAGTTTCATTATCTGAGTAAAAAAAAAAAAAAAAAAACAGAAAAAGAATTTATCTCGTACTTTTTCCAAAGGATAGAACTTAAGACTATTTTAGAGTTGTCGTAACTCCACATAAAACATGAGAAGAAGAGGTTAAAAAAGGTTAAGGATAGTGCAGAATACCAGAGGTATTGCAAAACTTGCAAGACTGCAGGATTTCTTATCCCCTGTAATGCTCGTCCCCTCTCCATCACCACAAAAGTGCTTAGCATCTGGATTTAGGGGAAAAATATTACAGTCTTAATATTTTCTGTAGCTTTAACAAATAAAATTTCTTTTACTTCCAATGAGGTGTTTATTGACTTCATATTCTATCATACTTACACGTACTTTGGGGGAATTTTAAATATATGTGGATATTAAAGATATATATGCTAAATAATTTTTAAAACATTAAACATACAAAGTACTTGCTTTTTGCCAATATTATAACAAAAGAAATTATTTTTGAAGCTTTTAGTCTTAATGACAGCAATAAAGTCTTACTTTTACTTATTGGTTTAAACTATTCACATTTTCATTTATATCTTTTATAGAATAAAGTCACAGAAATATAATCCCAAAGAAAAGGTTAAAAGTCAACAACATCCGTGATGCCATATTATACTTACATAAATTTCACCTAGTGTTTGAATTTATTTTTATTCATTAGTAATGGTCATTTCTCAATTCAATGCATTTTAGATGTTTATGTTTTTTAGTAAGTTATTTGCAGAGAAGTAACCCTGATAACTCCCATTTATCCCTTAAAAAGTTACCACTGGAGCTAAAATTAAAGTTTGAAGAGAAAGATACTAGTTGTATAATATCCAAGTATCTCCCCAAAATATTAATTACAAAGTAAAAACAGTAAATTTATAGTGGAGAACCTAACAGATATCACCTTAATTAAGTGATAAGTGGTAACTTCACCAAAACTAACACTGTGTATCCCTGAAAATAAGACTAGGTCTTATACTAATTTTTGCTCCAAAAGACACATTGGGGCTTACGTTCAGGGGATGTTATCCTTAAAAATCAGGCTAGGGCTTATTTTCTGGTTAGGTCTTCTTTTCGGGGAAACACAGTATACGGATTGATATCATGTAGCTCCTGATATGACGCACTGAGAAGGGCACATCACTTTTGTAATATTCTTGCCAAAAATGCATAACTTGAATCTAACCATGAGAAAACATCAACAAACTCAAATTAAGGAGAATCCCACACAACATCTGATTAGTACTCTTAAAAAAGTCTCAAGGCCATTAAAGACAAGGAATAACTGAAGAATTATCACACAGTTGGGGGCAGGCCATGGATATGAAACCTGTCAACTAAATGCAACACGGTATCTTGGTTTGGATCCTAAAAAAGAAAAATGATGTTAATGGGAAAACTTGTGAAATTCTAATAAAGTCTGTAATGTAGTTAATAGTATTATACCAATGTTAATTCCTTAGTTTGATAACTGTACTATGGTTGTACAAGATGTGAACATTAGGGGAAGACAGGTGAAGGGTGTATGGGAACTCTGCACTATTTATGTAGTTTGTATGTTAAGTCTAAAATTACTTTAAAATAAAAAGCTAAAAAAAAAGAAAAAGGAGGGGGAATTGTTATGATTAAAAGAGTCTTAAGAAATGAATCAACCAAATACAATGTACATACTTTGGATACTGACTCAAACAAACCAACACTTAAAAAGTATTTTTGAGAAGGGAAACTGAATATGGACTGGGTATTTGATGATAATAAAAACATTATTGTTAATTGTGTTAGCTCTAATAATGGTATTGCAATTATGTTTGAAAAAACTTATATATTTAGAAATATATTCTGAAGCATTTAGAGAAGAGAAGGAAAAAAGTTATTGCCACTTCTTCACATTTTTTGTTGTTGTTGTTATTTTACTATTTGGGAGTAAATACATGAAGAGCAATACAGTCCTAATCCACATTCACAAGTTCAGTGTGCAGACCCAATAACTCAGTATAAAAATAAAATACCAAAGAATCCTATTAATTAACAGCCACCATGTTTTAAACTATTATCTTAAAGGCACTATTCTAAACACTACATGCATCACTTCTTTTACCCTAGAACTACCTTATGATGTAGGCACTATTATTATCCATCCCCATTTTACAAATGAGAAAACTGAAGCATTAAGTAACAAGCTGGGTGATGGTTGCATTAAGTGGCTGGAATCCAAACCTGGATGATTCCAAAGGCCTCATAATAAAAACCTTACAGTGCACCCAGTATACACTATATATAGTAACCAAAGGTCTAAAATACAACACTCGTTCTTCAAATATGCAATATATTCTAATCTTTTTATTCTACTTAATTTTTTAAAAGTGGTAACTGCAACTACTAAATTGTTCCCATTCACTACCAGTGAATAACCCTCAGGAGTTGAACAACACTAAGGCCCCTGGGCATGGAGACATTCTTTATGTCTCATATAATACATGTCCCAATAAAAATCTGAACCTCTAAGCCATGACAATTTCAATTAAGTCACTCCATAATAAATAAAGTCATGAACAGGAAATACCTTTATTTGTGAGTTAAAACTTACATACCAAGATGGTACATAATTTTAAGTGAGCATGCGTGAGCATCACAAAGTTCACATGGATTTTATTTACAGGGTGTTTACTTAGATAAAATTTAGATGTAGATCTTATTTTTTAAGTCACATCTAACCTTATGAAAATAGAGCTCAAATACACTAAAACATATGAAGAAACAAATGTCACCACAACTGTGGTGCTAGAAGGAGACTGTCCAGGATATACTATACTAAGAACAGAATAAAATTTGTTTTCAGGTGCTTCCTTCTCTACTCCCATGAAGACACCTTGAGAACTAGGTATATAATTAAAGTTTTCAGAGTGATAAGAAAAGTTTAATCTTTCACTTTATCACATATATTGCCAATTTTTATTGATGAAGTTTCAGAACTCAACAACTAAAAGGAAAACCTTAAAAAAACAGGAAGCTCACATTTATTGTATTTTATACAATTTCTCCTCAAACCATCAAATGGGAGTAATTTTTTTTAAAAAATTATAATTATCCTAATCATTATTCAAATATGTACTAAAATAAGCTCAAGTTCTATTTTATTAAACAAACTACATTCACTGTAATACAGGTTCCACATATACTTTTTCCACATAAGTGAACAGTATACTTACTGTAAGCCAACTTTTTAAAATCCACTGAGAATCCACATCCCAAAGTAAGTTCACCTGACTTCCTCTCTCAGAAGGAAGATTCCTACGTCAGCCCTGCCTAGGATGACTCCACAACCTGGTCCCTGGAAGTTAACGGCAATGCTCAGGTTTTCATCATCCCAAGGAAATATAAACATGTCCTCCCCAGTATTCAACTCAGTAAATCAAGTATCCGCAGTTTAATTCTACACAATAAAGTTAATTTTAGAGTAAAGGCTGATTAAAATCTTCCAACCTTAATAATTTGTTCCAATTAGAGCTTAATCACTGAATTCTAACAAAGCAAAATAAGTATCTGATTATTGCCTAAATTTAGAGAGACCTCCTAACTTCTGCTCAGCCTTTAAAAATGCAAGCACAACAATTTGGATTTTTATAATTAGAATGTTACACACACACACACACACACACACACACACAACACTTGAAAGAGCCAATATCAAAGAATTCAAAAAGATTCATCAGAACTTAGGGACAAAGACAAAGGAACAAGATGAGCAAACTCATTATAATCAGAGAAAAAAATGTAAGCAAGATGTCACTTTTATCTAGCAACATGGGAAAAAGTTTTATTTCAGTTTCTCTAGTGTCCAGAGACTCTCAGACTACTGGTAGAAACTTCCAAAGATTAAGCTGAGAGGTGGATACTCAAAACCTTAAAAAAGTTGATGTAATTAGATCTTTTTTGTTCTTTTACATATTAAATTCTAAGGAAATATTTATAGAGGCAGACTAAGACTTTAAAAACTACTAAGCTGCTCCTCATAAAATCTATTATAAAAACAAAAATTAAAGATTCAATACTTGTTACATATATCCTATAAAAACCTACAAAGTCATAAATCATATTTAAAGATACAAAAAAAGTGATGTTTTCTAAAAGCAAAATAAAATACGATATGCAATATGATCTTAATTTGGTAAACAAAAAAATAATGGAAGGAAATAAAAATATTAACATTGTTTATTACTGAATGGTGGAATAACAGATTTTTACTTTCTTTTCAAAAGTTTCTACAGTGAAAATATATTACTACTTTTAAAACCAGGAAGCATTATCAGTCTCCTAAATCACATTTAGGTAAAAACCATTAGGAATTAAACTAAGTGATACAAACTGCTGTCAATGAACCTACATACGCAGTCTTCTACATCAACCTATACCAATAATTTGACCATGGAAGATGAGTGAGCGCAGTATTTAAGAAATGGACTCCGGGTGGCTGGATGGCTCAGTGGGTTAGAGTGAGAGCTCTTAACAAGGTTGTCGGTTCTATTCCAACATGGGCCAGTGAACTGCACCCTCCGCAACTAAATTGAAAACAATGGGTTGAGCTTGGAGCTGAGCCACCAGTGGGTGAGTGTGGTTAGAGTGCGGTGTTCATAACACCAAGGTTGCCAGTTTGATTCCCACAACAGCTTGAGATTGGAGCTCAGCTGCTGGTTGGGCAGCCAGTTGGCTCAGTTGGTTAGAGCGCAGTGCTCATAACACCAAGGTCACCAGTTCAAGCACCAGATGTGCCAGTGAGCTGCACCCTCCACAACTAGAGTGAAAATGACTTGACTTGGAGTTGAGCTGCCCCCCCCCCACAACCAGATTGAAAAAACAACTTAACACCCTGGAAAAACACACTGTTCCCCAATATTCCCCAATAAAAAAATAAAAAATAAAAAATAAATAAAGAAATGGACTCAAAGGTAGAAGGTGAAACCAGAAAGAAAAAGTTGAAGCTGGATACATAATCACTAAAATTTATATATATATATATATATATATATATATATATATATATATATATTTAGGTTATTTTCAGTCAACTACTTCAAACTAGCAAAGTATCAAATATAAAATTATTTTTGATAAACAATCACCACAAATCATCCCTGTTCTGAATCATAAGTAGAGACCAGGGAAAATTTTTTCACGAAAGTTATCCCTAAAGTCCCCAATCCTACATTTCTTTGATGACTCGCTTCCAAGGTCTCCTTCCCTAACCTACAAATCACCTCTCCAGCAGCAATTCAAGGAAAGCTCTGAAAAAAATAAAATTAGACAGACTAATAAATTCACTTTAAAAAATTACCAGCTATAACTCCTTAACCTTTCTCTCATTCGGGCATACATAAACGAAAGCCTCTTGGAGACAGACTGCCATCTCCCACTGCCACTAAAACGTCTGAATTCAGGAGGGGGCAAACAAACCGGCTTGCTTCCTTCACCTCCTCTATTACTAGTGTTTTACCTGTACTGAAGGAACCCTCCCTAGCACACGGAGCTAAAAATTCCGGAACTACAGGGATCGCGCCTTTTTCCTCTTTGTAGGAGCCACCGAGCCCCCACCTATGTCTGACGGATACATAATGGAGGCACGCATGCATCTTTTTAAAAAGTGGAAATATGTACACACAATTTTAAGAGTACAAGTTTGATATGTGACACTCTCTTATCTGTTTATTGCTAAAATACAATAGTGTGCTACCTTCTAAAACAGAAGACTGCTTACTCCCCCCGCCCCTCTGCAGTTTGAAGGAAACAGCACTATCCCGGGCGCATCCCCAGCCCCAGCCAGCGGCGGCTGTAAGACGGCCCACCCGTAACGCTTCCCGAATCCGGCTCCCCGTCCTCCGGCCGCTATCTCTGCCCCTGCGCCAAAACCCCTAATTGACAGTCGGGACAAACTTCTGTCTGTTCTGCTGCTTCCACCAGCAGCACCCGCACGGTCCGGGCCCCTCCCGCAGACCCCCACCGGCCTGGGCCGGAGCGGCAGGCGAAAAGTGGGGGGGGGGGTCCCCGCCCGACCCCTTCCATCCCAGGAGAGTAAATGCGGGCATCTTCTCAGCTTTCAGTCGGTTTTCCCAGCCGACCTCGCCACGGCCCGAGCCCCGCCCCGGGTCCCCCCTCGCCTCCGGGCGCCGGCGTCCCCAGCCCCGCCATCCTGCTCACCGTCCGGCAGCTCCACGGTACGAGCGCGGCGCAGCGAGCGCGTCAGGCGGTTGAGCTGCTCCATCGCTCTCTCCATCCTCGGCGCGCCCTCCGTTCTCCCCCAGCCGCGCCGGCGGCCTCTGAGCCCAGCGCCCTACATCCCGCCCCGGCCCGTCTTGCGGGCGGAGGCGCCGGCTCGCCCTGGCCACCGCCCCGGGTTGCAGGGACAGATCGGGGCCGCGTCCTCCGTCCGGGTCTCGGGGGCGGCCGGACACACCACCGAGGACGACACCCGCCACCACCGCCGCTCGAGCCCTTCCTGCCGCCGCCGCCGCTTCCCTGCTGGACTCGCACGGCCTTCTGGGAACAGTAGTTCTGAGCCTGCGGATGGGGGCAATCGGGGCGGAGCCACGCCGGGCGCGCCGGGACTCGGCGCTCCCACCACGCTTAAGCCTGGGAAGGACGGTGCGTGCGGGAAGCAGTGCCAAGCCTGGGCATAGTCCCAAGTTCCTGGAGAAACTTCCTGGGTGTCCCCACGCCCCCACCTCCTGTCCTCCAAAGTTGTACGGGAGCCGCTTCCTTCAGCTGCCATTAATTCACTGCCCTTATAGCAGATTGGGGATTTGCACAAGTGTTCTTAAAATAAACCCACCATCCCAGTTTTGGTATATTTGTTTTTCACATACATAAACTGTTGAAATATACTATTTTCATATGTAAAATTTAAAGAATGAATAAAGTCAAGCAAAAGCAGAACACACATTTTTCTTCGGTGCAAGTAATTTAACCATAGCTTAATCATTTGTCTCCCCTGCTGGGTGACTTCATGAGGACAAGAACACCACTCTCTTGTGCACTTATCACAACACCTGACACAAAGTTAAACATTGGGGAAGCTGTGGATGGTGAATATTTTGGTTTATTTGGTACAATGCTGAAGTGTCAAGGTGATGACAGATCCCAGTGAGAAATCCAAAAACTCTGACTTGTAAGTTGCAAAAAAAACGTGACAATGCCAACAAAGTATGGAAGAAATGAATTATAAGAAAATCAGTTGGGGGGGGTTGGAATCATACTTACCAGCTCTACAGAAGCTCATACAGAAGCTGAGCACAAGGCAAAGTAAAAACAGAAATTTGAGCAGCTGAGATGCAGCTGAGACATGAAAAAATTAATCCATGCAGGTAAATATGAGCTTGGCTAACACCACCGACAATGAAAAGTTAAGGCTGGAATTTTCTCTTCTTGGCTATAACCAGTACCAGGATGATGCCAGAGTAAGAGAGAAGCAAAGAGCTTGAACTTTCCCAGCTTCTCCTTCCTCAGAGGCAAAGTTGCTCCAGGAATGAATGGGCATAGGTGTGTTGATAACGTCGGCTAGCCCAGAGGAAGAAGCAAGTCTCACCTGCCAACCCAGTCTGTGCAGGGGCAGACAGTGGCAGGCATGGGTGTGCCTTGCCAGTACCGTCCTAAATTAGTTCCAACCTGCAGCTATCAGTCACTTGTGCCAGTGGTGCAACAGGCTCAGGGTAGACCTCCTAACCAGTTGGTTCAGATGAGACCTAACCAGTCTGGCAACGAGGTGGAGAGGTCAAACCTTCAAAGGAATGCCAAATGCTATGAGACAATCTGGGCCATGCCCAACCCTTTGCAACCTGGCTTCAAGTGGAAATGCTCCAGCCTTTCTTGGCCTCCCATTCCATTCACAAAGTCAAGATCTTCACTGCTGTACAAAAGTTAGCACATCATTCCCTGTTATCACCACCACTGCTTAAGCTGTTGCTCTGTATAAATCACTTCTAATGTCCTGTGGGCTCCAAGCCTGGAGTGTGTGTGTAGGGACAAGAGCCCCCGATAGCCTCCATGGTGGCCATTACTCCCCATGCTTGCCACTGTTTGCCACAGAAGCAAACAGAATGCTGCTGTAGATTGTCAATGATAAATTCTGTAGTATGATGCAGCCTCTCAAATAGCTCTGTTTCAAGGTGTACAAAGCTGCAGTATTACTATAGGTTTATCAAGGACTACCAAATAGGACTTTTTGCAATGGTATAAATGTTCTGTAATCTGCACAGCCCAAAATAATAGTCACTAACCAAATGGAGCCACTGGGTACTTGAAATGTGGCCAATGAAAATGGGTTTTAAATATGTATTTAAACGTTATTAAATCAAATAGCCACAGGTACCTAGTGGCTACCATATTGTATAGGGCAGCTTATCACACCAAGAGGGAAGCTGCCCAGGAGGACAACAAAAAAGCCATAGTTCCTCATAGGTTATTAGCTAAAGAATTCTTAAATATTTCTTAAATAATTCTGAAAGAATTGAAGATTTTCTCACTTGTCTTGTGGAAGCCATCACCAAGAATATCAAACGAAAGCTTTGAAAGGTCATTTCGTATCATAAGTTCTACTATCAAAATCATTAAGTTTTCACTTATAAGATTCCAGATTTTTCTGTAGTTTCAATTTTCTTTTTTCTAATTCTGGAATTTTTTTTCTTCCCTGGAAATTGGTTTTATTGGAAATACCCAAGCTTAAGCTTCTCCATTTAAAAGAAGAAAACAATCACTTCAACAAAAAGCAGGAACAGAGCAGGAAAAATAAAAAGCCAAGAACAAAGACCAATCATTGTAAAAACAAAACACAAAAATAAAATGGCAGAAATAAGTCTAAATATATCCATGGTCATAGTCACAGAAAGTATAATCAGAGTAAAGGCAATGATTAAAAGACAGAAGTCTTAGGTTGTATGAAAACGTAAAACAAAACAGCTATTTGCTATTTCCAAGAGACCACCATTTCCAGGAGACCACCATTTCTAAGAGGAAATGGGAAAAAGGATCTACCTAATAAATACTAACCAAAAAATCTGGTTTTGCTGTGTATTATTCAGGGTTCTCCAGAGAAACAACCAACAGGATGGATACCTATATAGAAACAGATTTATTACAAACAATTGACTCATGCGATTATGGAGGCTGTCCAGTGTGGGCTGGCAGGCTGGACACTCAGGAGACCAGATGGTGCAGATGAAGTCTGAAGGCAGTCTGCTGAAGAAATCCATCTTGCCAGTCTTTCTGTTCTATTCAGACCTTCAAATGATTGAATGAAGCCCACCCACTTATGGAAAGCAACCTGCTTCATTCAGATTTCACTGATCTAAATGTTAATCTTATCCAAAAACATCCCCCAAGTGGACACACAAAATTAACCATCACAAACAGCATTAATATCAGCAAAACAAACTTTAAAGCAAAATATATTACTAGAATCAAGGACAATCACCAAGAAGTTTATAATAGTCCTGAGTCTATACTTAACAACTATAGACTAAAAATAAATCTACGCTTGACAGAATCACAGGAATAAATTCCACCACCAACAGTGGTAGATTTTTAATACCGTTCTCTCTGACACTGACAGAGCTAGCAGAAAAAGATAGGTAAGGAGATAGAAAATTCAAAAATTTCAACTATAAGCCTCACCAAGAGCATGTGCATGTGTGCAACATTTCACTCCACCTAACAAAGAGGGAATACACATTCTTTTAAAAGCACATAGGTTACATTTACAAAAATATAAATGGTTGTAGTGTTAGTCTTCAGAACAGTGTCAGTCAGAAGGCAACTAAGGATACCATGACTGAAGCCAGGCTGGAGTTAGGTGAGAATCTCAAGGAATGCAGCAGACAGAGTCAGCTACCAAAGAAAAACAAAGAAGGCTGTGGGTCAAAAAAGGCAGGGGACTCAGAGGTCAGTAAAAGGAACTCTGGAGCTGAGCCAAGGGAGACAGCCACGGATCTCACCAAACCTCACTCTCTCATTCAGTACCCAAACAACAGAATTTTTAAAATTAACGTGTGGGATTCTGTATTTGCCCCGTTGGATTTCATCTTCTAATACTGAAGACATTGTTATAAACCTGCAAAGATCTTTTTTGGATCCCGCATCTACTAATTAGGTTCTTGGTATCCTTCTGTAATGTATATCATGTGCAGATTTGATGAACTCCCCCTCTTTAGAGATTTAAGTCACATATAAAAGTGCTGAAACAAGAGAGGGCCAAAGAAAAAAGTCATTAAAATTACCACTTAAAACTTTTCCCAGATTATTTTTGATTGATTAATGAACTCTTTTGGGAAGAATATTTCATCATGTATTAATACATCTAACTGTCTATGTATTGAAAGCCATTTAAAACTAGTTTAGGACCTTTTGATCCATTCATTTCATCACTGGGAATATAGCTCAAAGAAATAATCTGAAATAAAAACAAAGACTGATAAATAATATACATTAATTTATTCTTTCAGATGTGTGTATTAAATACCTTCCATGACCCAGGTATTATACCAATAAACAAAAGTACCAGGGCCAGCCCGGTGGCTCAGGCAGTTGGCGCTCCATGCTCCTAACTCCGAAGACTGCTGGTTCAATTCCCACATGGGCCAGATGGCTCTCAACCACAAGGTTGCCAGTTCGATTCCTCGACTCCCTCAAGAGATGGTGGGCTGCTCCCCCCTGCAACTAACAACAGCAACTGGACCTAGAGCTGAGCTGCGCCCTCCACAACTAAGACTGAAAGGACAACAACTTGACTTGGAAAAGTCCTGGAAGTACACACTGTTCCCCAATAAAGTCCTGTTCCCCTTCCCCAATAAAATGTTTTTAAAAAATAGTACCAGCATACTATCTATGGGAGGACAGATATATTTCTTAAATAATAGTTTTCAAATAATTATTCATGAATAATATAATAACAAAAAGAGATAAGTGCTCTGAAAGAAAGAGGAAAAAAACAAAACATTGTGTGAAAGACTAAGAACATCTAGAAAGGCTTTCCCAAGAAACAGACACTTAGGTTAAGAATTGAAAGGTGAATAGGGCTCTCTAGGTAAAGGAGAGGGAGTGGTTAGGAATGTTCTGAATGGAGAAAATGGAACTTGCAAAGATCCTGTGGTGCATAGAATGCTAAAGGAATCTAAAGAAAGTGGTCTTTCAGCTTTGTCACTGAAAACCAAGGAGTGAACCAGAGTACACTGTAAGATGAGACGAGAGGAAGCAGCCATACAAAGCTCTGAAGACCATGGCAGTACCTTCAGCATAAGAGTGGAGAGGCACTAACGAATGTTAAACTGGTGGGAGTGACGTGATCAGCTATGTCTTCAGAAGGGAAAAAATTCTCTCCACCTAAAGTATGAAGCATGAATTAGATTGATGGTAGAGTCGATAAGGAGAGACTAATTATGAGACAGGATAGTTAGCATGTTGCTAAGTAGACAGGAAGGTCCCTGGTGGAATAAAGAAAACAAAAACAGCCAAATCCTGAAACTCCTGGTCCTGGAACGTCTCCTTCACTCCAGGGCAGGGACATGAGAATATGCCTTGAGGTTAATAGATAATCTCAAATCCCTGCTGGGGGGACAAAGGAGCAGATCTGATAGATAGGAATGGATTAGTTATTAATCCCTTCAGGATGAGCAAACAGGAGGAACCTAAATAGATGAATTCCATTAGAAGGCTCTAGCCCCCTTCCCCAAGCAAGCAAGGGAAGGTATGAACTAAGAGCTTTTGCCTCAGTCACTGGGCACCCTTATTTGGAAACCCCTCCCACTTGGGAGCTGCAACCTTTTCTCCTGTCTCTAATAAACTATCCTCTTTTTAAAACTTTTTGTCTTTCCCTGGTCTGTATGTCCGTTCTTCGGTCTCACAAGACACGATCACGGCCCACATCCAGAAACTGCCGGCAGATCCAACATCATTTACATCATTTGGGGACTCACAGAAAAATATTCCTACTTCAATTAGTGGGCTACTAGTTATTCAAGGTGAGAGGTGATTTTCTTTTGCACGAGCATGGTGACTCTTTAAGAGAGAACTGGATGGATTGAGAAATGTTTTAGTGATAAAATCAGTAATACCTGATGATGGATTAATATGGGAAATGAGAAAGAGAAAGGTGTCTCATGCAATTGCATGTATGATGGTATCATTCCCAGGAATAGAAAACACTGGACTAGAACAAGGTTGGAGGAGATGAGGTCATGGAGAGTTTGGAGTACCTTTGAGTTACTGAAGTGGAGATATCAGGTAGATAATTTGACATATATGGCTATTCTGGGCTAAAGATATATTCTTGGAGATATCAGTGTATAGATGGTGTTTAAATTCTAAGTTGAGATTATAAAGTGGAAAAGGAGAGTTAACTTGCCCAAGATTGGTCCCTGCAGGTTAACCTCCCAGAGAGGGAGCTAGAAAGCTCAATGGAAACTGGATAAATCTGAGTGGTAAAGGTAGTCTGTCCTGGTAGAATATTGATGTGTTGGATCAGGCTGTGCAGGAAAGAAGAGTAATAGGGAGGTAACTGGTAAGTGGAATGTAGGGACCAAAGAAGGTTTTTTGTTTTGTTTTTTAAGTAATCAGATAGTGGAGGATGTTTTAAAGGCCCTGGTTGAAACTAATATTCTAGAGAAAGAGGAATAGCTTAGTCCATTTGGGTTGCTATGACCAAAATACCATAGATTGGATGATCTAAATAACAAACACTTATTTCTCACAGTTCTGGAGACTGGAAGTCCAATATCAGGGTACCAGCATGATCAAGTTCTGATGAGGACTCTCTTTCGGGTTGTAGATAGCTGTCTTCTTGCTGTATCCTCACATGACAGAAAGAGAGCTAGAGAGTTCTCTGGCGTCTGTTTTATAAGGATCCCATTTATGAGGGCTCTACCCTTATGACTTAATTACCCCCAAAAGACCCCCACCTCCTAATACCATCACATTGGGAGTTAGGATTTCAACATACGCATTTTGGAGGGACACAAACATTTGGTCCATATTAAGAAATAATTTGTCACCCCAATAATTTTTTTAAAAAATGTAAAAAAAAAAAGGATTATAGAAACTTAAAAAAAAAAAAGAACTAATTGATTATGTAAGATCTAATGCACAGGAAGCTTTGTAAATAAACAAATAAGAACTGCTTAAATGTCCAAAAATAAGAAAATTGTTCCATAAATTGTGCTTTGTTTACATAGATCGATATTTTGCAGCCAGTACAAATGATACATATGAGAAAAGGAAAGCATTGATTCCTGTGTAAGGTGGGAGGGGAGCTTTGGGATGGAAAACTACGTGACAAGCACCAGCCATGAAAGGGAGACTTAGCACTGTACACCCTTTTAGATCTTTCTAATTTTCACCTCTTGAATTCACTCCTTATTGAAAACTGTGAAAATAAACAAAATAAGTAATTTCAAACAATCAGAAACAATGATATATATGAAAAGTATTAGTAGAGTGGGCTTGTGATTGATCCTAAACAGTATTCCTATTTTTGATAACAATCCCTATTTCTTTTTTTTCAGGTGGAGGATTTTTTTTTTTAATTTTATGAAGGATATTTTCTACATAAGTGTACGGAAAATAGCAAATGAAAGTCCGAAATATTCATCATCCAACCAATCTTGTTTTGTCAATATTCCCAGTTACTCCCCTACCTTCACACTGGATTACTCTAATGTAAACTCAGACATCATAGCATTTTACTTGTAAACATTACTTATCTATCTCTGTAAGATAAGGACTCCCAAAATCATTATGATAGTATTATTATACATAAAGTGTTTGCAAAAATACACTGATATTGTCAAAGATCCAGAGAAAGTTCAAATTTTTCTCAATTGTCTTAGAAAATTGTAACAATTAGTTTATTTGAATCAGAATCCAAAAATGCTCACATATCACATTTTGTTGGTATGTTTCTAAAGCCTCTCTTATTCTACAGGATCCCTATCATCTTTTTCTCTTTCCTTAACACATAATTATAACTCCTAATTTCATTCCGGTGTCCATACTTCTGCACAGCCCATGTACTGACTCTACCCCTGACGCTAAGGGCATGTAGCTCAGGTGTAATCTCATCCCAGGCCACCATTTATAGTTGATAGTTCAGAATTTAGACCAATGAAAAACGAGAAGTTACTGAGAATCTGCAGGAAAGAAGCTTCCTCACTCTTCTGAGGAAGCCTCTAGAACTCAAGTACTCTCTGTCTCCCTCTCTTTCTAATATCATATTTATAGCAAAATATCTATTGTTTTCCTGCTAAGATCAGAAATAAGGCAGGAATGTTTGTTTTCATCACTTCTCTTCAACATTATAGTATGTCTTAATCAGTGAAAATAGTACTGGTATCATTAATATTCACTTGGAGAAAAAAAGAACCACAACCCCTACATCACATCACACACAAATTAATTTGGGAAAAATCATAAATCTGAACATAAGAGCTAAAACTACAAAGCTTCTAGAAGAAAATATAGGAGACTATTTTTGTGTCCTAGGAGAAGGCAAAGACTTCTTATATAGGACACAGAAAGCAAAAAAAAGCACAAAAATTGATGTTAGCTTTCAAAATGAAAACTTATGCTCATCAAAAGATACCATTATGAACATGAATAAGCAAATTCTCCATGGGAAAAAAATGTTCACAATGCCCATGTCTCATAAAGAATTTGTATATGACAAACTCCTATCACGTAAAAAGACAAACAACTCAGTAAACGGAAGATGTTTATGCTACAGTACTCTCAGGAAACATGATATGGCCCTGGAATAGAAAGACATTCTAACATCTCTTATGACACAAAAATAATAAGTGTTTATTCCATCAAAGCAAGAGGCTTCCTCTCTAAGACTAAGATGAAATAATATGGGGATAGGGTGGAAGATGTTCTCCTTTCCTAACAACATTTTAAGTTTAATATATGGGACAGAATTAGTCCTGGAAAAATCTAACTGCAGTAAAATATTTTTTTCTATTTCCTTGAGTCCTGGGATAACACATTACCAATATTGAAGACATATACATTAAAAATCCATATCTAACTCTAGGAGTTCAAAGCACTATAGATATCAATTATCTCTCCTGTATATTAACCATGGGAAGCACAAGCCAAGTGCAGCTGTTCCTTGTGGATATAAATTGCAAGCCACCAGAACTTTCTCAAGCCTACATGAAGTTCAGGATTAAAAATGAATTAGCTCTTGGGAGATATGTAAATTACAGGATTTCCATAAATCATACAAATTGTGATTGTGTAAAGTGGTAGCTTTTGGCCATGACTAAAATAATTTTGATGTTTCAAACTTTCCTGTACCCGTTGCAAAAATTTCACAGTTTATGCTAACATTAAAAACAGTGCTGTGTCTTCTGAAATGAGCCATGAGAATACAGAGATAGACGATATCCAAAACGAGACTCATACGGAGAATTTTAAAACCATTAAATGAAATCAGTCATTAGTCCTATGAAAGAGTTTTCTGAATTTTGTAGTTAAGTTTAATGGCCTTAGTGATCATGATAGCATAAAAGATCATGTTTCCTACCAAAAAATAAGAGTGTCAAGAAAACTAGTATCGTTGAACTTGTGTATATTTGAAAACTTTATAACAAATATAAAGGTTTAAACAAATCTTTATTTGTATTGAGGTTTTTTGGGTTTTTTCCCCCATTTCAACAAAATTCTGCCTTTTTTAAATATTCAGTTCGGTTTAAAAGATAAAAGATGTTGGTGAGTTCATTCCATCATCAGTAACTTAGTCCCAAATTCAATGCAAACAAATACGTATCCGTTAAGGTGCTAGGTAGAAGTACAATAAAGAATAAGACTTTTTTGTTTTACTTGCAAGGTGTTCAACTTTTGGAAAGAGTGTTAAGACGTGTATAAAAATGACAATAATATATAGAAAACTGTGGAGAGTCCTTCAAATTGTGGCCAAAACCCTGGGGATGTGAGGGAGAGAAGCATCACTTCATTGTAGGGAGGGAGTAACATCAAGGAAGATTTCATGCCCAAAACGAGGTCAAGTTAACACACGAGGAATAGAAACAGCAGGACAATCTGATTAACGACAAATAATAACAGTTCATACTTGTTGAGCATTAAATGCTGATTTAGCTGAGGCTTATAAGTAACTGGATAATTAAAGCTAACATGTGTTAGTCAGATTTCAGCTAGCCTTGACTGCCATGCTTAAGAGCTTGAAGCCAATCCTGCAAGCAGTGAGAAGCAACACAATCAGATGGCAGTACAAGAGTAACAATAGCTAACTGAATTACTGGGCCACTACAGTTATACAGGGGAGTGGAAGCAAAACACTGTATTAAGGTGGGAGTGAAGGGAAAAAATGGATGTGAGCGCTGTGGATTGACAGGATGCATAATCTGGGTGCTAGATGGGTAGGAGTTAAAAATGATTCTAAAGCGAGTGGTGTCAGGAGTAAGTTGTTTTGAGGGAGAACAGCTTGTTCAAAAGTTCTTAAAACTTTTTAACAGATTTTCGTGGAGGAAGAAAATGATTTTAAATCCAAGTCATCCATTTCTCATGAAGCTAAGTCTGAGGCACTCGAATTTAGTATCGTGTATGTTGAAATCAGTCTTTCCTCCACTTTGGTGCAGTGGACTTCTGATGAACACGTTCTCATGTTTTTCACTATTTATGTGCACGTGCTGTGTTTCTACCTCCAATCATCAGATTACAGAGTCTGCAGAGCCTTATGAAGGCTGAGTCTGGAGTATGGGTTGATTTTATGCTAAAGACATTTAATAAACCCATCTGTCATCTGAGTAATGGTTTTCCACATCCATATCAGTGTGGGTTTAATTTGCATAAAATAAGTTTCAATCACCCATAAAGACTTGATTTGTTCACCTTTTCTTCAAGACAAATAGTGCAGTGAAAAAGTAAAAGGTCTAATTTCCCAGGGTAGAGTGGTTTAGAACTAGGAATTGGAAGACGTGGGCATTCTAGTGTCAACACTGACACCAGAAGTTTGAGTCATTCAACCTGTCGGGTTTCAAGTTTCCTCATCTGCAAACTGAGATTTATTAATCAGGACTTTTTCAGTTGCCAAGTGACAGAAATAGGACTTCAGCTAGCTTATGTTAAATAAAGAATTTATTAAGGATGGTTCCTGGACCCCAAGAGAAGGAGCCACCCTGAGAATACTCGCTGGTTTCTGTCACAGTTATCTTCCTAAAGAACAACTTGAAATATTTCACTTCTAGCCTCAGAATCTATGCAGCTGTCTCCATTCTCCACAATTAAAAGTCTAAACTCTTAAGCATCCTATTTTAAAGCTTGACACAGTCTGTCCTCAAACAATCTTTTCAGTCTTATTATAATAATTACCTGCATTTATTGAGCTCTTACTGAAACCAGGATTTGTCTTACAGGGAAACAAACCAGCATTAGAATTCCTGGGTCTACCCCTACTAAACGTGTACCCTGAAAAAACTTCCTTAACCTCTGGAAGCCTCCATTTACATCATTTGCAAAAAGGGGGAAATTGCAGTGTCAACAAATAAGTATTATTTCATTCTGTATTTCATGGTGGAAACGTGGTCTCACATCTGCAGCTTTTCTTGATGGCCCATTCTTGGACCAGTGTGTACGGTCGATCTACCTAAATAGGCTGCTTTCTTAGGAACCATACGCATGTGAGGTGCAGTCCCCCAAAATGTAGGAGCCAAGAGAGGCAAAATAATTTGGCCAATACTGAGGATGTGGACTTATTTATTCACATTAAAAGTCTGTGTCTGGGAAATAACATCTTTATTTGGCACACCCTTCACATCTTACTTCCAAAATGGTCTGTGAAATTTTTTGCTTCTTTTGTTTGTACTTCCAGATTTGCATTTATCTCCTGAATCACTCTTCATGTTTAGCACTACCACACTCCTAGGAATTCTCAATGAATTCAGTATGTTAGCACTTGTTACTTTTAGGAAAAAGGTAAACTGAGCTGATCTGACAGAAGCTGCTGTCCCCTCTACCCTCCCATGGAAGTCTGTGCCTCTTCACCATTCCCTTGACGCAAACTGCCATTTAAGACACGGTCAAGAATACTTGGTCAGCCTTTCCACTCTCCACCCTGGAGGCAGTAGGTTTCATGTTATCAAGGAAGGAGCAGTTTCCTTACAGCTTTATTGTACCTGGATATATATATATATATATATATATATATATATATATATATATATCACAGTTTCAAAGTCCTTATTTAACTTCAGCTTTACCTAATTAACCGTTGACTTCTGTGCCCTAACCTATTTCCTACCTAACCCCACAGTTTCAGTTTAACCCCTCCATTTCAACACTTTGGGCACTATTTCTTCAAATTAAATCTATGACTGAGTATATCTGCAGCAGTCACAAAGGCAGGGCTTGACTTCATATGGACATCCAGGCAGAAAAACAATAAAGATGGTTGGATCTCTCTTTTCTTCACAATTGCTTAAAATGTGGATACATTTAGGTTTAGAAGTTGAATGCAGCAAATCTTTGATGCCTAAGAGCACTTTCTTAGCTGAACATTAACTTAATTGGAGAAGGGTGATTTCTTTTCATGTTCCTAAAAAATTTATACAGAATATTTAGTTTTTTTCTCTCTCTGAATCTCAACACAGTAGATCCAGTTATACTTCCTGAGTCGTTGTGGAGAAAGGATTGGTGGAGATGGGAGCAGAAAGCAGATGGAAGGGGAAGCGGGTGCTCTAGACTGGATGACTGAGAAATAGTGGGGGTCGGGGGAGATCATCTGCACGCCTGTGTTCACACCCAGTGATACCAGGAAGAGCTTCCTGTTAAAGGATTATATGGCCCTGACCACCTCATTTCTGAAAGAAATTGTTCCCGGAGCATTGAGGGTGGGAAGGGGCTTGGTTCTCACCGAGAGACACACATGGCCATGCACTGCTCACAATGAGGCTCAGAAAAGTGCCACGAGGCTGGCACTTGGGCTGAGAGCAGCAGCACAGCTATTCTATTCTAAACAGCTTTTTATAACTGAGTTGATTATGACTTTAAACATTTTTGCAAGACATTATCAGACTGCAAGACTAAAAGAAATAGCCTTTCATCCTTCTGACACCTCTTTATTTCTCCAAATCCCTATTTCATCATGTGTTCAACAGATGGAACAAGTACAGAAACTTATGTTTCACACTGAAAGAGATACAGATAAATATAAGGTGCTGTCCTTGTCTATAAGAAAAAAAACAAGTAAGAGCTGGTGGTGGAGATGGGGGAGGAGTAAAATACGTGGTGGAAAATAGATTAAGACATGCACATTTTAATTCACTGAACATGTATTTATTGTGTCATCTACTCCGTTCCAGGAGCTGTTCTAGGCACTAGGGATGTAACACTAAACAAGGCAAAGAATATTCTTGAACTTATGGGTTTATGTTCAAGTAGAGAAAACTTAAAATGTGAAACTAAAAATAAATAATATAGTATTAGCTATTTAAAAGTGCTGGGGGTGGGAGGCAGAAGGATCCACAAGTACAAAAGTCATAAAGTGGAAAAGAGTCTGGAGTATTTGAGGAATAGCACAAAGCCCAGTGGATTTAGAGTACAGTGAGCTTGGGGGAAGTGTTAAGAAATAAAGTCAAAGAAGTATTGGGGTACATAGACTGTAGTATGATAAGCGACCAAATGGTTTGAATCAGTGGAGTGATGTAACCTAATGTGTATATTTTAGAAAAATATTTCCCTAGCTACTAAGTAGAGAGCAAACTATCGGAGATGAAAACGTGCAAGATAAGAGGTCAGTTAGGAGGTTATAGCAACAGTTCAGTAGAGGGATGGCTTGAACTAGGATAGTTTTAGTAAAGATGGTGAGATATAATGGTTTTTGAGAATTTGCTGGTGGGTAGGATGAGGAATTTAAAAGAAAGAGAGTACACGTGTCTCTATAGAGAAATGCTTTCAGATTTTTTGGGTAGATACCCAGGAGAGCGATTGCTGGGTCATATGGTAATTCTATTCGTAATTTCTTGAGGAACCTCCACACTGCCTTCCATAGCGGCTGCACCAGTCTGCATTCCCACCAACAGTGTATGAGAGTTCCTTTTTCTCCACAGCCTCTCCAACACTTGTTACTATTTGTCTTGTTGATGAAAGCCATTCTGACTGGGGTGAGGTGATATCTCATTGTGGTTTTCATTTGCATTTCTCTGATGATTAGCGATGTTGAGCAAAAAAAAAAAAATAAAAGAAAAGAAAAAAAGAAAGAGAGAACACGAGAGTCTAGGATTTGGAGACGAAGGATTTTGGCCTGATTTACTGGGTGGCTGGAGTTGCCATTTACTGATATTGAGGTCACAGGAGGAAGAGCTTGTTGGGGCAGGGAGGAATCAAGAGTCCTTCAAGTTTGAGATGCTTATTAGACAAGTAAAATGCTGGATCTTTAAGTCTAGCATTGAGGAAAGAGGTCTAACCTGGTATTGAGGTTGGACTCAATACCAGGAGTCCAGGAAAATTAGAGAAGTACCTCCAAATCATTGCTGCTAGATGTTTTATAGCCTCAAGTTAACAAATTATCATATCTACCTGGACTGTGGTAATAGTAGGTCGTGGTTTCGGTTCTCTGTCTTATCTATGAAATAGAATTTATCTTTGAAATTTCATCCTTTGTTTTCTTTTCTACACCAGGAAGGCTCAGAAGCTTCTCATTAGAATAACGAGACAACAAACTTAGTCCTAAGATGAAATGGGATTTTAAATAAAGGAGTAAATTTATATTGAATGCCTAGTCTTATCTCTCAAATACAATTAAATTTAAAATTGGCAGAAAAACATTATATATGTATAATAAAACTACATCTTTATAAATTTACACATCAATATTAATTCGGTCTTTAAGCATCTACAGGAATAACACCCATGAAGAACCTGATAATGGTGTCACCTCTGATGAAAGACATTAGAGAAGAAAAGTTAAAGTTACATGCAGCAATTTATACTTTATATGTCTCTGCATTTTAAAAGGTTTTAGCAAAAAAAAAAAGCAAAGTTGAATTAAAAATTAATCTTGCTAGTAAACAAACAAACAAAAAACTCATGAATTGGTAGAGCAGGATTTGACCCAAGCTAGATAGAATTTCCTATGTCCTTAACAGCCTTAGTTCTTTACTCCTGGTTCTCTCCAACCATCAGTTCTCTATCAACACAACTTTTTTCTTAATGGAATTTTGATCCAATTTCTTATCTTTGCCTCTACATCAAATTTTTAGTCCCCTGTCCTTCCTCTCTGACCTCCTGAGAATTGCTACCTCCAGTCCACTGACGTCCCTGAAACATGAACATGTAGACTATTTCTTCTCCTCTCTCCATGTTTATTAATGTTTATTAATATTATCTCAAACACACACACAAAGTTTCTGGAGTAGAGAGAGATCATTATTCACTTAAAAGCAAATAACCACCCTCTGATTCCCCATGTCCCAATTCTTTCCCCTGGTGTGATACAACAAAAACCAGATACTAGTCTACAAGTACAGGGCTTGTATTATGAGAGAAGTGCCTTCCCCAAAAAGAATCTGGGCCTTTATGCAAAAGAGGGAGGCAGCTCTCTCCTTCTACTGAAAGTCTCCTTGGGGATCAGATGGAGAGGATCCTGGAATCTCCTGTAACTAAATCTGTCAGGGGAAAGATAAGACCAATGTGTGCAGTTTTACACCCAGGGTTGCCTCCAAGGTCTTCACTTTTGCTGCCCCCATTCCCCAACTGTAAACACATGTCTGAAGTAAATCTTTCTAGAAGTCTCTCATTATCTGATTAGTCATAAGTTACCTTTCAGAGCTTGTTGGAACCAAATTTCAGTAACATTTGTTCAGAAAGCCCTAGATGTGCAGAAACAAAAACGTATTTTCTCTACAGCCCCACACCATCTTACCCTCCAAGTTTGCTACTATTCATCAAAAACCTTAATCACAAGTTATCAGAAACTTACTCTGATTTAAGCCGAAGAGGAGTCACTCGGAAGCATACAGCCAGGCTTGGAAACCAGGCAAGTCCAAGGGGATCTGGACAGCAGCCAGGATTATAACCAGGATCACGCCACAGAAAGTCTGATGTGACTGCTGATGAATGCCAGGCCACAGCCACACAGCTGCTGTCAGCTGTTAGCTGCAGACAGCAAACACTGGATGTCGCAGCAGAACTTCGATCGCTACTGCCACCACAAAAACGGATTGGAGAATCCATTCTTTATATCATTGATCTCCAGTTTAAACCCTGGGGCTGGAGTACCTGATTGGATGAGCCTAGGGCATGTACTTCTGCCATAACTGCAAAGAAAGATAGGGAAGTGAGTCTGCCTTTCTACCTTCTACGGTGGGCGGTGGGTTCTGACCATTGCTAAGACTTAAATTATGGATTCTGATGCTGGGCAGCCACAAAAACAACAAAGGTCCACTGTCTTGCTACTCTTTCTGTATTCTTTATCTACTTCCATCCAAATGCATAAGCCAGAAATCATAGCCTCATCTTTGAATTGTTCACCCTACACCCAATAGGTCTCACAGTTTTGTTGTCCCCCTTAAGCATTTCTTCTCTCCAGGTTTATTGAGATATAATTGATACATAACATTGTATTAGTTTAAGGTGCATAAGGTGCATTTAATACGTGTATATACAGCAAAATGATTAGCACAACAAATTTAGTTAGCATCCATCACCTCATATAGTTATAAAAACAATTTTATAATTTTTATAAAATTTTTAAAATTTTTAGAATTTGTAAGATCTACTCTCTTAGCAACTTTCAACTATACAGTATGGTATTGTTAACCATGTACAGTATGGTATAGTCACCATGCTGTACATTACATCCCCAAAGCTTATTTATCTTATACCGGGAAGACTGTACCTTTTGACCATCTTCACCCACCCTACACCTCTTTAGCATTTCTTGTATCTATCCTTTTGTCTCTATCCCCAGTACCATAGCCACGATTGGGCTTTTATCATTTCCTCTTGGATATTTGCCATAGTATCCTCCTTGGCTCCCCTAAGCCAGGCCTCATCCCCTGCAATCAATCTTCCACACTGCTTTATACCAATGTCTTTCTAATATTTGACCATATCATTCTCCTACTTAAAGTCTGTCAAGTGGTCATTATCACACTCAGAATTAAGTTCAGACTATTGAAATGGCACACAGGCCCTTCTAAGGCTCCATTTTCAGCATCATTTTCTTTCAACATTCTTTTTTTTTTAAATTGGGGAATATTGGGGAACAGTGTGTTTCTCCAGGGCCCATCAGCTCCAAGTCGCTATCCTTCAATCTAGCTGTGGAGGGCGCAGCTCAGCTCCAAGTCCAGTCGCCATTTTCAATCTTTAGTTGCAGGGGGCGCAGCCCACGATCCCCTGTGGGAATCAAACTGGCCACCCTGCTGTTCAGAGCTTGTGCTCTAACCAACTTTTCAATATTCTTTTGTATGAACCTTTTACTCCACTTGAGACAAAATACTTGTTTTCCAAATATATAGTGCTTTCTCACACACGACAACTATGCATGTGGTTCTTCCAACCTCATTTACTTGCTTAACTCCTACTTTTTCTTTAAGACTCAGCTCATGCCACCCCTAGATGAGATAGGGGCCCACCCTCTGTGATCTCATAGCTTATTCTATACACATATATTACAGCGTAATCACCATGTGTTAGGTTATTTTATTGTCTGTCTCCTTCACTGAGTGATTTCTTTGAGGTAGAATCTTGCTTTCTCTATCTCTTCAATGCCTTGGGTATTCAGTACATATTTGGTGATGGAATAAAAAGCACTGGAATTAGAAAAGAATTTCCACTGGACAGAAGAAATTGAGACCTAAGCAGATTAGATGAGTTGTCCTAAGTTACACAGCTAATTATAGCACTACAGCTAGAATTCTTATTACTAACTCACTACTCTCTTCTCTCTATTATAACTCCTCTTCTGCAAAGCATATTGCCGCTTATGAAAATCTCACTGCAAATTCAATTCTAGAAATTTGCTCTTACATATGGAAGGGCCACATATGTTTTAAGTAGAAATTTTTCAAAGATATGGCCTCCGTAGCAACCCAGTACTACCTTAGGAAAAGTTATCCAGATTTTATCAGTTCATATACATAGAAATTCTTTGTATCATAAAGTATTTAAAAATCAGTGTTTTATAGTCAGCTGAGCTGCTTCAGTGATGGTTGAGGTGATGGTACTTACATGAAGGCAAAAATATGGGTTTTTAAAAAGACAAATACTGTGATATCACTTATATGTGGAATCTAAAAAAGACAAACACAGAGAAATAGAGAGTAGAATGCTGGTTACCAGGGGTTAAGAGATGGGGTAAATGGGGAGATATTGATCAGTTATATGATTAACAAGTTTGGGGATCTAATGTACAGCATGGTAATTATAGCTAATAATACTGTATCACATACTTATATGTTGCTAAGAGAATAAATGCTACATGTTCTCACCACAAAAAAAATGGTAACTATGTGATGGGAGGAAGGTGGTAGCTGATACTAAGATGGTAATCATTTTGCAATTTATAAATACATCAAATCAACACATTGTATACCTTAAACTTAGATAATGGTATGTATCAAGTACATCTCAATAAAACTGGGAAAAATAAAGAAAACAGCTAATTCAAGGGGGGAAATCTGGGTTTTAAGGAAGCAGGTAATGTTTTAAGACATTGACATGTCAATAATACTGGGGTGGCTTTGTGCTATCACCCTTATTAAGCAAATCGGATGATTGTTTATATTCCTGCCAGTGTTTAGTTGCTGTAATTGGAGTAATTGTCTGCTCAATTAATGTTAACAGAACAACTAATAGGCAGCCAGCCATGAGCACAGAGATGACCTAGAACAAAGTTGTCATACTCTGCATGTGAGGCTGTAATTATGGGACCAGAGGAGAATCCACCATGACTGAAAGTCTAATTGTGGCTGGACTCAATACCAGGAATCCAAGAAAATTAGAGAAGTACTTCCAAATCATTGCTGCTAGATGTTTTATAGCCTCAAGTTAACAAATTATCATATCTACTTGGACTGTGGTAATAGTAGGTCGCGGTTTTGGTTTTTTGTCTTATTTTTGAAATAGAATTTATCTTTGAAATTTCATCCTTTGTTTTCTTTTCTACACCAGGAAGTCTCAGAAGCTTCTCATTAGAATAATGAAACAACAAACTTAGTCCTAAGATGAAATGGGATTTTAAATAAAGGAGTAAATTTATATTGAACGCCTATTCCTATCTCTCAAAAACAATTAAATTTAAAATTGGCAGAAAAACATTATATATGTATAATAAAACTATATCTTTATAAATTTACACACCAATATTAATTCGGTTTTTAAGCATCTACAGGAATAATACCCATGAAGAACCTGATAATGGTGTCACCTCTGATGAAAGTTGTCCTAAGTTATACAGCTAATTGTCCTAAGTTAAGTTATAAACTTAACATAACTTTAACTATAACTTTAACTATAACTTTAACTTTAACTATAACTTTAACTATAACTTTAACTTTAACTTAAGTTATAAGCTAAATTTATAACTTATAACTTAAGTTATAAGCTTAATTTGTAACTTATAAAGTTATGTTATACAGCTAATTGTCCTAAGTTAAGTTATACAGCTAATTGTCCTAAGTTATGTCTGATGAAAGACATTAGAGAAGAAAAGTTAAAGTTACATGCAGCAATTTATACTTTATATGTCTCTGCATTTTTAAAATGTTTTAGCAAAAAAAAGCAAAGTTGAATTAAAAATTAATCTTGCTAGTAAACAAACAAACAAATAAACAAACAAAAAACTCATGAATTGGTAGAGCAGGATTTGACTCAAGCTAGATAGAATTTCCTATGTCCTTAACAGCTCCGTTACTATGACACAATTATATTATAAACACGCTTACATGAAACAATCTAGAAGTAATTTTAATAAGTATCTGATATTTTATTACATAGATGTAGTGAAATTTTATTCATAAGTGTTTTGTTTTGTTTCCAACTGTTTAAAACAGCTTTTAAAACTTTTTGTTATGGAGTTTTCCAAACACAAACCAAAGTAGAGGGAATATACATATGAAACTCCAAGTATGCATTAATAACCCAGCTTCGATGATTATCAATTTAGGCCAAATCTGTTTGCCTAAAATGAAAACTACTCATATAACTTATTTATCTTTGTAATCATCTTTATCTAAAGATAAAGAGATTTTATGAATATCCGGATTCCAATGTAGTCGTCATTCTCAACGACTTTAATTAACCTTTAAAATCATCTTCCATTAATTACAGGATTATTTGTCAGAGTTTCACAGTTATCTGGGGCAAATTTACTTAAAATCTAAATCCCGTAAGATTTTCTCTGTCCTTGTGACAATTCAAAAATATAAAAATCTTGTGTGAAGAACTACAATAATTACGTATACAAAGCTATCAGTGAGCATTGATGGAAAGTTAAGGAGTTGAGTAAAACAGAGGGAATCAGAAAGGAAAATAATTTGGAAGAAAGATCTAAAGGTTGTATTCACACTTACCATTTTCTTTCAAGCCCTGGTCTTTGGTTTTAAGCATTTTTTTTTCAAATGAAAATAAACTCAGGTGGCATATGCAAGCCCAGTTCTCTATTTCAGTTCTTCCATATAGCATCCTCCTGGACGCGCTTGAAACTTAACATAGTGTTCTTGTCCAATGCATGGCAGAGTGACCAAGACCACGAAAGGGTCTGTAGAGCAAGGTGAATGGAATGGAACCACTTGGTATTTCAGCACAACGGTGATTCAGGACCATGGACAGCGATACGCGACGGAAAGGCATCGGTTACTGCATATCAGGAATGGCTACAACAAAGGCACAGACGTGGTTCAGAAGCCAACCTAGCATCCATGCAGCCCAGGCAGAGGCATGGCAAATGTCTTCTAATCTAAAGACAAATATCCAGGTAAATGTCTTCAAATCTAAAGACAAAAAAATCTAAAAACAAATCTAAAGACCGATTCAAGAAGAAAATTGCCTCTTGCTTAAGGGTAAGAAGAGAATCCTTACACTCTCCTTTTAAATATTTTAAATAAAGGACAGTATGATTAGAAACAAACCAAGAATACAGTGGGTAAGAGTCTTAACATCAGAACATCAGAAACTCCTTTCTCACAGATTGACATCAGAAACTCCTTTCTCAGAGATTGACAGTTCTCTCAGGGAAAATCTGAGGACAAAGGGAAGGACTGGGGTACAAACTCAGACAAAATAGACAAGGGAAGACATTCAAACTTGAGGACTAGGAACATCACTTTCAAGTACAGAAGAAGGTAAGCAGGTCCACACAACAGTACAACTAGTGTAAGGTCTTCCTGCCCTTTGATCTGAATTCAATTCTATTCTATTCAAATCCACACGCACTCAAAGCATGCCAATAGTGAGGTAATGGTTTTAAGCAGTAATCCTGGTGTGGACAGATGAGAGCTAACAGATTTGCCCTCCTCACAGCTCTGAACAAGATGAACAGACGCTGTTGATTACACCTGCGACCTACGGCCGCTGGGGCCCTCCTGGTCTTGACATTTGGAAGCAGATACCTTAATTCACTACCAATTATTTTGCACTAACTCAGAGAAAACAGAATGAAAAGAGAAGTGAGGTTGGGGAAGGGAAAACTGATGAGTAGTGGCATGATTATTCCCACCCTCATTGTAGATATTTCATTTTAACATTTTTAAAAAGTCTCCCAAGACAAAAAAAAACTACCTTATAGAGACCTCCTTTAGGAAGAAAACCATGTATGCACGTGTGTATGTGTGTGTACATTTGCACATAAGTTGAGAAACACTTTTGTCTTGATTTTATCCAAAATAGATAAAGGTGTGCTGACACAATTAGAAGAAGTAGACAAGTAGGCATAGTACATAGAGAAAAGTTTTTTCGATTCAAGAAGAAAATTGCCTCTTGCTTAAGGGTAAGAAGAGAATCCTTACACTCTCCTTTTAAATATTTTAAATAAAGGACAGTCTGATTAGAAACAAACCAAGAATACAGTGGGTAAGAGTCTTAACATCAGAAACTCCTTTCTCAGAGATTGACAATGTTGCCAACTTAGCGGGAAGAAATTGTGACTAGAAGTTCAAGAGTTTGGCCAATGAGCAAGCAGAAGCCCATATACCCACTTCATTGTGCTGCATCACTAGCACTAATTATTGTGGATGCAAATGTCTGGCACTAATATAAGTCTCTTCATTGACCTTTACAATGGACTTGGTATTATGCGGCTGACTACATGAATGTCCTCAAACTTCTTCAATGCTGCATGTGTACTTTTTCCAGATTTCTGCTTTGTTGGTTATAGGATACCTTCCTAGACAATAGACTCATTCTCTGTTCAAAGATATACGGGAAACTACACTTCTTCTAAAACCATATTCAGGTCTTGCCTAATACCTAGGAATATCAAGGGCCAAGCCTGGACCACAGAGATTTTTCTTCTGCAGATGCTATGATTAGGGGCTGTGAGCCAATTCCTAGAATAGGGGTTGGTAAGTTTTTTTTCTGTGAAGGGTCAGATAAATAATTTTAGGCCTTTGTGGGCCACATAATTTTCTCCATCACGTATTTTTTGTTTTTGCAATTTTTTAAATGACAATTTAGAAACATAAAAAAACATTTTTAACCAGGCCACAAGCCAGATTTGACCTATAAGACATAGTTGGCCAACTCCTACAAGGCAAAAGATTGGAAGAAGATTAGATTTGGTTGGCCTAAAGGAAGTGGTGAGGTGAGGGCACGTCAGTGAAATCAGGGAAATATAAATAACTCTTTTTTCTCCCCAAAGTAATAGTATGGACATGCAATCTCTGTTTTGTTTTGATAACTATAATTAATTTGTCCCTTGGTAAAGGATATGATTTGTCTGTTCCATATGAACAGTGATGTTTATACAAGTAAAATTAATGAGAAAGATGGCTGACAAACTCAAGTGAAGTATTCACTACCCTCCTTGATTTTCTTCCTGATATCAGAGCTATTTAAGCAACAATTTGAGAGAAAACTTTCCTTCTATATTATGTGGAGAAAATCTGTATGTGTACATATGTGTATGTATTTATACATAGGAAATAATAAAGTACATGTGTTTACATATGTGACAATAAATACATAAAAATACATAGTTTTATATAAGGGAGCTAATAGAGTATGATCGGATGAGTAGGAATGGTCATTGTACAGCCATCCCGTTACTTATTTTTTTTCAATCATTGCCGCCACCCCCATAAGGTAATGGATTTACCCATTCATGTAGCAAAGAGGTCTCCAGTGTCGCTTTATAGAGCAGTACTCATGTCTGAAGTGAAGAGGGTTCTCTGCTTGCCTGACAAGCATTGCCAAGACAACTCCTTACCCATTTTCATTTACTCAATCAGTTTCTCCTCTTAGGGGAAGAAGCTTTTTATAAATATATGTATTTTGATTAAGCTTATCATCAAGGACGTGATACTGTCTGCTACAAATGGATCCCATATGTGCAAATTACCTTACAGAACACAGAAGCTATAGAGAGATTAGAGTAATGACTTGGATGGATGAACAAATAGGTCAGCTAGAGATGAGTGAACTGATTTGTCTAATATTAGAACTAAGCCCTACAAAACTCTGCATGAACTAAATCATTTAACTGCTTCTGTAGCTTTAGAATTTCAAGTATGGTTTTAAACCTTTAGAGTTTTAAATTTTCATGTATTGGCCAGTTTTCTGCCTCTGGAAAATTATGAGCTATAAAAGCACTAACAAAACCACATTCCTAGGGGTTAATGATTTGTTAAGAATCTCTACCATCCTGCAATGCTTTCATAATTTGTCTCATACCTGTCATATTAAGGCTCTGAATGTGAAGGTCCTCAGCCACTGCACTTATGAACAAATACCAAAACGTAACAGAAAGATATTCCTCCATAACATTTACCAGCAGATCAGACATTATGATTTCGGTAGATAATATAAGGTGATAAGAAGCCAACACAGCGGATTTGCTGATCTAGGAGTCAAGGTACACAGACACTCAGTTCACGTCTGCCTTTAGGGGCTTTGTGAAGACACTTAACCTCTCACTGCCACATTTTTCTCTTTTTATAAAATTGATTTCACATACTAGTATTTATACCTGAATTAACACTAAAGTTATCTAAAAGAAGAAAAGTGTTCTTTATTTTGCACTTCTCCCTACCTTTTAAATGCACACTTCTCAGTTCTTATCCAAGAAAAATAAAATATTAGATTCAGTTATATAATGAGAAGGATCATTGGCAAAAGAGAAAGAGAGAGTTGAGAGAAAGAGAGAGAGAGAGAGAGAGAGAGAGAGAGAGAGAGAGAGAGAGAGAGAGAGAGGAAGAAAAGAAAGAGAGAGAGAGAGAGAAGAGAGAGAGAGAAAGAAAGAAAGAAAGAAAGAAAGAAAGAAAGAAAGAAAGAAAGAAAGAAAGAAAGAAAGAAAGAAAGAAAAGAAAAGAAAAGAAAAGAAAGAAAAGAAAGCTAAGCTAAGCTATTGGGCAATGTGACCTGATTTAACACTTTTTAAAATTTCCTTAGGCACCAAAAAAAAAAAGATCTGTATATGTTCTGCCCAGACATCTCATCTCTGTGGTGAGAATTAGGTCAGAGAGTTTAAATAACACGAGTTTTCACCATCATAGGAAAAATTGAAGGTTACTCATATGACTGGATGTAGTGGGCCCCTATGAGTCAAGCATTTAGACATGTCAGGCTGATTTTTAACTTTCTTCTTTTCTTTTCTCCCCTGCCATCTCCCAGATCTACACTCTGCCCCCAACCGCTCACCTGATGCCAAAGATGGAGAAGAATAAACATACTCTTCTGTCTTGGATACTTGTCCCCTAGCTCAGCTCCATTAACTCCCATTGGAACCCTCTAGTAAGGGAAGTTACAAAATGAATTCCAAGGAACACTTTATATGGCATCCAGGGAAGCAAGGCGACAGCTTGATATAAGTGAAAGATGGGGACATTCTCTACATGTCTTTTCACAGCACAACATGATTTGGCATCACCAACAATAGCTTCGGAAAATGCAGTGTTGTTTCAGCACCTCCAGATTTGGCACTTCTGAAAGCAACGAAAGATGGAGTCTTCAACAGATTCAATATTATATCAGATGAAGGCAGCAAAGGTAGGCACCACTTTCAGGAGCTTCTGTTCAGTTCTAATATTAGACAAATCAGTTCACTTCTCTTGTTAGTGGGCGTGTTAACCAGGTGACCAGAATTTCAGAGCATGAGAGGGCTTCCAAAGCTGATACAAGACATATCTCAGGAATTTAGAGGTAGCTTGGAGGTCCTGTGATAGTAGATATGGGCAACAATGTTCAAGTTTGATCGATCACTTATTTAACTCCATTTGTACCCACAGACTGGTGAAGACCGACAAATTCAGCTCATGTGGATTTTCTGGGAAAATCCAGATTTCAAATATTTTTTGCATGGTGTTCATAAACCATTGAAATGCCTAAATTTGATCTTCACACTACATGCCTAAATTGGAACGGAAATATAGTTACCATTATTATATGTTATAATGAGAAACGTGTCACTAAAAAGAAAAAATCATTTCTATTGATTGTTGAAATTCCACCATAATGTATTCCTTTTTGTTAAGCACTGCTTTTTGAGAGCAGAGCTGTTCTTTTATCAGGTGAAAAAGAACTGGAAAGGAAGTTGAGAGGGTAGTGAAGAAGGAAACAATGAGGAAAATGTCTCATGCCTCACAATCTGAGCTAGTGAGGCATGGTGGCTAAAAGGCATGTGGAAAGGGTCCTTTCAGTGCCCCCTCCCCAGTGTGTCTCTGAGCGGTTTCTAGTTATGCTGGTGAGATGGATAGCAGGATTTGATGAGAGGATCACTACACTTAGGAATGGACACCTGGTTTTAGACCTGTCCAACTAGGTAATGAAGGCTGGGGGAGCGGAGAAGGGTGAGAGGGGAGTGGCCATGATTCATTGTATTTGCCAATTTCTGTGATATAAATATTCCCACCATGACTTATTTCAAGCTACCAACATGACATCAGTGAATGTGGAGTTGTGAAGAGATTCAAAGTGGCACACTATCATATATAATATTGGCACCATACAGATACAATAGATATAAATAACCTCAAGGAGTTCTAATCTATATATAGGTTATAATAAAATGTAGTCAAACAATTAGGACACGAGTTATGAGTATTTCTTACCTTTGTGTGTGTTCTTAATAGCTAAATTTTATTGAATTATTATACCATTGAAGATCAGTTTGTTTTTTTTAATTGAGGTATAATTGACAAAATAAACAGCACGTTTACAGTGTACAACTTGATAATTTTTGACATATGTATACACCCATCAAACCATCAATAAAAATCACAAAGCTGAGCATATCCATCACCCCAAAAAGTTTCCTTGTACCCTCTTGTAATTCCCCCTCTTGACCATCTCCAATCTCATTTTTATCTTGATCTGCTTTCTGTCACTATAGATTAATTTGGATTTTCTAGAACTTTGTATAAGTAAAATCATACAGTATGTACCCTTTTGTTATCTCACTTCTTCAAAAGCCTATTACTTTTAGATCCATCCATGTTGTTGTATGTATCAGTAGTTTATTCCTTTTTATTGCCGAGTAGTATTCCATTGTATAAATACTACTGTCAATGAAGTTTGTAAACTCATCCTAGAAAAAGATACCTCATTCCTAAATACCACTATGGTCACCTTCGAAGTATTCCCCTTGGGAAGCTATGCACTAATGCCAGCGCCTAGTCCTTCAAAGCAATTTTGAAACTCTTTGTCTGGAATGGCTATCAGAGCTGTCATCGTATTACCCTTGATGTCCTGAATGTCATCAAAATGTCTTCCTTTCAATATTTCCTTTAGCTTCGTGTAAAGAAAAAAGTCATTACAGGCAAGATCAGGTGAGTTGTGAGGGTGTTCCAATGCAGTTATTTGTTTAATGTCTAAAAACTCCCTCACAGACGTGCTGTGTGAGCTGGTGCATTGTCGTGATGCAAGAGCTCCTTCAGGACCATTTTTGCACACATTTTTCTCAGGTCAAGATTTTCAGCTAAGATTTTCCTAACTGTTTCTCTATGGATGTTTACATGGTCTGCTATGCTTCTCAGTCAGCTGACGATTTAGACGCACAATTCGACAAATTTTTGCAATGTTTTCGTCAGATCTGCTCGTTACTGGCCGCCCTGACCTCTCTTCAGTGACGCGTTCTCTCCCCTCAGAAAAACATTTAATCCATTTGCACACTGCAGTTTTCTTCATGACATTATCCCCATAAACTGGGACTAACATGTCCCAGATTTCACTTCCACACTTGCCAAGTTTAGCAAGAAACTTAATGTTTGTTTGTTGCTTGAATTCAAGCCCAGACATTCTCGCAACAGCACACAAAAACACGCAACAATAATGAATGCCATTCAGCAAAACATCGCCACACGTCGACAGGAACACAGCTGTGAGACACTGATATACCAAGGTTATGAAACCCTACCGAGCTGTTTGTCCAGTGCTGCCAATGTAAGTGCATGGTAGCAAGTTCCCGAACTTCATTGTCGGACCCTCGTATACCATAATTTGCTTACCTACTCACCCATTGATGTATATTTCAGTAGTTTCTCAAAGTTTAACGATGTTCTTCAATTAAAAAAAAATTATTTGTGCTCTTTGGGTGTCATTGTGGATAGTTTCTATTGCTACATATTCAAGTTCACCAATCTTTTCTTCTGCAATGTCTAATCGGCTGTTAATCCTATCAAGTATGTAGGTATTTTTCATTTCAGACATTGTAGGTCTCATCTCTAGAAATTCTATATGGATTTTTTTTACGTCTTCCATGTTTCTACTTAAATGTTGAACACATGGAATATAGTTAACATACCTGTTTTTTACTATCTTTTTCTGCTAATTCTAACCTCTGACTTTGGTTTTAATTTATTGATTTTTCTTCTTATATTTCCAATTTTCCTGCTTCTTTGCATTCTTCTTATCTTGAATTGGATATTGTGAATTTTATTTTGTTGATACTGCATATTTTTGTACTCCTATAAATTTTCTTCAGCCTTTTCTGAGATATAGTTAAGTTACTTGAAAACAGTTTGTTCTTTTTGGCTCTCAATTTTAAGATCTTTAAGGAGGGGCCAGAGCAATATTTAGTCTGGGTTAATTATTTCCCACCATTGAGGCAAGCAGGATTGATTACCTTTATTTTTAGTATAATTTATTGGGTATTTTACCCAAGTTATAAGCTTTTCTAGCTGGCGGGGACAGGCACTATTTCAGATCATGTGTGACTATAGAGTACAATTTCCTCTAATCCTTTCAGATAGTTATTTTGCTGGTGTCAAGTGACTTCCTTATATGCATGTGCTTATCAGCAATCTGCAGAATACTCTAGAGACATCCTATACAGAGCTCTGAGATGCTTTCTCTGCACAGCTCTTTCCTCTGTGGTACTTTGTCCCAAGGATGCTAGATGCTTTGGTTTCCCCTGGACTCTCAGCTCTGTCTCCAAATCTCAGGGAGTCCTGAGCTCCGCCTGCGTTCTCCCTCTCTGTTCCGTGGCCACAAACCTTTATCACACAGTAAGCTAGGGGTAGAATTCCCCTCATTTGTTCCTCATCTCTCAGGGATCACTCTTTTGTTACCAAATGCCAGCATCTGAAAAACTGTTATTTAGTATATTTTGTCTAATTTTTAAAATTATTTTCAGGTGGACAAGTAAATCTAGTCCATTACTTTATCTTGACTAGAAGTAGAAGTGATTACCTTCATTTTTAGTATAATTTATTTAATCATAAGTTTACACAATTTAATTTTTGAGCTAGCTGGGTAAATCAACTGGCTCACAAAATTCCTGAAAATTTAACAATTGGCTCACACAACCAGTACAAGCTGCCTGTAGCACACCTCTACATGAGCTTCACTTTCAACATCCATCAAAAAGACTGTTTAATGCAATTTAACATTACTTCTAGTTTATCAAGTCTAAATTCCATGACTTTAGAAAGAACTGCTCTGGTCAGATGTATTCAATAATTTTTTTAAATGAAGCAAATAAAGTGAAATAATCCGTCAGGATTCAGGCTCAGACTCAGAATTTAACCTACTGTACTACTCTCTCCTCTGTATGGAATAGTTTTCTGCCTCTATGCAGGCTAAGGAACATTTCCAGTTCAGGCCTTTGTCATCTCTAGACTAATACATTACTGCAACTGGTATTTCCGCTTTTCATTTGGTTCTTCTTCAATTCTACCCTCTGTGCATCAGGAAAAACATCTTTCTAAAACCACAGATTTCTTTCCATTACCACCAGGATGAGGTCCAAGCTCCTTAGGATAATGTATAAGGCCTTGCAATAAAAGAAATATAACAAAACAAATTACTACCACATCTAATTTCCTCGGTGGTATGATACGTCCACACCATTGTCATGGCTCATGGAGGCACAGGATGTTTTCCTGCCCTTTGACTTTCGACTGGGTTATGTGGTTGCTCTGACCAATGGGATGTTAGGAACGTGACATGAATGGAGGCTTGAAAGGAGCTTGCATGGTTGGGCTTGTGCTTCTGCCGTCACTGTGAGAACATATCCTGGTAGCCTTTGTACCGACAGCCTGAGCTCCAAATGAGCTATGTGGGCTGGGCCCACGGCCTGAAGCAGAGCCCCCAGCAAAGTCAGGCCTAGATCAGCCCATCACTTGCCGACTGATGAGCATGAAAATAAAAGCTAACTCTAGGCCACGGATATTTTTATGGTTGTTTATTATGCAGCAAAAGCTGATGAATACAATAACTAACCTTTTAGTCCTTATTCCATGCCAGGAACTTTCACATCTCTTAGCTCATTTAATTTTTACAATAACCTGTGAAACAGTCTTATTGGCATTGTATGTATGGGGGAAATGATATTTAGTGAGCTTATGTAAGACGCTTAAGTTTACACACTAGTAAGGATGGTGTGTATAGGATTTGAATTCAGATTTGTCTTTCCCCACTATACACCTTCATTTCCTACTGCTCCCCCAATTTCTTCTAGTTTTTGCTTTAGCAATAACATAATACGCTAAAATACCATTTATATTTCTCGTCTTTGCACATGCTATACTGTACTAGGCATATGGTAGACATCCAATAAATATTTATTGAATGGCTAATGAACAAATGACTGTCTACAATGCCTCTCTTTTGTCACCTGGATAATTCATAAATAATCTTCAAAACCTGGTTTAGAGATCACTCCTACGTGAAGTTTTGCTTCCTCTCTCCAATAGTTTCCTGCTTTGTGCTTCTCAATCTTTACCATAGTTCAAACACTCTACCTTTCATACTAAATTGCAATTATTTCATGAAACATTTTTCTTATCTTAAAATTTCTCAATGTTAAGGTTCACAATGATTTATTTTGTGTCCCTTAGAATGAAAGTGTACGTTTTCATTCTAAGCATTCTTTGTGATCACCAAAATTGTACCAGACCTAAGCTTCCAGGAACTCCCAGGAACTTCAAGCATCATTCCCATCCAGTGATGCTATCCACATTCATACACAGACACTGAAGAAAAACTTTAAACTAGTAAGTTTCAAGGGGTTTGAGAAACTCCTTACCTCTGTGCCCCATGACTTCCCACCTCTTTTCCATGCATCTCTTGAAATCATTGCATATCGCAGGATTTATGATGGGAAAGCGCTATCCTCATGAAAGGCAAATTTGCAAGGGAAAAGAAGTTTGAAATTCCTGTGTTTAATTTCAAGGTTTCAGAATGATTTTTCTTAACCAAAGTATTTGAAATGCATAGAGTTTTATGAGAAGAAATAAAATTAGCTTAAGTTTTGAAGTCAGTATTTATTTTTTTTCCGCCACCGAATAAGCTGAGCAAGTGGTGAATTTACTGCAAGAAAGAGGATAGGACGGTGCACTCCCAGAGTGGTGTGAGTGGGCAGGCTGGGAGAAGAGCCAATGAGCCAGAGGGTTGGGCTTGGGAATTTATTATTTTCAAAACGAGGGTGTGAAATAATCAAGATTTAGAGGTGGTATTATAGGCGTTCCCAGGCAGGTCTTTGCTGACCACTCCTTCCCGTTGGGAGGAGGGCTGTTTTTGTCCTTATTTGGCCCTTGTTGGAACTGTCATGGCAACACATGCCTGTAATGTTAGTAATATTATAATTCATTACAATTAAAGTTCACCTTGAGGGGCAAAATGACATCCTGTGTCAGCTATTGGCCACCAAAATCGAATTCTGGCTGGTCTGGTAACTACACCTTTTCTTAAGAATGATATCATCTCCTCCCTCCTTTGTTTTCCCTTATAAAGTTGGTACTTTTTAATCCACTTATGATAGAGCCCACAGACTACATGTATAAGACTTCACCAAAGAACAGCAACAACCACTAGATGTCAGCACTTATGAACTGTAGTCCTGCCAATAGCTCTGATGTCGGTTTTATTTTTAAGGTTATAACTTAGGATAAAAGGTAACTGGAAAACATATGAAATGTTTCCTTGAAATAGATAAAATAATATATTTAGAAAATAATAGAGTAAACTCAATCATGGTGACAAATTTTATAACAACAGTAAAAATCTCATTTTAAGTGACCATTTTGCAAGTCTTGGCGGTCTTTGACCTGTCACTTTGCCAAATCAGGACCAGGACAAAAGTCTACATGCAAGGATTCTCCATAGGCAATACCCTACCATCTCAAGAACCGAATAAATGAACTTTGAATCTATGTGCATGGGATTTTCTTCAGGTCAATGTGAGCAAGATGTTCTTTACAAAAGAACTACATGCTGTTGTCCTGCACATGTGCCTTCCAACATAGCTTCTTGCCACCTGCCAACAACTTTATTCAATTTCTCCTTAGATTTAAGCCATGGAGTCACTAAATTCCCTAGTGCTCCTCTTTTGAAGTATATTCAACAAAACAAATCAAAATCAGTGCACTGACAGGCTGCTTAAAATACAAAAGTTATTTCTTTTTCTTTCTAGAACACAAAAACCCCTCTTGGGCTGCTTCTGAATAACCAAACAAAGTTTGGTTGCACCAAAGATGCACCAAAAACAAGCAGCGCACCAAAGGTGTGCCCTGTGAGCCTGTAGCTGAGAGTAATGCAAGTCTAATTGGCTGCTTAATGAACTATTATTAAGCTGTCTGTGGTTTCGGGAAGAATGTATATATTTGACTCAGCTGACTGACATCATTTTGATCAGAGTCTGAAGTAAAACAATATAATTTGTTAGTCCACTAGATAGGTAGTTTCATAGGTAGCCTCAGAGATCACTTCCATATCTGAGGTTCCATAATACCAGGAGGCTAATTAAATAGCCCTTTTTCTTTGCACCACTTGAACTTCGTTTTAAGAAAACAAAAACGGTGTTTATTCTTATTTCAAAATAAAAATACGGTGAAATCACATCACAAAATTAACATTTCTATTTAGTGTGCTTTATAACAGAGAAATAAAATAAGACACTAATAATGTTTTCCATTTTCCCCAAATTCAAATTTTTGTTTGCATGCTCTGAGAATCATACTAAGAGCCAGGAAATTTACAACTTGAATAAGAAAAGACAATGAAATGACACCAACATTGAGATGAATTAGATGTTGGAATTATTTGACACGGATTGTAGAGCAGCTACCATAAAAATGCTTCAACAAGCCATTATAAATTCTCTTGAAACAAAAGAAAATACAGAAAAACTCAGCAAATACCATATTTCCCTGAAAAGACCGGTCTTATATTAATTTTTGCTCCAAAAGATGCATTAGGGCTTATTTTCTGGGGATGTTTATTTTTCATGTACAACAATCTACATTTATTCATGTACAATAATCTACCTTTATTCACTTATTAATGTACAAAAATCTATATTTATTCAAATACTGTCATGTCATCTTCTTCTGGAACATCTTCATAACTCTCCAAACCCCAAATTCTGGCTTGAATTTCTTGCAACTCCATTTCCTGTAGAACCATTGGCCCCAGTCTCTCATGTCCAGCAATAGAGCTCTCCTTAAATGAGCACTTCTTGTCCATGTAGCTGGTCGTAGTGCATTGGCGACACAGCTGCCAGTGATTTTATCCCATGAATTCTTCACCCAAGTCACGACCTCTTGCAGGCGAGGCTTCACAAAGTTTCCACGCTGATTTCTCTCCATTCTTTTTTCAATGTAGTCATTGATTTCCATGCACAAATGGTCCTTGAATGGCTAGTTTACTGCAATATCAAGAGTCTGGAGAAAGGCAGTCATTCCTGCAGGAATCATTATTTGATCTATTCTTCTCTCTGTAAGGAAATTCTTCATGTCTTTAGCGAGGTGAGTGCTGGCTGAATCCCAGACTAGCAGACCTCTTTGGCTACTTTGCAAAACAAGTAGCAGCATTAAATTGACCCACTTCCTTATAACTGCTTGTGTGCACCGGGCTTTTTCGGTTTCAAGAACATAAATGCCTGAAACACTTCAACCTTATCTTTCTTGCCGTTAGTGATGATTAGCAGTGGGGCTCTCTTTCCATCCAGACAAATTGCCAAAATACAGGTAACATGTGCACTTTCATAACCAGTGGAGGGAATGTAGATTGATGAGGCACCCACTGATCAATTGTCGTTTGAGATCCTTGGCCCATAAACACTGCAGTTTCATCCATAGCAATCATGTTGGAGTTGGTATGTAGAAAAGTCGATGCCATCAACAAAGGACTTAAATGTAAGTGCACGCTTAATAACTTCAGCATCTTCCAACTTGAACAGTGTTGTCAATCTTAGAGACTGTTCATATCACTGAAGGAAGCCATCCAGCCAGTGTTGTGATGCTTTGAATTCTTCTAGAAATATTTCTAACTGGTGCCATTGCAAGGGCAAATGCCTGAATGTCAGCCTTGCACACAACCAAAGCCTTCGCTCTCCTGTCAGCAATCCATTCACAGGTGATGTCTTCCAGCTCAGGAAATAATGGTTGCCGACCTGGTCCACACTTGCGCTTCTGAGCATTTCCCTCCTCCACCTGTTGACTGAGGTTATCATACTTTGCTCACCACTCTTGGACCATTTGGAGATCCAACTTCTCTTTGCAGAAAGCCGTAAGATTCTTGCCCCGGGAGTCCTCCACGATTCCTTTCTTGTACTCGATGGAATAGCTCTTTCTTTTTGCACTCATCTTGTCTGGGGGTCAAAATACTATTTTCTTTAAATCTACCATTAAATCAAGTGTTAACTGAAGACTTACGAGACAGGAGTGGCAACAAAAATGATGACAGTTAAGAATGACGGCCCACACAAAAGCGACGAATAATTGCAGACACCAAAATTCAGAAAATGTTTCTTTATTTCACAGGAGTGCATTAAATACATCCGTTACAACACACGACGTATTGAATTATGAACATTCATATTAGACACAACCATGTCCGTTTGTTATCAAGTGTGCATGTTATTCGTGTGTTGTGTCTGTACTCCGATTGGTCATTTGGCAATAAGTCTCGTGTTCATCTGTTTACATAGGTGTTTACCTCTTGTCCAAAGGCGTCCGCTTGGGTATTTACAAATATTTAATTATAATTTATACTATAATTTATTTTAATTATTAATGTAAATATTATTTATTTGTATTTAATTATATATCAATAGTATTATTTTATAATTCAATATGTTCGTCGTGTGTTGCAATGGATGTACTAAATGCGTCCGACTAGCTGATGATCTTAACTGGGGCTTATTTTGGGGGTAGGGCTTATATTACAAGCATCCTGAAAAATCATGCTAGGGCTTATTTTCCAGTTAGGTCTTATTTTCGAATAAATATGGTAAATAGAAGTTAAAAAAAGAACCAAATGGAAAATAGAAAACTGAAAAATCAAACAACCAAAAAAAAAACAACCACTGAATATGCTCAATCATAGACTGGAAATGACAGGATAGAAGTGAACTTGAGAACAGATAAATAAAATTTATTGAATGTGAACAACAGAAAAAAAAATATCCTTTTCCCTGGTGATCAATAAGAACTGCTCTTTTGCTATGCAGTGAACTGTTTCCCTTCCTACGGCATTAATCCCCACCCCTATCCTCCACAGAGGTTGGCTGGATTCCATCTCCCCTTTTCGTCCTAATATCAGTATCACAGGGACTTAGCTGTCAGTTCCCGAAGCTTTCTTCAAGGGCTCTAAGACTCTAAGCAAAAAGGAAATTGAGTAACCCGCTTTGAGCTTCGTGTTAGGTACATTACTCATCTATGTCACTGCATCCTTTCATCTCCCATCCATCAGATTATTTTTTTATGGTTCATCATATAAAATAGTGGTGGGCTGCCCCATCAGGCTCAAAAACGTAAGTCTCCTGCTGGAATCTATAAGGATCCTCAAATTTACAGAACTAATTTCTGTAAATTTGAGAAGTTAATATTTATATCTGAATATATAACCCTTTAGTAAGATAATACTATTATGTAAATTAGTTAGCTTTTCGTCATACATAGTGAAAATATATGTGTATATATATATACATATATATATAACATATTTTTAGGTATCAGTCACATTCCTTTTAGAGTAAATCTTAAATTTTATCAATGACTCCTTAATCTTTGGTTTTCTTTGCCACCTTTAAAAATAGAAATCTTCCACTTCTGGTATTCTAAACCTGTTCAGAACCTGTATGTTCTACTTTGGGAACAGTTTTCATGTCTAAAGCCTTACTTTTAGCTCTTTCAGCTGCTTTGAAAATTTAGGTTTTCAGAGCTTAGACTGGATGTCTGTTGTTAACTAATTAGCTTTGGCTAACTACTTGCATATTCTAATTGCTCTAGCTATCTACATATGTCTGAATCCACCATAATCTCTAGGACCTGAATTCTTGGCACTTCTCTCACTTGTCAGATTAGGCTTCCCTCTGGCATGAAGCTTGACTGCTAAAGCCTCTTGTTCCTGTCTCCCTTCAGACCAGGAGAATAACAGAGGAACACATGGACGCAAATCACAAAATGTGACTCCTGCCACTTCCTTCCCTAAAACTCGCAGTGATTCCAGATAAATGGGTCAGTCCAAGGTCTAGACTTGGTGAGAAGTATTAGGAAGTTTGACTGTTTTTTTTTAATCTAATCCCTAGTTTTCAGTTTAGCTTTTTTGTTTTCATTTCCATCTGTTTTGCATCTCTGTATATATCTTAATTGGTTCAGACCTGGAAAAAGGAAAGGGAATATTATGTAATGCCTCATCAAGTCACCAGAAATGAGTGACAACCTCAAGGCATAGCAAAGAAAGATGGTGTACAAAAAGAAAGTAAAGACTGTAATAAGGAAAGCAAAATAAATAAAGAATATGTTTTAAAAATAACTACAAGTAATAAGAATAGTTTTAACAATTGCTTTTGGTTCTATTCCTAATAGTTAACTGAGGACGAAATTAGGTAGATACTAAAGTCTGGAATATTGATCTCTTTCCTCTTTATTATGTTGCCTTTAGTTGCAGATTAAAAAACTGGTAATGGACTATTTATAACACAAAAATGTAATTATAGATAGATACTGATCACTAAGGAACTTTTGTCATGAACAGAGGTGAATTAACAAATGACTTTAACATGCATCCACCAAAAGAAAACTTTCATGTATTTTATAAACTTTTGTGTAATTTAGCTCATTGGTTCTCTTGAAAGTATCCCAGAAATAATAACTCAGGGGAATATGAATTGATGTTCTGAAATTTAAACTTCTACTAAACTAAGTTATTTTGGGGTAGGTAATCTGTGTAACACACTTTGAGAAACATGAAGCCTTGGAATCCTCATCTGTAAATGAAAATGTTCTCACTTCATAGGTTTATTACAAGATAAAAATGAGACAATATACATAAATGCTTAGAACAGATTCTGGCACTCAGTAAGGATGCAATACATGTTAATTCTTCCTTTCATTTTAGAAGTGACTTCCACCATTCAAAATAGAAAAGTGCTGAATTACAATATAATTTTTCCAAAATCAATCATATCACAATAAATACATATGGTATTCAGCTAGATTTACTTGTGAATAGCTTTACTGACTGACTACTTAAGACTTGTCTACCATTTTCCCCAGGCTAACATCCGTTGTATTGTGTCTAATAAATGGAAATCAAGATGGTATCACAATATTTTAATTCTGTCCCATAATTTGATGGTATCACAATAATTTAATTCTGTCCCATAACTTGTTCATATTATCTTAAATATCAAATACCACTTCTATTTTAACACTTGATCTGTAGGGCTGAAAGCAAAGTAATTTTAGTTACTAAGGTAAGACTAATGGAGGAAATGTCCATGGGTAGGTCATCAGTTGCGAATTCTTCACCGATCAACCCTATAATGATTTAAAAACAAACAAAAAAAATCGAGTGTTAAATAAAATCTATTTCAAAGCTAAATAACAAGAAAAGCTGTGTGTGAATCTGCAAAATTATGAGGCACCCTCCCTATTCCTTCTCTAACATTTCAAAATACGTTTCAATTAAATAAATCCAATGTCTTCTCAAAAGATGTATTTTATGAACAATGCTTGAACCGTCTGTGAATTTTCATTAGGAGAGATTCTCTAATATCTAAAAACTTGAAAATGGGCTCGAAAAGTTATCAGAGACATTTTCTTCATGCCTAACCACCACTTACAACCCTAAAGTGTTTTTCTAGTTTAAAAAATTATTTAAAATATATCGTCTCACATGTATTTCTGACAATACTAAAAGCGGATGGACTCCAGGCACTTCTTTTCCAAATAAAACAATGATCATACAACAGAACCTTGATCTATAATGCCTCTGTACCTCTTATAATTTGTATTTAGAAAGAGTTCTGACTGAGTAACATTATTGAAAACTGTTAAAAATAGAAATTCCTGACTTTATTTGTATTTGTATGCCAATCTTTTACAATAAAAAGATTGTATGCCAATCTTTTTATTCAGGGGCCAGTGAGTCTGTAATAATTTTAGGTGAAGAAGTTTGGCATGATTTTAAGATTAGCAGTGTTCTCCACTTATGCTCCCCAAAATACCATTCCCTACACCCCAACCCTGCAAGTGACTCAGAACAAATTTGCCTGTCCTGGAAATTTCCCTCCAAGACTCCTGGTTAGAAAGCAAAGATAGGAAAAAGTGTGAGAAGCCACATAAAAAAAATACTAGCATATGATTTACCAGGTTAGTTTTCATCAGAGAGATGTGGATCTAGATAAAAATGGAAGGGTATCAAAGAGGCCATTGAAAAATGCCTTTGACGCATTGTCTAGAACATTAAGCTGGTTCCCACAACCTGGAGGAATCATATGATAGAAGCTGGCAGAGTCTGGGAGTCAGATTTATATCAATTAACTTTTGCTGTGTAAAACACCACCTCAAAATATAGCGGCTTAAAACCTCAAACACTTATCTCATATATCTTTAGTTTGTCTTGAGAATCGTATTGACTGGCTTGACTTGAGGCTAGTTGGTCTTAAGGGTAGAAATGGGGATAGGGGAGGGTAGATTATTGCAGCCAATTTTGCATAGAATCCACTGCAGAATTCAAAAATACATTTGCCTTCTTTACACTTTTATTTAGGCCCTAGTCATCAGGTTTGCCATTTCTTGTACTCTATTTCTTCAAACTTCAGCTTCTATTAAAGTTCCACCTAAGATCACTAAAAAGTTGGTCTTCTCTAGGAAGTAAATGTTTCAATTTTTGGTATTCCTGTGAATATCAGAAACAGAAATCTTACCATTTTTCATAAATCTAAGATCTATTAATATCGACTACAAATATTTCAGGTAGAAATCACTAATGAGCATACACTATCAATTACCATATTGAACACTGTATCAGTCACAATAAACCAGGTTATGCTGTGGTAATAACGAGAACTCCTATATACAAGTAGCATAAACAAGTTTTAAATCTTATTCTTGCTACATGTCAATTTTATGTTGATAGGGACCTCCGTGTAGTCCTCAGTTCAGGACTCAGGCTCCACCATCTGGAAAGTCACAGGTCACAGCAGCAGGGAGCACTGAGGCTTCTTACACTGGCAATTCAATGTCAGGCCCAGAAGAGACACATGCCACTTCCATCTCTAACTCATGGCTAGAACTAGTCATATGGCTTTGCCCAACTCCAGGTGAGATTTCTGAGTAGCCAGAAGAGGCTTTGTGGATGTGGGGAAGCACCATAAGTATCTTCTTGTCCACCCTTCTTGTCACCACATACCCATGTGTGACAGAATCAGTAACCTCCTTCCCAAGAGGGACAATCCAAAACTCTGATCCAGTTACAGCATGGAACTCAAAAATTCTGGATCTTTGAGTAATTCACAGATCTTCCTCATTGGGCCTATATGCGTATGTGAATCCCCTTGATTCCAATGTATGCATGAACCAAAAAGATATACGCTTCCCACTCCCTGAAAACACCCAATATATAGTTGCAGAACTGGCACTGCAATCAACACCCTCATTCTGAATGGGAGAAGAATGAAAGGCACATGGTAGACACTGGTCTAAAGCAAACTGGGAATCCTGCGGGTGGATGTTGTGAGCCCCCAACCCCCACCCCAGATGTGTCCTAATCAAGGACCTCCTTGATTAGGTCCTGATTTTGCTCCTTAACAGGAGCTCATTTGTTTGTTGCTCTCTGTGGCCTCTGCTCCCCTCTCCCCACCTCTACACCCCGCCTCCCCCATGGAAGATTCTTCCTTTTCTGTTACCTCTTTGGCCACATCTGAAGTGGTTGTTGGAGAATATGCCTTCCTTGGGGGCTGCGCATCTTTCTCATCCCTTTCCCTGCCACAGATTCTTATGAACTTAAGAGTACCAGCTGAAAGTCTAGAACAGTTTCATACAATTTTAGACCCACTAGGTTGGTAATAACCTGGCAGTTTTACCCTCCCAAAATATAGGTTTCTTTTCTATATGATAACAAGCCAGTTACTGGCTCCATGTGCCATTAACAATATCCATATTTTATTGTGATTTGAATTAGTTCCCCTACCTCTCTCTCTAATGGAGGTTTGAAAGAGCCACACTTAAGCCTCTTTTTCTTGAGACATCTCATGGTAATAAAAAGATTTATGGGTGCCACATCCTTGATTTAATCTTTGCCCTGATATATCCTAATCTCTTTAGAAGCTTTTTAAAAATTTGGCTTCTGCTTCAAGACCAATTTATAATTAGCCAAAGTGTTTCAAATTCTTATGTTTTACTGTATGAGGTGCAAATGTAGTTGCCTTTTTAAATATTACAAGATCCTGGATTTCTGACCCTCTTGTGTCTACCGCTAATAAATCCTTTTCTACCTCATACTTGGGAGAATTGGATAAAAGGAGTATAACTACTTGTTTATTCAATCTATTCTACAACTATTTATTATGTACCTATTCCAAAGAATAAAAGGAAGCAAAAACATCTGTCCTCACAGAACTAATTATTACATTGTAACATAAGAAAATAACCCCACTGATAACACCATCATTAAGTCTTGGCTCTTAGTTTTCCAGAAGTAAGGAAGTAGGGATACATTTCCTATTAATCTGTACTTTTTCTGTTTTCACTGTGCCCTTAAACAACAGTGAGGCAGAATTAGGATTGCACTGTCCCCAGCATCCAGCCTGGATACTCACATCCATTGTTCTCCAAGTGGGGTAAACACAGAAGATAATCCAGTGAGGAATGGGATTGTATTCCAATGGGAATACATAATTAGATTGCTGATCTAATTATTTTAAATTTCTACTTTGTACGTGTTTTACAAAGTACACAATGTACTAGTATGCAAGTGCATACAATCTATAAATAAATATTAGAGGTGTATGCTCCAAATGTTTTTTATTGATGGGGTGTAAAAATTTTTACAACATGGCTCCAGTAATTTAAAATACAATTAAAATTAAAAAAATTACAAATGAACAATTCTTTCAGAAGTTGTTGCTAGAGGAGAAAGTTTAATTTTTAAAAGTTGGGGCCTATATGTATTACTTTTAATGTAATAATAAACAGCCTTTCTGACAATGACTCCTTTTCTCCTGGTCTGCTTCCGTGGCCAGACAACCCATTCAAAAGATGCTTTACCGGTTATTTCCAGCTATCTTAAATCCCTGAATTAGGTGGACTCCTCCCAAACCAGACACTTTAAACATTAACAATTTTTAAGTGACATCTAATTTTCCTAATTTTTAAAGATATTTATCTAATTTTTAGATAACTCTTTAGAGATTTTATAAATTCTTATGATTCAGAAAACAGTAAAAACATACGTTCAAATAGATAAAATTAGAGACCAGTACAATGAACTGCAGTAACTATTACTGAGATTCAACAGTTAAGATTTTGCCTCATTTGCTTCACTGATTATTCTCTTTCAATTTTTTGAGATCATCCTTTTTAACAATTGAGTTTTCCAAATATGGAAAGGCTTTTAAGAGTGCTTTCCATAGAAGTAGCACTAGTGATTTGCCATATTTCAATGTTCTTATTAAAATATTTTTGAATAAGTAATGCTCACGATTCAAATATACTCTTTAACAAGCATATATTAAGTCTTGCTCCCACCCCTATTTTCACTCACTCTGATCTCCCTATCTGTCCCTAATAGGTAACCGTTTCCTTTGTGCACCCTTTTAATGTTTTCATATGCAAATAACAACAAATATATGTACATACTCTTATTATATCTTCCCTTTCTCCCACAAAATGCTGCATATGTGGTGTTTGGCATGCAGCTTCCTACATTTAAAAATGTAGTGTGTGCCTCCCATAAGGGGCTAATATCCAAAATATACAAGGAACCCTTGAAACTCAACAACAAAAAAACAAACAACCCAATTGAAAAATGGGCAGAGGACCTGAAGAGACATCTCTCCAAAGAGGACATACAAATGGCAAATAGACACATGAAAAAATGCTCAACATCACTAATTATCAGAGAAATGCAAATAAAAACCACAATGAGATATCACCTCACCCCAGTGAGAATGGCTATCATCATCAAGACAAATAGTAACAAGTGTTGGAGAGGCTGTGGAGAAAAAGGAACCCTCACACACTGTTGGTGGGAATGCAGACTGGTGCAGCCACTATGGAAGGCAGTGTGGAGGTTCCCCAAAAAATTACGAATAGAATTACCATATGACCCAGCATCCCTCTCCTAGGTATCTACCCAAAAAATCTGAAAACATCTATACATAAAGACACGTGTGCTCCAATGTTTATTGCAGCTTTATTTACGGTGGCCAAGACATGGAAACAATCAAAATGCCTTTCGATAGATGAATGGATAAAGAAGTTGTGGTATAATACACCATGGAATACTATTCCGCGTTAACGAAAGATGATATAGGAACATTTGTGACAACAGGGATGGATCTTGAGAGTATAATGCTAAGCAAAATAAGTCAGACAGAAAAAGCTGAGAACCATATGATTTCACTGATATGTGGTATATAAACCAAAAACAACAAAAGAACAAGACAAACAAACGAGGAACAAAAACTCATAGACACAGACAATAGTTTAGTGGTTACCAGAGGGTAAGGGGGTTGGGGGTGGGAGGCGAGGGTAAAGGGGATCAAATATATGGTGATGGAAGGAGAACTGACTCTGGGTGGTGAACACACAATGGGAATTATAGATGATGTAATACAGAATTGTACACCTGAAATCTATGTAATGTTACTAACAATTGTCACCCCAATAAATTAAAAAAAAATGTATTGTGAAGTTCTTTCCATATAAGTACACAGAGAGATTTTACATTATTTAACCGGCCTGTTGATGGACACAGGCTATTTCTGTTCTTTTGCTATAATAAACACGTTCAGTTCAGGTACACACATCATTTGCGATGTGTGCACTTATACCTGTAGCATACCATCACAGAATAGGGATCAATAGGTCATAGTATATTTATAATTTTAATAGATTGCACCAAATTGCCCTCTCTAAACTTTGTGCCCCTTTTGCTCCCCCACAGCAGAGTATGAAAGTAGTGGTTTACTCACAGCCTTGCCAATCGACTGTGCTGTCAAACTCTAGGAGTTTTACAAGTTCAATGGAAGAGCGCAACTTTGTGATAATTTTTATGAATGTTAAACTTTCTGCCTATTTTAACATTCTTCTCTGCATGTAAGGGAGAGTTCAGTAGATACCCTATAATTTGGATGATAGTGCTTGCTTCATAAACTTTAAATTTTGAAAATGAGATAAATTATACTTGTGATAGGCATACAGAAATCTAAAACAAGCATTTGGGACTGGAGTTAATTCTTTTACTATAATAAATGGGAGGAAAAACCCACTTATGTGGATCTAGTACGTTCTCTGCAGAAAGATATTTATTTTTCAGTGAAGAAAAATCACCTAGTTCTCTAATTGATACATTATGGGTTGAATTGTGCCCCCTCCAAAAGATGTTGAAATCCTAACCCCCAGTACCTGAGAATGTGACCTTTATTTGGAAATAGGGTCTTTACAGATGATCAAGTTAAGATGAGGTCATTAAGGGTAGGCTCTAGAAAACAAGTACTATTATGTCCTTATTCTTAAACTCTATTTTTAAAATGGTTTTAGAGAATGAGGATAAATATAATATGTAAAGAGCCTAATTTTTCAATATTGTAACACTGAATACTTGTAATTCATAAGTAAAATAACATGTCTGAATTTACTTTCATATGCTCTAGTCATAAAAAAGGGGGGAGTGAGATACAACACACTGCATTGTATATTTTCCAAATGTCTTATGATTTGCTTGAAAATGTAATCAGGATGCATTCTCAAACACCAATTAAAAAACAAAATCTCTTTGACACCCACTATGTGTCAGCACTGTTGTAGGCATTGGAGTTCCTAACAGGAATTAAATGGGGCCTGTTTTTTCAGGAAGTAATTATCAGACATGATTTTAAGAGTAAAGCAAAGTAGCTCCATGGGCCCCGGTTGAAGTACACAGTTTTAGAAAGAAATTGCCAAAAGCCATACACAAATGATAAATTCATTTGCCTCTAACTTTCTCTTGTTGCTTTTCATACACTTCTAATCATGCTAAGATATTCTTTAGTAAGTGCTTAGTCTATCATAGTTCATTATCTCCCCGTTCCCAGCACCAGAAATAAAATACAGTATTCTAATACCACGTTTTTCATTTTTTGTGACAGCAGTGTGATGCCATGACGATAATTAGTTTGGAATCAAAAAGAAAGATGGCCTCTTGATTATTTGGGATACCAACTCTAGGTTATGTTTTCATGGTTTAATGTTTATTTTCTGTTTACAATTCTCAGGTTTTTAAAGAGGTATTATATCAATATATCTAAAGTCTTATAAAGCACCTAAAAGACATAGTTACTGAAAAAACCATTCTCTATGTGCATCATTTATAAGCTCCACTCATAAATAAAAAATTACTATAATGCTTTTAAGTCAAAGCGTGTCATATTTCAGATGGTGATATATAATTAATTGCTGTTTTTCGTTTCTAGTGACCAATGCCTGCATCCTTTTCCACTAAATTATATTTGGAATCATATTTTAAAGTATCTAGCATTATAACACATCAATTGCAATTTACTGATACAATGGTTATAACTAAGCAGTGCATCTAAAATAATTCTCTGTACTACTCAATGAGTCATATAAGAAATACTTTATGTGTGTGCCAATGAAAAGACATCTTTAAAGTCAGACACGTCCTACACGGGCTCAGTGGAAAGCTGGGCAGGCATCTAGGGAATTTGTTGAAGGTAGCCAATCTGGAAAATTCTTAGGGGGATCACAATGGGATTTTGCTTTTAATCACTTTGCCTGCATGCATTTCCCCCTCGAGCCAGAAGTGTTTCTCCTAGACCGGGGTTATCCTTGAAAGATGAACTCGTTTCCTAATCTAATCCAGGAATTTAAGGGAGACTATAGTCATTACACAGCAATGGTTTAGAGATTTACCTTTTAGGCGTAAATTATCCAGCTAACTGGCCTTTACTAGTCATGTGCAAAGTTTTCCACTTTTGTTTTTATACCCTACGTAGGGTACATAAGTATAGAAACACATATTATTTTTGAACATATCTGGTCTTTAGTTTGCTGAAATATGAAATCCTTTTAATCAGTTCCACCAGTGTTTATTTGATCAGAGCAGATCGCAGATCAAAAGGCGGGTTGGTTCTGTAGCCGGTCAGACAATGGCTGACCGGGGCTATGTGGTTCTGAGCATGAAGAGAAACCCTTGAGGGACAAGAAAGAACTGGAAGTCATTGGGTAGAAGATAACAGAAGGCAGTGACATTTGGGGAAAATACACCAAAATACCCGGGTTGGGCATACACATATCACGGGGTCTCTGGCCACAGGTCTTTTCGCACTTTGTGTGATAATTAACGTTCGTATTCAATTTGAGGTTGAGTATTTCATTGTTTAGGAAAGTGCAATGCAGAGAACAGCTGATAGGAGGTTCCCCAAACTTCTGACACTATCTACGAGGCTCACTGGATTCTGAGATGAACTGCTAATGAAAACGTCGACTGACACAATTAGGATTTTTAATAACTCTGAGTACTTCCGCGGCGTTTGTTAGTTAAGGAAAAAACGACCCGGTACCTTCTCACAGTTTCGCTCCCGCTTCCCTCAAGGAGCGCCCCGGGGACCGCCGGCTGCTGTTCCTCTAGGATCCCGCGCTACGCGCGGCAGGACCGCAGTGACAGGCCCCGACACTCGCAGCCTCCTCGAAAACCACCAGCGGCGGCGACAGCCGCGCGCGCCCACAGGCCGCGCCAGAACGCGCCTGCGGGTGGGAGGGAGGCGGCGCGCGTTCCCGAGAGGCCGCGCGCGTCCCCGAGAGGCCGCAGGCAAAGCTCCGCCACCACCGTGCGCGCCCGCCCGGCCCAAGAATGAATGGAAAGTTCAATCTCGCGCGCTCAGCGCGGGCAGCCAATGACGCACCCGGGAGCGGCGGCGGGCAGGTGTGCGCGTGCCGCCGCCTGACGCAGGGCTGGAGGCGAGCAGCCCGGAGCCGCCGCCGCACCGCGCGGCCCCCCGCCCCCAGCCCGGACCCTCCTCCCCACGCCCGCCCCCCGCCGGGCTGCGGCGGCGACGGCAGATTCCGCGCCCGGCCCCCGAGCGCCGCTCTCGCTCCCCAGCCCCGCAGCTCCGCGTCCCCTGGCCGGCTCACAATGTGTTGACCCTCCCGGCCCCGCCGCGCGCACCCGGGGTCTCCGGCCGCCGCGCTCCCTCAGGAAGTGACAGACTCCAGGCCCCTTCCTCCGCCCCGTCCCCCCGGACTGAACGCCACACGCGTATTCACACCCTCGCCCCCTCTCACAGCAGGGCTAGCAACGCGACCATGAGGCCCCGGAGGTAAGCAGCGCGCCCCACGGCCGTGCGAGCGCGAGTGGGGCCGGGTGTGCGCGCCTGTGCGGACGCCGCTCGCGGCCCGGAGTCTGGCACGTGAGCAACGTCGAGGGGAGCTCGGTGCCGCGGAGCAGGAAGGACAGAGGAGGCGCGAGCGCCAGGGAGGGGGAAGGACAGGGAAAGGTGGGGCAGTGACAGGTTTCGCCGCAAGTTGCCGTTCGGGAGCCGGAGCCGCGTCCTTCCCTCGCCGGCCCTGATTTATTGCCCCCGTGTTGCCACTGAGATGCGGGCGGTCGATGTACTTCCGGGTTCACACCTTTTTTTTTTTTCCAACCCGCTCCGCGCCGCCGGGTCGGCGCTAGTTGCGGGCGAGGCGTCGCCAGCGCGGCTGCCCAGTGTCGCCGCCGCGGTCGCTGCTGAGCGGCCGTAGCGGGCTGGGAGCAGTGGGCTGCTCCGGGGTGGTGCAGGGCGCGCGGGCGACGCGGGGCGCTGGGATGCGGCGCGATGGTGCGGCGTGGGCTGGGTCCCGGCGGCGGGTCCGCCCGGCCGGTGCGGGCGCTTGGCACACGCGGGGCCGCGCCGCCAGGGGGCGTCCGCAGCTGCCCCTCACGGATTCCGCAGACCGAGCTGCTTTGTAGCCGGCAGGCGTCGGGGATCCTTTTTGCTTCGGTGTCGGTGATGTAAATTCATGAATTAAAATTAAGGATGTGAGGAGAACGGAGGAGAAAAACGCACTTGGATTTAGGCTGCTTTTGAAACCAAAACCAACGAAGGAACGGTACATTTTCAGGAGCAGTAACTACTGACTGGGAACACTGGATGCGGGTGCATTACGAGGATTTGTATTCCAAAAACTTTTTTTTTTTAATTGCACGTTGGTAAATATTGAATGTTTTCTGAGTACCACCTTACAGTATGTATTTTGTGTCCTCATTGCGGAAATTTCTTAAATGTAAGTAATAGTAAGTCCGCCATTTTGAATTGTTTCGTGTAACCCAGGCTGAAATCTGAGGTTCTTGTGCTTCCTTGAGTTCCTTTCTGTTGTTTCTGTGAATCTGCTTTTATCCATACGTTTTTAAGGTTAACAGCTATTATTGCTGTTCATGGAACTAAATGCCCCATTGAGGATTTTTATACCTGCAATTGTTAACGCAAGGGAGAAATAAATGATGCTCGTGTTTATTGTTTTTATTTCTTGGTCACAAATACTGTGGAAGTTAAAATGACTCATAACAATTAGTAGTACAATGAATTTAAAATACTTTACAACGTTGTTGGCAAAGAATGACTTAAAGTGATTTTTACGCTGATTTTTAAAAATCCTCATGTCATATTTGTGTGAAGACTTACATAATTTAGCTAGGTGGTAATGCAAAAAAACACTTAAAAATGCATTTGTTGCAAAACTTTTAAGTTCAAGAATAAGTTATAAAGCATCACAATTTTATAAAAACATATTTCAGGAAAGCCTTAAAATTTAAAATTGAAGTCTTAAAAATTTATGCCAGTTTATGTGATTTTGAAAATACCAATTTGATTGCAATGAAGTTTACGCCATGCTTTTTTTCTGCTGTGGATGTGCACAGATTTGATAGAGGAGTCACACTAAATTAATAACAGAACATGTAATAATCAGCATTCCATTTAGATTAATAATTTAGACCCTTGTCCATTTGGGGAAAATTCTTCCCACATCTTTATCTCTGTAGAAATAGGACAATCCAGTGTGCCTAAATTTCCAAATTTACAAGTTAAACTGACACAGGCCTCTTTCTAGTACTTGGTAGGGAGGTGACCGTACTACAAAGAATAAAGTGCTTTATTTGATTTGTCCATTTTACAAATAGGATAAATTAATCATTGCTCGATAATAAAGTGTCATTAGAATTTAAGGATCGGAATCAATTTGTAATGTGTATTTATTAGAACTGTTTATATGTGCTTTTCAATTAATAGATCTGGAACCAAATGATTCAAAGATCAATTCTCGTTAATCCTTGTCAAGTTGTAGTCATTATATTTCTGTGCCAAACTTCTTTCAGAAACAATGAAAAATTTGTTTTGCAATTAATCATGTTTTAAATAAATCTGGATTATGGGGGAAAATACAGTCTACTGTACTTTGTAAGTGAAGCAGATTGAGTTTTAATATGGTAGTGCTCAAAGTTAGTCTTCAGAATGATTTATTTTAAAGTGTGTTGCATATATATATTCCAAAAATAAAACACCAGAATTTTAGTAAATATAGTGGATTTAGGGTTTGTTTGTTTTTCCTGTTTACTCTGAAGAAAGAGAAGATTAAGCATCTTACCTGTCTGATAGTTTGATAACGTTTGGTATCTGATTATGTCACTTTTTGGGGTATTTGTAACACTGCTATCATAATTTACAAACCATGATTAAGGGAAAAACAAGTTATTAAATAAAACATGCATAAAAGTCTTCAGGTATAGGACTGATGTCTCTTTGAAATAATTGAAATGTTGCTCACAACTACCAAATTTATAGATTATTAGAAAGCTCAGGTCAGTAAATGATCTATAAAGATTTATCTTAATCCATAGATGAGTTGATTTAAAAAAAAGGAAAGTGGAGATTCACAGATGAATCAATTTAGAATAAGTTAAAACTGTAGATCATAAAAGGGACATTACAAATTATTTGGTCAGTTAAAGAATTTTCTTATTTGGCAATTTTTAGTAGAATCTTATTTTCTCTTAAAATTCTATAGCTCATAAATACCAAAAGTTTTTATGTTTAAATGCATTAAAACTTGTACCTGATTTTCTTGCCTTTTAAAGGGACAATATCTTCTTTACAAATAAGTACTGTTTTTGATGAACCACAAAAGGTAAAGAATTTCTAGCTTGTCAAGCAGAACAATGAAAAGACTTTACATTAAAAAATTAAGATTGATTTATATGAATATATCTAGGAATACATGAAATATAAAATCACATTGTTTTAAGAAACTTGCCCCAATATACATATGTACTGAGTTGGATTTCTCAGACGCAGTGACTCTCTATGGAGTCGCTGACCATAGTGCTGAACCAAGACAGCCATATTGGTCACTGCTAAATCTGACTGAAAACGACACAGAAATTGTGTAAAGGTTCAAGTAGCATCATCACTGTAGGAAGTATATGCATATATTTCAAATGTACTTTTTAATGTGTTTTTTACCAACCTGCATTGGAATCCATCAAATTGTGATAGAGATATTTTATCCCTGAAGTATATTAATTTACTGTATAACATTGATTTTTAATAATGTCAGTATAATCAATGAGATCAATGCGAGAGATTTTCTTTTTGAAAGCTACCACTGGCAGATGAAGACAAGATCAATTTAAGCAACTAATGAGTTCTCTCAAAAACTACAATTTTAGTTGACAGCAGTGTAAGTTTGAGTATTAATTTGATCTTTGCAATTTTTGATTGAACTTTACAGTCTGGCACCATCCAAACCATCAAAACGTGATTATCAAAATTAATCAAATTAGAATTCACTCATGAAGTACTTAATAAGGAATTTTCTAAATAAAAAAATAATAAATTTTGAAATTATAATGATCTCGACTTAGTACTTTGGGGAAATTTTCTATTGTTTGAAGCAGGACACCACCAGGCAGTCACTGCTTGCAATATTGTGTTCTACACTGTGTGAAATGACACTGATATATGAAGTCATTGCAGAAATTACCTGAAAAGGAATGCTTTAATATATTTAATATTTCCGTAAAAGCACTATGTTACACATAGAACTTTGACATTATTTTCCTAAAAATAGAATGGGTTGATATGCAGGATCATCAAATTAAGGGTCAAAGGTGACCAAGTAGGACAAAGGGCATGCAGCTCATTTTCAAGCAATCAGTTTCTAGTTTTTTCATGGATGAACAAAAGCTTAATTATATAGAAAAAAGGACATAGTGTTGTATGACCAGTTGTAATGGTGGAAAAACATGTTTTAAATCTTCTAGATGCTTTCAAATTAGTGTTTCTTTTAGACTTACTTGGAAATGCAAGAGCCAAAATGCTACTTTTATATTTTTCAAACATTTCTTTTATGTAACATATTTTTCAGACCCTACAAAAACATTTTAACTAAAATACTCTATGTTGTATAGGTTAAAAACAGTTTACCTTATTTTGTAGGTTAAAAATTTTAGAAAAAGTATAATTTCTGTTTTATCTTTTTGCATTGGTCTCTTGGTATAATCATCTTCTCTGCTAGTTAAATTGGTTACATTTAATGTTATGTTTATTACACCAGTTGATCACTGGCAGTGACCTAAAGATGAGCAGCCTCTAAAACATCTCTTGACCTTTATTATATTAAAATGTTTATTGAAACTATTTCAAATGCACTAAAAGTTCTTACTTAGTTTTTGATCTAAGTTCTTAACTATTAACATTGTATATTAAAACTTAAAATGTATGTCAAGTAAAATTTTGTTAACATTGTAATTAAATAGACGTGTTCAAGTTTACTTAGAATCTTGTTTTTTTTAAATATCAGGAAGCTCTTTTAAAGTTTTAATCTTAATGTTATGGTGGGTTTTCAAAATACATGTGATCAGCTTTTTTAAACAGGAATTTTGCCATTTTCACTCTTTAATTTAAAACCACTATTTTTAAATGTTGTTTTTTTCTTTAATTCAATGTGACCTCAACAATGATTCAGCTATGAGGTTTATTATATAAAATCATTGTTTCATACTGTGGAAAATACAAACTATTTGCATTAGCAAATCCAACTGTGCTGTGGCTGAATTGTGTTATAACTTTCACAATTTAAGTTAAAGGGTTGTTTAACTTAACAGTTATGCCATAGTAAGCATCTTTAAACAATCTTGACAGTATGTCGATTGGCTTAATTATTATTCATTGAAGTTTTTTTATTTTCTAGAATAAATTGTTTTTCACTACATTATTTGAAGAGAATACTAGAGCTGCCCATATCTTACGTGAAACGAATAATTTCAACTTCAAAATGGTTGAATAAGTTAAATTTATCTCTGATTTAGCAGTATTACAAATATTAGCCATTAATTTAAGGTTAAATTTTGATATAAATAATGTATTATAATTTACTTCATAAATATAAAAAACACAATTTTGAAATATTTTTCATAAGAAAAATTATTTCATTCTCCCAAGGTATTGTTCAAAATGTTTCACCAAATGTGAAGTTTCCTGTTTTAAGACTCCAATACCTATGATTTTTCAACTGTATAGTCACATGTAAATATTTATCTTACGTTAAAGTACATCGTTATTAAAAACTTGTCTGTACTTACATATAATTGAGGGTACAATATTTTCAGTTATATCTAAAGTTAAAGTAGGATGTTCAGTTAAATTACAAAATAATTCATCTTGATTTTGCATGTACAGCATTTGAATTTAGTCTATTGACTCATTTGCAAAAAATAAGCATTCCTTTAGAGGACACTAAGAAAACAAACTTCAGTGTTGAACTTCAGCATTTAATATTTTATTTGATATGTTTACATGTTATATTTGTTATAGTAGATATAAAGACGTATTGTGCTTTAAGTTTTAGTCTGGTGTTTGTGTAGTATGTTTGCTATATGATTTTAAGTAGTTATTTGAAAATACTTCCCCCAACAATTTTTTAAGAAAGAAGTCACATTGTTGACTACTTTGATTTTCAAAGACTGTATTTATTTCAATGACAGTTGCGTCATACTGTAAATAGATTATATTTGTTGTTATAAGTCATAGTGTAAACTGTAATGTACTTTCACATTATTATAGAAAATACCGATAATAGAAAAAAATTGTTTTCTTGAATATTTTTTAAAATGTTGAGAAATTGTAGTGATGAGAATAATGAAATAATTTTCCTTTTATTATGGTAATTTTTTTTTACTATTTTATTTTATTAGTTTCAGGTGTACAAAACATTAGACATTTCACCCCTCACAATATTATGGTAAATATTCTTGATTGCTAAATCATTTTTTGCCAACTTAAAGTAACTTTTGCATTTTATTAATATTCAAAGGAAAAGCCAACATGATGTAAATGGAGTTGAAATAAAATTCTGAGTAATATGTTATAGCAGCATTTTTATTTATTAACTCAATTCTCTGGGCTTAATGACTTAATTGGGAATTTTTTAATAAACTAGTACATAATGTGTAGTAGTACTTCATTTTCCTTTACATTGAGTAGTTACAATAGTGAATTAACAATATGTAAAGTACTTGAGAAAAATATTGTTAATATATTTTAATAGGAAGTATGAAATTTAAGAGTGTAATGGTAGTGTTTATGAGTTAGGCAATTTTATAGCAATAAGTGTATTTTGAATAAAATATATGAAATTTATATGTACAGAGTTTACAATAGTCTAATTATTAATTGCGTATCATTCTCTTTAAGAAAAGATGGTTTTAAAGAAAATTTTGTGTACAAATTTATTTTATAAAAGCCATCCTAGAGATAGATAGTCAACCCAGGTTCAAAAATTCATTGTCATTGACTCATTTAAAAAATATACATTGAACACTGAAATATGCCAGGATTACAGTGATGAGCTAAATATAGACAATCTTGTCACCATAGAGCGTAGAATCAAGTTGGAAGAAAGAATATCTACATGGGCTATTATAGTACAGTATTACATGGTTGAAGCACTGTCAGTATGTTACAATAAAAGAGATCTATGTGGAGATTTAAATGATGAACAGAGTTTCTATTGAAGGGTCAGGGAAGTATATTCTGGCATATCACTATTTCAATTAAATACTTGTTTTTTAAATATTTACCCAAAATTATAGTATTAAGTAGACCTGTGTATAAAATTGCATATAACTTTTTTTGAATATTCATGCATTCAAAGAATTACTTTAATTGTTTATTTCAAAAAGTCACCTGTAATAATATGAACATTTAATATTGTAAATATTTTACATAACATTTATCTGTCTCACTCCTATCATAGTTGTTCAGTAAACAATGGATTGTAATATTCATGCTTAAGCTTAATTCTCTTTACTATTGTTTTTGTAAATTTTGTATCATTACTTAACATCAGTGAAATATATCAATGTCTGTGAAATAGTTTAAAAGGGATGAGAAGATTAAACCTATCAATAACAAAAAACTATCATGTAAGTTTGGATATTGAGAAATTGGACATCTTTATCATTCAAATTCATTGACACTCTTTAAACCCAGAAAGCTCATAGTAGTTGGAGTCCTTAAATAACATTATCCCCATTATCCCTTTTTTCTTCTATTAAATCTAACATTTATAATTATAATAAATTATTTGAGAATTTGTGTTTTTTTAACAAACCCTATCAATTGTTTTTATACTTCTTTAGAATATGTTGGTTTGAACTTTAACTGTAGGTAGGTAGAGAAGATTAAGCATGGGCTGTGGGCTATTAGAATAGGGGGAAAAAAAGATCTAAGGTTTTCCTGAAATGTATGTATGTTTAAATACACCCCCACATAAACCAAATGTGTAAAATGAAACAATGTAAAGGAAAGCTCTATCTCAGTAAGTTTTAATAATGAATTTTGTTAACATTAGGATGGATCTGTCATTATCTTCTGTCTTTAGCTTGTAAACACAGGATAACTGAAGGATTTAATGTACAGAGTTTCATGTTCCTTTTGTTCACATTCTTCCTCTATTCTTTTCAAATCTTAGTGGGATTATTATCCTTTGTAAGAAGAATCTTGGGTCAACATTCAGTAGAACTCTGCACTTGGAAAAGTCTCCATTTAGTTTTGAGGAGAAAATTAGATTGCAACTTAAAGAATTTACACATAATGGCTTTTTGTGGGTTCACATAGTAGATATAGCATATAAAACTTAGTTAGAGGAACAAAGAAAACCCTGGGTGGTAGCAGGTGAGTAGATGCATGTTCAGACCAATCTATTTTCCAAATCTTAACTCTAACCTAAGGATAAAAATGAATATTTCAGTGGCCTTCAGGAATTTCTCTTCCAGTTGCTACTTCATTACTGGAGGACCTCCTTATTGCAAGTTTTATTGTGTTTTGACACCTGCCAGCAGATATATTAGAAACATCAGTACTTACTTGTTTTTAAAAAAATAACATTGCTTTTTAAAGTCTGGGATAATGAATGTGAGATACCTTAAATATATTTAATGATTAAATGTATTAACATTAAAATAATTTTTTCTCAAAGAGTATTTAAGTGTAACAGAAAAACCTAATATCAATGGATAGCACCACGATTAGATTCTCATGATTTTCTTCTAAAATACCTTATTTGAAGAGAATAGTCAAATAAGTTCATCAAGAAACACAATATTGTGGGTTGGGTTGATTTTTAACTGGTAAAAAAAACACTGGGATTCTTCAATTACAGTGAAATAAATATTTTTGTAAAATTTAACTGTATAATTCATGAAATTGGGGTCATCTTAATGATCTTGTTTAAAATGTTTTGTTTTTTTTAAACCAGTATCCTTTAATAGGAATGAAAGGAAAGTTTATGCCAATTGGTTATCTAATTTTGCTAGGTGAGTCTTAAATTTAACTTCACAGAGTCAAAACCTAGGCATTTTATTGCTTTCTAATGAGTCATTAAGCTGAAGAAGAGGCAACTAAATAGGCAATTAAATTAGTACTGACTTGAGCTTTCTGATTTTAGGTTCTTCAGAAGATGATGAGGTCATTCAACCAGGTTTCATCAGCCCCAGGTTAGTCTTTTTTTTTTTTTTAATTAAATATTTTACTTTTGGTTTTTTGTTTAAAAAGATCGCTAGAGGCATCTGAGAAAACTTGACAACCTTCAGGAATTCACTTTGGCAAGATGGGTACTATATCCTACTGTACTCTAGGTCATTCCATCTATAAACTGATACTCTGACCAGAATGCATGGATGAAATCCTCTAACTCCTTTTCCTCCTGGTTTTAGCAGTATTGGATTTTGTGATTCCTTTTCCATAACTCAGACAAGACAGGTAATAGATTATTTACATGCCTATGGAACTGAATGAAAAGTATTTATAACTTGTTCCTTTTTGAAACGCCCATAGCAAAATAGGCATTCTCAAATATATGTTGAATTAATTTAAATATACAGACTTAGTGCTGTTTTCAAATAATTTACCGTAACACAAATAACACAATATATTAGACATTTTTCAGGGAATTAGGGAATTTTCCTAATCTAGGGAAACTCCATTTATTTTGATTTTCATGAACTCATATCATATTTGTTCCTTATACTACAAAAATGAGTCATGGAACTTTTAACATTTTAAATAACTTTTTTTGTTTCTGTACTTTCATTTATTTAGGTGTACTGTAAAACCTAGATTTTTGATACATAGATATTTTCTTATATTGAAATTAACTTAAAACTTAACACTGTTTTTCAGTAACAATTTTAATAATGTAATATACTCCGGTTTATATTCTGACAAATTTAATATCTTGGCTCTATTATTGACTGATACTACTTAGAAAACACACTTAAGAGCTGTGATACGACAGTTTCTAAGCGTTAATAAGTACAAGTAAAAAGATGTTATTCTGTTATTAAGCTTATCAAATTTAAGACTGTGAATAGCAAGAGGAAAATCATAGGGATCAAGAGGTTGAATGAGGGAACCACTGGTAGGCATTGCCATTTGACAAACACTTTCCTTTTTTCTAGAGTGAATCCTTTGACATGGAGATGATGCTCTAATAAGTATCATGAAAAAGAAGATTCTGAAAAGTTGCTACAATATTTTAATTTACCAACTAGTTTCTGATTACTATAGATTGTGTTTTTTCTGTGGGGGTAAACTGGAGGCAGTCCAGAGACCTTTTTTCTTTTCTGTTGGGAAATAATGTTAACACCAATGTGTTAAGTGACTGCAATAAAGTTTCATGTCTGTGTTTCCTTGTGATTAAAAAGGGGTTGTCCGGGAAAGGTTTCTTTCACCAAAAGAAAGGTTATTTCCAGAGATTACATTTAAGCTGAAAGACTTGAACATCGACTGGTTCAGGCTCTTCACTTTGCAGATGAGTAAACTGAGGCCTAGAGAAGCTTAGTGATTAGTAAGGTCACAAGGTCAGTAAATGGGGCCAGTCCATTTTCTAGCTGGATGCTCTTTCTCCACAGATTTGCTTCTCCATACAGGCATCTTTAAAGCCTGAAGATTTCTTCTCACTTGCCTCATCTTTTACTCCCCCACTGCTCTTTACCTTCCTTTTTCCCATTCACCTGTCCCCTTCTCCAAAATAAACCCAAAGTGAAAATACTAAGGTAAATATCTGGGAAACAGTTCATACTCTTATTTCACTTGATTATTTTAAGTTATAAAGAATCGACTTTAATTCATAGCCTTGGGGGAGGGGAAAAATGTTTGCATTATTTTGTGTCATTTCTATACACTAAATATTTACTGCAAAAAGATCTTTAATTTATGAAGCATACATGTTCAAAGTAGTATAGGTGAAAAATACTCATTTTGCATGAAAGTTCCTTTACAAAACATGAAGCTTTTGTGCTTTTCTGGGCAAAATAATGTAATGCTTTTTACAAAATGATTTTAACCTATTACTGTCCATATTAAAATTATTTTTAAAAGTATTTGTTAAGCACAGTTCAGAAGGTATTTGGGAGGAGTAATAACATTCTTATTTTTCCTTTTTCATTGGGGAAGTATGTTAATAGAACAGGATTTTTTTGCTACTTCAGTTTTTTAAAAGGGAACTTTCTACAAAATGGTGGTCTTAAAATAATACCCCTCTTCTGAATTAATTTTATTGATCTAAATATTTTACTGAAACACAACTGACCAAAAAGAAGGAAACATTTGCAAATGATTGTATTTTGAAATATGAAAGCAATTTGGCAAATTTTAAATGTATATTAATTGGTTCCTGTATTTCCATAATTTTATATCTGGGGAAATGTGTTAAGAAGATATTTAAAGAAAAAAATTTGAAGAGATTTTTTTTTACAACTATGCAAAATGTCTCAAATTGGAACAATTGTTTTAAGCCAGAGCATTTTGCTTCCAGAAAAGAAAATTAAATGAGAACGGAATTTTGCTTTTTGAAAACAAAAATAAAAAGCCCCCATATTCTGAAGTGCCTTTACTATAAGACCAAGTCACTCAGCCGAGTACACCTTTCTTTTGACTCCGTATTGTGAGAATTTCAAGAAAGTTATTTGCCAAGTAGTTTGCTGAAACGAAGTGGGAGGGATCGTGAACAGTTTGCCCGACGTGCGGGTTGAAGCTTTTGGGCTAGAAACCTCACCCGCGGCCAGACAGCGGGTTCCCCAAAGTCACCCCCGACCGACCCCCACCCCTTCCCCGCCGGCGGCCTCTCCCGAGCAGCCCAAGGCGTACCGCGACGTTTTCGTGGCTGCCCTAAAGCAGGGCGCCTGGAGTCTGCCTGGAGAACGCTCCATTTTAGGCACGGCTTGGTGGGGAGTGCCTTTTCTCGGTGGTCCTTTTCTCGGTTTCTCCTGATCCCCTTCCGCCTTGACTTCACTTAGCTTAGATTTCCGAGACTCTGACATCTCACAAATAAAGGGATCAACTTATAAATGATGTATCTCTGGAAATGCAGTAAAAGTAGTTGATTCTGCCAATTGTTGTCTTCCACAGTGGTGAAGGCAAAGGTTTCCTTTGTTTTGTATTCTTGGAGACAAAATGACAAATGTATAAATCCCTTAATTAGTGAGAAATCATTAGCCTTCCTCGGAAAGTCTACACTTGTAGAGAGGAGGTGGTGATGTGCTGAATAAGGGAAAGGTGACTGGAGGGAGAAAGGGGAGAGGAAGTGGCGGGGGTGGGGGTGGGGGGTGGAGGTGGTGGGGAAGGCAGATCCGCTGGCCTGGGGGTCTAGGCGACCCTGGGGCGCAAGCTGCGCGGAGAGGTATGGGCTGCGAAGGCTGCGCTGGGGCTGCAGACCCCGGCCTTATTTGCCGGGAGGGGAGCACCGGTGGAGTCGTTCTCCGCGGTGCCACAGCCCCTCCTAGTTTTAAGAAGAACCGAAGCTTTGTTTCTGCTTTGATAGAAGTCACTCCTTGCTTATAGGAAAACCACGACGACGGTGGGCTCTGGCACCTCTTTTTGCATTGTACTGTTGGAATAAAAAAAAAAAAAAAAAACCAACGGCCAAGAACATGTGTACTTCACTTTTTAAACGGAGAAACCTTAGATTGTGATAACCTATGGGCATGTGATGGGTTTCTTCCTTGATTTTTACCTCCAGTGTATTGACGATTCTTTGTAGCTACTTGAATTCATTTTAAACACATTTTGAAAGAACTATGATAAATCAACCTACTAAAACATTTGGCTTTCACAAGTATAAAACATGCGTTTTGAGTCAAGCACAGGTCTTTCTGGCACTAAAAACAAGTAGGAAATGAGAAAAAAATTAAAACCAGAAGACTTCAGGAAGGTGACAAATTGGAAGGCACTCTAGGAGATTCATAGGACCATTTTATGCGAAAGAAGTATTCTATGAGCTTAAAGAGATTATGTTCAGTTTTATAAAAGGATCTTAGGCTCAAAAGTGGGGAGGGGGCACAAAAGAGGAATCTATGTAAAAGACAGTGCCATAGCCCTGAAATGGTAACTAACATTCAATGTTTCTCAGTGTCTCCTCCACTTCTCCCTTCCCAATTTCCTTCCCTCCTCTAGCCTCTACTCTTTGCTCTTCCCTTCTCTCCCCCTTTCTCTTACTGCCCCCCCAGGTATGTAAATGCAGTTGCCTTAAATTCTTTGTGAATGAATGTTAGAGGATTTCTCAGAGTTCCCAGTTCGAAAAAGCCTTCTACACAACTTGAAAGGCTGATGTCCCTCTCAGGAAATGAATGAGTCGATAACCTCTGACACCAGTGACCAGTCCAGTGAACCCTACCTTAATTCCACTAATACTGGAGGCCCCCAATCAGGCAAGACTGTGAATCTCATAACCTTACCATCCTATGTGGTTCAGTTATGGTATTTCACACTTTTTATGTATATATTGATAAGTTTCAATTTCATCAAATTTAACAATAAACAAGGATTCAGAATCCACTTATTTCTGATTTTATGATGATTGATTGGTAAGTAAAACATACATGCAGATAAAATATCGTTTACTATAAATGTGTGTCAGTGACTAAATTATACTGGCCTGTGAATTTTATGACCATTACTTTTACATAAATAATAGCTTTTCACCTCAGTTTACATGAATACTTTTCCAGATTATTTTTCTCTTAAACACATATTGATTTTTAAAAGTAATTCTTTCATTTAAAGTATAAAAAAACCCACATAACTTACTTTAGTCTTTTCTGTTTTGTATTCTGTGAAATGTTTAACCTGGAATGTCATCGTTAAAGTTACATCATTATAGGTCAATGTAATCAGTTGGTATTTACTATTAAAATAATGCCTAGTAAAACGTTGTGTTAGCAAATAATTTTTTGAGAGCTTCCAGCTTTTGTTACTATTTCAAAATCATTTGAATTTTCACACTTTTTTTCCCTCCCTACCAGCTGGCACATGGTTATTCCCCCCAAAGTAAAATGAGAAAACTTTGCCTCATTTCCTGAGAAACAACAAAAGAAATAATAAGATGAAAAATTTTTACAAATCCATCAGTCTTGATTGATGCCTTTAATCACAGCTGAAAATAGCATATTTATATACATCCATTTATTTTAGATCTGAATCAATTAGCATAAATTTATATTTCGTTGTTTAATATGAGGTGTACATAGGTGCTGTATGTGGCTTTTCAAAAGCTTTAAGGTTCAAAATACCTACATTTTAGTATATGTCAAAAGTATTAGAGTTAGGAGTGCTAGGAGTTAGCAGTGTGGACGTTTGGAGAGACCAGGAGGGGATTGCGGGTTTGGTGGGGGAGGGTCAATTTAGTAGCTTTGCCTAAGGGAAGTGGTATCTGTACAGTTTCTCCGTAAACTGCTTGTTTAAGAAAATGGGGGTGGTGTGAGGGAAAAGAGTGGTGGTGCGTTATAATGTTTCAAAAACGGGTGATATTTTCCATTTATAAAGGAAATAAAGCATTTCTAGTTGATCAATGATATTCATTGTAGTATTCGATGAGGGCGGTAATATTGGTGTCAACATCTAGTAATCTACAATCATTTGAACCAATTTGAAAGGTAAGGGGAAAGCATTTTGAAACTGGGGGCGGGCCGGGGACGAGACGGTAGGAGCCTAATCCGTTATTAAATTTTCGTTTATTCGACTCTTCTGTCCACTGGTAGTTGACTTCAAAAATGTCAGGGCCCAGATAATATTACATGAATTTACCTTTTTTCTCCCATTTGCGTCTCTTTCTTCACCCCTCCCCCCAGCGGCGCCCGCTTTTTTTCTCCCCCACCTCTTTCTCCGGCTCTGTAGCCGCCTTTGCTGGCGGCTCCTCTTCACCTCCCCTGCCAGGCGCACCCATCCCCCTCCCTGCCCTACGTCGTCTTGCTCTTGGGGAACAATCGCCACTGATTGAGGTTCACTCTATGTTAGGCTGGAAAACTGGGCTGTTATTTAGGAAGTCATTAATCACATCCCCTCCCCCGGAAAGAAATGGCGGACAAACCTGTGAAGTACAATTTCTTACCAACCCCCTCAAATGTCCGAATTGGTAAAACTTAAACACAATTTGACTACATGAAGGTGATAGTGATTTTTCCGGTAGGATTTTATTTTAAATTTGAAAATATTTCGGGGCACAATCAGGTAATTGTGTGCTTTTGTCTTATTTTAGGTGTGTGCTATCATCTAAACTTTCATGGGGATGTAATTAGGTTTAATTAGATCTTTTGTAAATTCTATATTTTCCTGTAAGAATTGAATTAAATACGAAATCTGCGACCCAGGCAGGTTTACTGCTATCGAGCAGCTGAATTCTAAGGGGGAAAAAAGCATAACATTGGTTGCGTTATTTAATTGGCTTTTTTTCTCCTAAATGAGATTATTTGGACAGGCTTGTGTATAAGGCACGTGTGTGCACATATTATGACTGCTGTTTTTCTAAATCGACGATTCACAAGAATCTTCCATTGTGTTTAAGTAAAAGCACGAAATCAGCATTCTAATTTATCGTAAAGAAGCGTCCCAAATTGTCTTTAAGATAACATGTTTGAGTTTTTCGTGTTCATTCATAAATTATTTTGATGTCAGCATAGATGAAATGGCGATTGGTTATCTCTTCCTCTTGCCTGCCCCTTAAGGATCCGAGGTGAAATTAGTAGCAAGAAAGCATGTAATTGACAAAGTCACGTGTGCTCAGGGGGCCAGAAACTGGAGAGAGAAGAGAAAAAAATCAAAAGAGGGAAAGCACATTAGACCATGCGAGCTAAATTTGTGATCGCACAAAATCAAGATGTTAGATTGAGGCAGAAGATCACTCCGTTCCAAAGGGAAAGTTTTCATCTCTCGAGTTTGGAGCAGAGGGCCCGTGGGGCAACATGGCCGAAGGTTAATTTTTCTATTGTTTTACTGTGATTTTTCTCTCCTCCTTTCTCTCCCCCCTCCCCCTCTCCCACCCTTCTTTGCCCGTCCCCCCCTTCCCCATTTTACCCCAATACTGGGCATTACTCCCACCCCCCATCGCGCAATGGGGCTTTCTGCAACCTATTGTTACAGATCTCCAAAAATGTTTTGTACCGCCCACACTGATTCACAACTTGAAAAGCTTTCAGGGGGCTATTGTTTGAATTGTTTGAGTGTGATTAAGCGCAGTTTCAGTTAGTGAGCCAAGAAAACTTTTATACACCTGCCCCCTCCCCCATTCCACCCCAACTTTAATTGAAAGTTATCTGGGGGAGGGGAATGCACATTGCAGATAACCCCGGATTCGCTGCCGCCGCATGTGCATTAAAATAGTTCTAACCTTCTTCGCGATTTCTCTTTCCTCCTCGTGCCCGCCGGAGAGAAGAGTTTTGCTGAAAATTTCTCTTTGTAAATGGGATCAGTGTTAAATCAGCAATATGCAAGTAAAGTATCTCATGCTGTACTGTAATATGTGGCTGAAAAACGGAGTTAAATGAAAAAGTACACGTATGTACAGAAACGTGGAAGTGGATGTGATCGATAGCACAGTGTGCCTCTCCCCCGCCCCCCGCTTCCCTTTTTAACCCTTTTCATTTTAAATATTTTTTGTAGAAGAAAAGAAGAAATCAACCACTTTATCGCATTTTTTTTCCTATTTCCTCTCCCCTCCACCCCCAGCTCCCAAGCAGTTTTTTTGTTGTTTTTTTCCCCCCTCTTTCAATGAACTGTATGGCAATACAGACTAACTGACTTTTTGTCCTGTTCTACTCAGGCGGGGCAAGCAAAGGTGGTGGAGAAGAGCCCGGGAAGCTGCTGGAGCAGGCAGAGGAGGAATCCCAGGTTTTGCACGGAACTGGCCACTGTAAGTGGTTCAACGTGCGAATGGGATTTGGATTCATCTCCATGATAAACCGAGAGGGAAGTCCCTTGGATATTCCAGTCGATGTATTCGTACACCAAGTAAGGCAAAGTTTTTTTCCCCCGGTCTTCACCTTTTTCCACGTGCAAGAGTTGATCAGTAGTTTTGTCAATGGCTATCCAATAATGTGCCCTTAGGTATATTGAAAGACAAAAATAAATCTTCCTTACAGTCACGAGTTAATACAGTTTTTAGGATGTGTGGGTGGGCTCCTTCCTGGGTATTATTTCCTCAACAGAAAATGAAATCTTTGAAATTTTACTGCTTGGGAGCTGGTTGACTTTATTAGCAAGTTCCCCGTCTTCATTCTATAGCGAAATTGCGGTGATGTAGCTTCCGGTGTTACTGGTTACAATGTATTCTGTCGCCTATGCCTGCTGAATGAGTGGGTAAATGAATGAAGAAACAGTGATTGTTTTAAGTAAAACAAAACACACACACACACAAACCAACAACAATTTACTGTTACAAGAAATCCATAGGTCTACGTATGTTAGACATCTCTAGTTAGTATCTTTCCGTGTTATTTAATCTCTGCCTGCCCTGTAATCATTTGTAGATTTAAGTAAAAATAATTGGATTTCACAGTAAAATAAAGTAGAACACGGTTGGCCCCTTATGGATTTGAAGTAATGTAAGAGGATGCTTGGTAATCAAACATTTTAGAAATGTGCTCAGTGTAGGGCATAGGTCCAAGGATACTGTCTCTTTAAGAGTCTGAACTCAAAAAAACATGTGGCCAGAGGCGGCTCTAGCTTGTGTGTTTAAAATGTGCTAGTCTGCTACTTGGATAAATTTCTACCATTGCTTATAGCGTGTTGTGATTTTTAAAGATGCTTAATACCAAACAGAATGCCATTGCTTCTCATTATCAAAATTTTACCCAGAATCAAGCAAATTAATACCTCATCTCCTTTCAATCCACTCCTCTGTTTGCTTAATCTCTTTGTAGTAAAAAAAAAAAATCTACAGTTTGCAAGCTTGAATATTGCATCGGAAAAAGTTAAAGAACTATGAATTCTCTTTAATAATTCCTAGGAGCAAAGAGCTAAGACTAACGAGGTTTAGTTTGGCTTGACATTTATGTTAAAAATTGAATGGCTATCAATACTACAGGTTGACTGACATGAAGGAAATAATCTATTTACGTGAAAAGTATGTATTTTATTTGATACTGTGTTGCATGTCCCTGATAATATTTACAACGTCCTTTCCCCCTAAGGAATATCATCTTCAAATTAAGTATATAAACAGTAGAAACACATGAAACCTTTCTGTTTTGATCTGTTGTCCTGTGGTGCTTGGTAGCTTCCTGACCTTGCTGTGTGGTGTGTGTTTTCCTTTCCTAAAGGCCTGGTCATCATTATTGGCTGTTTACATGTGGAAGGATCAGCATAATCTGTGAATTGAAACAGGGTTTAAATACATAAATAGAAGTCTACAGACAGGCTACTGAATTTTATGCCTCCTACTTTATATTGCAAAATGAAGCCACATTTTCTGCTTTTTTTCCTCCCTAGACTGAATGACTGAAATCACTGACAGATCCATTTCTGTCAGGCTCTGGCTTTCCCCCCTTTGAACCTTCTTTAGGTTGTTAAATTGTTCTTTACGATCTCATAAATTTGTTTTATAGATAAATGAAAAAAATAGCCCTTTTCTTCTTTGTCTGATCACACCTTGTTATAATTTTGTTTTCTATGTTTAGCTTCTAATATATTCAAATATTAGATAATTTATTAATCAATATTGATGTTTAGAATCATGAGACATCCAAATTTAAGCTGTTTAATGGTTTTATGTTGCTGAACATTCCTATATTCACTGAATTAACAAATGCTATATTGCTGGAAAAGTTTTATAGATAGCAAACAGTTTCTAGAGTACAATAATTGATTATTTAAGACTTGCTTTAATCTTGTTACACATCATGTGTTTGCTAAAAGAACAATATTAAAATGACATGTAATAAAAATGCTCTTTAAGTATGTATTTTCGTGTTCTTCAAAAGAATATATCTAGATACATTCTTAGGAAGAAGTATATAAAAAGTCAATACAACTTAAGTATTAGCGTTTTCATGATGTGAAAAACCAGGCATGATAATCTTTAAATTTAAAATTAGAAAGTGACATTTTAGGTGATTCTTTTGATGGTTACAGCATTTGTTGTTTTTTCAAAAATATATTTCAGTTTTTACCTAGGGAAAAATTTAGGTATCATTTGCTTTTCTTGTTTTTTTTTTTTTTTTTTGCTTCATTTTGATACCTAGGTTTCTGTCTTATACTGGGACTTAACATAAATTGCATGTAAATCATATGAATAATTGCTTTGAAGACAACAGGAATTCTACTGATTTTAGCCAAGCAACTACAAGTAACAATTAGATGGTCACAAATGATGTGTGTAGGTATCATGTGAGCATTGCTTGTACAATCAGGTTGCAATTCAGGACCATTTTGTAAAAGTTTTTTAAAACGTTTTCAGTTATTTTTGCTGCCATTTTTGCCATCATTTTTGAAAGCACACTAGATTTTACGTATAATTATAAATTAGATTTTTCCCCATTATATCTCTATACTCTTTTGTTATGAAAGAATGGGCACTGTGGATAATTAGGAAATTTAAATGTTCTTCTGGACCAATATATACTTAGTATTTTAAATATATGACATGAGTGTTCAGAAGTATCTGTGTCATTGGATTTTTAAAAATAATTTGTAAACTTGTTTTTAATTGTATATACCTGGAAAAATAAAAAAAATAATTTTAGTTTATTTAAAATAATATTAAAAAATTCATGCCAAGTCACCCAGTATTTATTTTTCTCTTTTGAAAATATTGACTGCAAAGAACTGTGCCACAAAATGAAGAGAATATATATATACTTGTAATTTTTGATAGATCTGTATATTGTTACAGATCTATTTAAATAATTCTATTTAAAATTTGTTGGCAATATTCAATCAAAAGTTTGGTTTCTATAATGTCATCAACTCCTCAAAAAGAAACACATTAAATTAGGTGCTGTACTTTCCCTGTCTTTAGACTTGTTGATAAATGTAGTGAGATTTTGCTGTTTGAGGATGGTGTGTGACCATTGGTGGTTTAAAATGACAGTCTTCATTTGACTTGCTGATGTGAGCCTCTGATTTAAATGATCTTATTTTTGTGGACTGGTAATGAATATATATATATGTATTCTGACACATATTAATACTAAAACATTGATAGCATTCAGTAATGACTTTTATTTGTCGTATTTGAATTTTGTCATGGCACACTATTTTTAAAGTGTTTTTTAAAGTATTAATATTTAAAATTTGGAAATTTTGATGATGATTGAGTTTGTAAATAGGGTAAATTTGTAAGAATTTCTTACTTAAGAATCCAATGCGAAACACAGATTTGTCTCTCAGTTGAAGGAAGAGTTACATGGTTATACCAATTTGTAAGTCTAGGTTTCTACTAAGGTGATTTCATCAGTTAGGATACAATCATTTTGTAAGTGCTAATAATTAATACTCCTATCAGTTTAGTGTTAATAAATTTTAAAAATTTGCATCCACAGTTAGATTGTGGGCTAACATGTTTAAATTGCCTGGAAAGGTCTCTGGGAACTCTTTCAAATTCTATAAGCTTTTAAAAGGACCTAAATATTTGATGGTACTTCAGATGAATTACACAGTACTTAAATGTTAGATCTTTTCTGGAGAAAGGCAATGTCCTCCAATAACTACCTGTTGAAGTTTGTTATCCTGTAAGATTTTTAAAACAGATTTTGACATTTATTTTCAAAGACATTATTTCACCTAACAAGATAAAATGATCATTTGAAATTTGTTTTGTTTAGAGGAAGGATACAATCTATCCTCCTTATTGCCCTTTCTCCAGCTCATTTGCATAATAACATTTCTTCATTTTGGGCTTATATTTGGAATTCTTTGCTATCAAATATGATGCAAAGAATTTTTAACATGAATCTATTTCATTTATTTTACAATTTATGTAAGAATTTTTTTCAAAGAGAAAGTAATTCAAAATGACAGCAATTTAGCAACCTTTTCTCAGTAGGCTTAAGTATTTTTTTAATAATTTGGTTTTGAATTCTTCATTTACCTTTCAAGTACTGATGTTTTTTATGCTCTTTATTTCTGACTAATAGTTGATTTTTATGGAGAATATGATGTCCATATTACAAAGAATTTATGTATTTTATGTTCCTTTTATTACTTTGCTTAGAAAATATCTCAGAGTAATGGGAATAGAGGAAATAAGAATAATTATTGTAACTGGTAAATTTAAATTGGTAAATTTGGTTAGTAATACAAGATATAAAAACATTTGGAAATGACTAACATATACGAAAATTTTAAGTATTATATACATTCAATTGATGTATCATAGAGTTCATATCTCAACGTTTTCAGTATTAATTATACACTTTATGTAAACAAATTGATTCCAATATGTTCATGTTTAAGGGCTATTCATAGTATGTCATCACCAATTTATTAGCCATGCTACTTTCTTCATAGTTTAGCATGAAAACATTTTTCATATGCAGAACAGATGTGATTATTATTCTCAGGGCTGTTGAAAATTGCAATTTCAAAAAAGCTATAGAAATCTTGGAAATTTTTAAATGTGATCATATAACAGTTAGTGAGTGATGCATTTTAGTGTTTTAAAAATAGTTCGTTCCTAAACCTACCAAATTTTCATGGCGATTTGCCCAGTTGACTAATTTGGAAGAATCCCAAACGAAATGCTTTAAAGCTGCTTAATTACATTTAAAGGCATTTAAATCAAAGTTTTATAAGACTTTAATTGTCTTATAAAAGATATTGGATACTTTCCTTCTGATTTTCAAATGTTGGTCTATTTTCAAGACTTTTTTTGTATACTTCTAAAAAGATGTTCTTATTTTCATTCAATTTAAACATGAACTATGAATTGGGTACATATTTAAGACATCATCTTTCCTCATTTTAAAGATTATTGATGTAACGCAAGTATTTTCCTCTTCATTTTGATTCTATTTTTAAAAAATCACAATAAATGAGGGCAACAAATTAAGGAATTATTTTTTATGCAAATATTTAAGTGACAAACCACTTACAAGTATTCAGCATAGCATCTTTAACTTATCTTTGACTCATCTCAGAGTTCCTAGGTTTCATAAGTTAAAAAGTTTGTTACCTGTACTCAAAATTGTAGATTAAAAAGTGTGTCTTTCATTGTAACTTTCATTACTTTGAGGCGGCAGGGAATCCTTCTTCTTTGAATTAGTTGGATTCTTCCTGTTCAGAAATTACATAAATATTGAGGATAACTTTGTATATCTTTACTGAGTAGTTCTTTTAGTATTGTGACTAACTTACCTAAAAGTTACTAGTTAAAAATGCGGTGCATTGTATTTTTATTCCTAAACCAAATATAACCTAAAAACTTAAAGTGATATTTCTAATTATTTATAATTAAACTGGAAATTTATTACTTTAAATGTGATATGCTATAAACTTGATTTGGAGTTAAATATGAAATAAAATACTTATTTTATTATTACCAGTTCTTCATACTTTGAGATAATGCTTACTGAATTTTATGTAACAGGAAGTTCAGCTTGTTCAGTATATAGTTGCTGTAGGTTATGGCATTGTAACATGTACAGTTCATAAGAAACTTAAATTATTCATATTTCTCTCAAATAATTTGATTGTAACACCTTCTAATATCAGAAAAGTTGGTAACAGTAACATATTCAAGAAAACACATTACAGATCAGTGGAGTACATTTAAAAATTATCTTTTAGTGAGTATTCTATCAAATGAGTAACCAGTGTTATGTTGCATTTTGATAACATCAGGATTAATTTTATCTCCTATCTAGCAACAACTGGGAAGATAATCTGATGATTACTCCCCTTCCCCTCAGTATCCAAGTAATTGCCAATTTGAAAATGCCATCTAAAATAAGATTTATAGATAATTCCTAGATTTAGTGTTATGTATCTTTCTATAATCAGCTGTAAATTGGAGTAATAATACCTAATTTTTCAGGTTGTTGTGAAGAGCAGAAATGTTACATAAACTGACTAGCAAGTATGTGTCGAATAAATAAACTAAAATGTAAACTAGTCTTGCCACAGTAAAATCACGGTTATTTTCGGTGGCATATATCCATGGTGGAAAGTTAAATTGGTGTTTTCTTTTGTGTACTGTCTTTAAAATTGGACAAAATATGTTATATAACATTAATAGCTTAATTTCCATTGCAATGAACTACAAGGCTTTTCATTATAATTTTATTATATTTAAAGTATCAGGATATAAACTGAGGCTTGGAAGCAATTTTGTTATATAGATATATATTTCTTAATTTTTTTTTTTAACTTTTAAAGTTTATTTTAAGTGTGTATTTTCAGGACCTATTAACTCCAAGTCAAGTAGTTCTTTCAATCTAGTTGTGGTGGGCACAATTCACACGGCCCATGCCGGGATTGAACTGGCAACCCTGGTGTTGCAAGCATCACCCTCTAACCAACTGAGCTAACCAGCCGTCTCTAGATATTTTTAATAGTTTGTTGTACCATGAGATTTGACCTGCGTATTCAGATGTACATATCCAGTTTGTGTATTCTTTAGTATAAGGAAAAAATATTGTTTTAAATAGACTTGCTGTGATAATTCAATATATGTTGCTCTATTGATAATTATTTAATCCTTTTGAGATACCATAAAATGGTATAGAATCTGCTCAAATAGATCATTACTCAAATTCTAGTTTGTATTATGTCTAGAGGGGAAGTAAATTACGTTGTCAGTGTCTCAGTGTCCTATAAATGAAGGGACAAAAATGTATCTACCTCCTAGCAGGTTATCGTGGGGATTAAATGTTATTATACATGTAAAGCTTTAACACAGAGCTTGGGAAGTAGCAAGACACAACAATATTGTATATAGTTATTACAAAGGAGAGAAGTGGTGTGGTAGAGTGAGGGAGAAAACATTGGAAATGAAGGATTGGGTTTGGCTCTGACACTTGGTTTCCTTACTATTAGCTAGTCACATCTATGGAATTGCAGTATTTTTATGGCTAAAATGTGGTCAATAATATCTTTCCTCTCTATTTTTGAGGAATAGTGTAAGGGTCAGGTGACGTAATACACGTGAAAATAATTTAAAAACTATAACAATCCCAGGTTTTAGTTTTAATCCTTATTTGAGCACTATATTTTTATTAATACTCCCACCATATAAAGCATCAGAATTTTTAAAAGATAGTAAGCCCATATCATTTATTTTATTTTTTGGGCTTGTCAGCTTTATTGAGGTACAATTTATATACAATAAAATTCACCAAATTTAAGTATATGATTAGATGAATTTTGACAAGTTACATACTACCACCACAACCATGATTTAGAACATTAAATCACCCCAAAAAGTTTCTTTGTGTCCATTTGTAGTCACCCTTGAAGAGAAAGCTCAATTGTTCTATATGATAATTGATATGTTATATTACTGGTTAACTGACCTGGTTCCTTTTAACTTTGTCTCGTTAGACATCAGCTACAATCCAGTATCTTTTATCAAATACAATTCACATATATTTTCATGGTTTTCTTTTGTTTCTCTTTAGTTATTTCTGCTTGGAAATTATCTTTACACCAGCCAGTAGTTTCTGTGCTTATAAAAGTGAGATTAGTTAATATGTATTTCACTAATCTTTAGCATTAATTTCATTTATCCTTATGGTACTTTTCATACAATATAAACGCTGCTTACCTAATAGGGGTATTTAGGTTTATTGATATTTATATTTCTTGTGGGAAATTTCTGTCTCAACTGAGTTTTTGTATAAACATTTTTAGAGGTGTAAATGGACAAGATGGTTTATTGTTGTATAAAAGTATTACCTTTCAAGAAAATGGTTACTCTAGAAAAATTTTTCTTTTCAATAATTTATCTACTCAACTATTTTTTATTGATCACATACTAAGTGTAAACAGGTCTATGATTTAAGAGTTCTGCTCTGCAGCTTGCTATGTATTTCCTGTTTTCTTCCTCTTAGCAAACTTTTACATAAAACTTTTCCAATTCTCATTCTTTTTGTACAAGGTGTATAAAAGCAAAGAATCGTTTTTCCCAGGTACTGTTCACTTTGTTTTTACAAAATCTAATTATATAGCCTCTATCCATTCAATTTGGAGATAACTATAATAAAAAAAGTTTGTCTTTAAATGTTGAGCTAAATACAATCATTTCTCATCAGTCTTAAAATACGGTTTTCAGATTTCATGCAAAGTATCTTTACCAATGCTTGGAACCATATTATTTTATTGTGCTATTAATAACATACTTAATTTTTACCTACTTTAAAGCTACTTTAAAGTTACTTTAAAGCTACTTTAACCTTTTGTTTTAACAGTCCACTTTTTAAAATCAAAATCCACTTAAATTTATTACTTTTGTTAATCTTAAAGTTTCCCTCTTTTTCAAAATCTTGTAAGCTTAATTTGATAATAACTAAGATTTTTGTTCAGTTTTATTGTACTATATTATGTAAAGACTCTGTAAATTTAAAGTTAATTTTACTTTGGCTACGGTTCATTTATGACCATTTTTTTCCTTAAGCTTTGTAAGCAATTCCTTAGGCCATTGATGATATGTTCCCAGATACTATAATGCCAAAATTCTTTTATCTTAACATTTGTTTATTCATATGAATTATCTTTATCCTTAGTTGAAAGCGGACAACACTGGTTATATTTATCACCTTAAATGCTTGGTAGATTATTGATATACAGAGGGTGCCAAAAAATATACACACATTTTAAGAAATGTAAAAACTATATTAAAATTACACCAAAGAGGTAACCACTTTGAGCACCTCTTGTAATTGCAGAAGTCAAACGTGACTTGTAGTCATCTTTTGTTATCAGTATATATTAGCACAATTTTAATACAGTTTTGTCCTTTCTTAAAATGTGTATATGTTTTTTTGGCTTTGGCACCCTCTGTATTTTGAAGCTTGCAATGAATTCTATCAACTTTTTTCCCCAAAGTATGATTTTAATAATGCATCATTTTGCTTATAATAATGGAAAAACTGGTGCTTGGAAACTAATTCAACTTTTCAGCAACTCCTGTAAATAGATTAAGTGATACTAGAGACACCTAACTAATGCAGTTCAGTGCATTATATTTAAAAAGATGAATGAATCTTTTTTTAATTTTAGCAAGAAAAGGCTTCTCTTTTTAGTAATGGTTAAACCATGAGCCAGATATTTAATCACGTTATTGACCTCATTTCTTTAGCTCTCTAATTAAAATTTTTAGTTGAATACTGAATCTAAGGACAGTTGGATTTGCATGTTTGCCCCTTTCACTGTTTCCTCCCCCATGCCATTGAAGAATTTTGAATGGTGAGGAATTTGCGCCCTTTGGCTCAGGTTGCAGACCCACTTGATCAAGCCAGAGAAGCTGGGGTCAGAACTATTCATCGCTTATCTTTTCCTTGGGCCACTTGTAAATCCTGCCTTTCTGCTCTACAAAAAAAAAAACAACAAAAAAAACCCCACAAAAAAACAACAACAACAAAAAACACCCTCTTTATATTAGATTTATGGTAAAGGCCAGAGTATAAAAAATGGTTGATTGATTGTCACTCCGCATGGGTTAATTTCACTATTTTTAGAAGTTTTTATTGCATTGCAGCTTATTTGATGTATATAATTTTATTTAAATACATATAATTTCATAATATAAAAGCATCCTCTTGGTAGTGAAAGTGTGGTGATAAGATATTCTTTCTCAGTTTGAGATTTACACCTTTGAGATGTAGTGATTACTTTTAAGTAAATTGAATTAGTTAATTTCAGTCAGATCTATAAAAAGCCCCAAACTTTTTGTTTTGATGTGGTTAATTTCCAACGTCTATGCTGACACTTAAAACTTGCCTGAATCAATTATAGCACAAGTTTATGAACTGTATCAATAATGGTGTAAAGAGTTTAAATATAAACCTAGGTTTAAACAAACACAAAACACTTTGTTCTTATCTCAGCATCCCTTAAAAGTATACAGCTCTGGTTCAGGACCTCAGGACCACCCATCACTCTGGACATTGGATACTCCTATTTATTCAAGGAGCTTGTGAAGTATCTGTGTGCCAGTGGGGGATGGTGTATCTGTATAGGAAATCATAGGTGATTTTACCCCAACAAAAGCAGCAACGTTGTTTATAAACTGAATTACGGTTTTCTAGTTCTAAAACCTAACTTGAATGCTTGTTATTTTATGTAAGCGCTGGTTGCAGTTTTCATGTTTTTGATGCTTTCAGAAGGTAAAGTGGGCCCCCATTAAGATTAAGCTCAATCCATTACAGCTTTTTGGCTTGCAGGCCCCACCCATTGGCCTTGGATAGCTAATACTGAGCTTTTGTTTCTTCCTGTAGAAAGGAAAGGAAAGGAAAGAAAACTTCTTTCTCTTTCATTGTGTAAGTCATGTGACTTCCCTTTTAGTTACAGATAGTGCTGAAGTGAATCTCAAAATAAATAAGCTATCAAAGTTTTATGTTTACTATATGGAGTATTTATTGAAATCTGCCTCTTATTTCATGTGTTTTATGCATTAAAGTGTTTTGAGCCACTATACCTTATTTTACATCCATGCTGTTGTTTTTTAAAGAAACTGAAAAAGGTTACCAAATAGATTTTTTAAATAATTGTGATCTTTTTATGTACATCATGGTAATTTCTTAGTGTATTTATTTTTTAATCAGTTATCTTTTAGCATTACTTGGGGCTTCGGAAATGTAGCTTATTTCTTAGAACTCAGTGTAAAGAAACTAGTGGTGGTGGTTGGGATGGTTTTAGAAAGGACAAATTGCTGGTTGGGAAAAAAGAGAAATGTTTTATGGGACTGCATGCAAATAAGGAAGGAATTAGTTGAATATATTTCTGTTTTGCTCCTGTTCTGTGTCATCTCTTTACAATAAGCAGTGTAGCTAGCTGTTAGGGAGTAAATGGTATCCAACTCTTGGAATATTTATATCAGGCGAATATTTCATTATGAAGTTAGATAACATAAGGATAAATGCTTAGTCCTAAGTTGGTCACGTAGATGTGTTATATTTTACTATTAAATATTTAACCTTTAAAATTATCTTAATTTTTTCTTAAGTTATTTTTCCAAACATTTAAATTCTATTTTAGTAAATAGTATAGCTGTCCTCATATAATAAGTAAAATATTTGAAACAACAGTAGTATTAAAAGAAGTATCTGTCAATGATTTTTAAAATACAATGTTCTTTGGAATGTTTCCATGCAAGTAAGTACTTTTAAAAAACTTTTAAGAAGAATACTGTGTCTAAATCTACCATGCATTTTTATTTACAATACTGTGTTTCAATATAATGTTCCAGACAATTGTTACATGAAACAGCATTGTTTCATACATTTTCATAGTCTTATAGATCTTAAAAGGCAGTGATATTTAATCCTATGATTTTTCTATCAATCCAAAGTGATTTGGATAATAGATTTGTAAATATGAAAAATGTGTTGAGATACATAGAAAAGCTACTTAAGTTTCAATTGGGTGATCAGCTTTGCAATAACAACCATATGGTAATGAAGTCTGTAATGTACTGGTCCATGCTTTCCTTGACATTAAAATTTATAGTGATGTATTTTGCATGTGCTTTACAATGGAACATTTCAGCGTCAGTTTAATTAATTAATTAATTAACTTAAATATTTACTGATATTTTATTTAATGTTTAACTTGTCACTAAAATTTTGCTTTGGGGAAAGGTTTAGGATGCTAAATCTTTGAAATCTGTGATACTCCATTTGGATAGCAAAGCATTCGTAAAACACCAACAATCTATTACTAAGTATTGTATTTGAATCTAATACTGACATTTATTATTGAAATAATTCATTTAGTATCTTATTTAGTGTTACTGTAAGTTTAAAATGAAAAGATTAAGAAACAAAAAAAAAAGCCTAAATTTAAAAAATTCCTGCCAGGGTTTTTGTGTACCATGTGATTTTTTTTTTCCCTAACAAAATTTGATATTAAAAAGTGAAAAGGAATGTTTTTTCCTTTATAATTCTTTTCTTCCGGCAAAAGTTAACTTGTGTGGACAAAAGTAGTTTTTAAAATGAATTTATATGGCGTTAGATGTCTTCGTGTTTAATTAAAAGTACAAGGCTCAGTTGTGGGAGTAACACCATTTGGGATATTGCTACTTGTTTTTGTGTGGTTTTTGTAAATATACGTTTGATGAAGAATTTGTTTTCTGGATTTTCTTTTTCCTAAAATTAACTTTGTAATAAATGGGAAATAATTTTTGAAATTGTTGAAATATATGAAAGACCTAGTAATAAGGACATTTGTTTCAGTACATACTCTTTAGGGTTGAGTATTTATTTTTTTAAAGATATCCTGATATACAAAACATCTTAACCAATAATGTTTGGGAAATTGTCTTATTAGGTATTCACCACTATGCCATCTTCTCTGCTTTTACTTTTAAAAATATCTGGTCTCTAATAAACCATTAATGTTCCAGAAAGTAATCCAGAATTTCCTATGAGATACAATGTTCAACATATATTCAATTACCCAAATTTACAAGATCCAAACAATTTTTGGAGAATCTCCTAAGACATGGGATAATACTGTCAGAGAGATTTAAATAGAGTTCATTATTTCGATTTATATTTTTTAATATTTAACTTGAAAAAATAAGTTACCCAAATTATTAAAGCATTATGCTGTCCCCAAGTTATCCACTGACCTAATATCATTTCATCTGCCACCAGGAATTATTACAGCCTTAAGTGGACTCTCTTTCTTTTAGTCTCCTCCTCCCTTTTCCCCCTCCCCCACTCCCATTCGGGAAGGAAGCCTGAGGCCTGAGCTCTAGAGATACCAGGAAAAGGCCATCACTCAGCAGAAAGTGTCTGTCTTTAGCAGAAGTATCATCCCTTGCAGAAGAGTGTAGTTGAGAAGAGGTTAATAACGTATTAGAGTTTTTCAAATTTATTCTTAATTAATTTAGAATTTATTTTTGAAATAGTTGGATATGGCTGTTATTATGAAAAAAGTGTACTTTGTTAGGCATTAGCAAAATCAAATCTAGTCCTTCACCTCTTTTCTCTCTTTACTTAGCTTCAGTTAAGTTTTTTATACTTTTTCTAAATTTTCTAACATTGAAGAGCGGAGTGAGTTCTGAACAAAGGCAATACAGTTAAGTAATTTTAACATTTGTAAACACTTATTGATATTGCAGTAGTTACCAAAATATCCAAAGAAAGTATATATGAAATATTTTACTCTACATCATTTGTCATCTAAAGATAATGCTTGTGTGTCTAGCATATGTTTGCCTAGGAGGCTTTTTAACCTACAAACTAACTCATAAAATTGGCTAACAATGAAAATAAATTGATATTGATAAATCCAAAAATGTTTTATTTACTTTCTTAGAGAGATTGTCATGAAATCTCTTTTTTGTTGTTGTTTCAGGATGAGTAAGAAAATACAGATTCAGTGGGGATAAATATATAAATGTAGTGTAGGATTATTGAAGAGCTTAAGTTTCTTTCATTGTGTTATAGATATTTTTATAGCATTTCTTCATCTTAAAGGGCAATCCCTTTACTTAGCTCCACATTCATTTGTTCAAATCTCTTACACTTGCTGACTCTAGTTTGAAAAACTTAAACAGAATGGTCACACAGTCTCACAGTTAGCTTAAAGGGGATTTTAGAAGTCATAATTTATATCTGAAAGATAATAAAAGTGAATACTACATAATACTTATATTTTATGGAATGAACCAAAGATATTTTGAAGTTTTTTAATGTTCACCCAAAGGGCCAGTATAAAAATGTAACAGCAATTATATTTAAGGTAAATAAAAATAGTAAGTGCCAAGTAATTTTTCAGTAGAATACTTTCAAAAATACAGTTAGACTGTAATCATATATTCCTTTCTATTGGTCCAACCCTTCACCAGATCAGTTAGCTGTTTGCTAATATGAAGTTGCCATTACTACCATTCCTTGGGGATAGAACCCCCCGTTTGTCAGCATTTGATCCTATCTCCTGATCATCCAAAAGACTCTGGTATAACTTTCCTCTACAAGGCTTCTGCTCTGCACAGACAGTAATGTGTCTTTCCCCTAAATTCGCTTTTGGAAATCTTGGTTATCTTTCAGAATCCAGCCCCCAATTCAGACCCTTCTTTCCTTAAAGCCTTTCCTCATCATTCTAGCTAGAATTGCTTACTTCATTCTTACACATGCCAAAACTCTTTATATAGTGGGTCATTGTCATAGATTGTCTTCTGTTATGTTGTTTATTTGTTTCTTCTACTAAATTGTAAACTCTAAATGGAATTGTTTTACCAAAGTTGTATTCTCTATACTATATAGGTGTATGCTTTTCATATAATTTCTACTAAAACAAAAAAACAAAAAAACAAAACCTCAATGAAATAAAGTATAACACAGGAACATTTCCTCCCTATTTTTCATTAGATTAAAAATACAGATTGTAGGGAACTAGCTGGATTCATATTGTTCAAGAGATTTTACATGAACTCTTCTTGTTTAAAAAAACTTAGTGTTCAACTTACATTCAATTCCCTTTACTATCAATCTTATATGTTCATTGAGTTATATATAGTAAACTCTGCATTTTTGGGTCCAACACATTTTTTGGCTTCTACCTACCCCTTCCTCTCTATCACCCCATTCCCAAGAGGCGTTTTTTGTGCTATGTATATTACCACAGTTTACTGCTAAGTCTAAAGTGTCTGCAGTTCATTGGAGGGGAAGGTCTTATCTTTCTAATTCTCTTTATAAATCCAGAGAACAGGGACATCGATGTTCAATAAATGTTTTAAGTAGCAATGTCATTAGGGAGATGAGATTGTGTTAAATGTAAATAGTGGAGACCTTGGAATGAAATAGACCTGGGTTTGAATCCCAGATCCACTGCTTACTAGGTGTTTGAATTTTGCCACATTGTCTTAACCTCAGATTTCCTATCTATAGAAATTAGGTAGCAATACTAATTGTATAGGGTTGTGAAGATTTGAATTAAAGTATTTTAAGTGTCTAGCCTAGTGCATGAAAGGAGAATAAAGGGTACCCTGGCTGTCCTCTTTTTTTTTCTTTTTTTTTTTTAATTTTTTAAAAATGTGGGTGTCCTACAATTAGTATAATTCAGAGACAGATATCTGGTATCATGGATGACAGGGCCAAGACTTAGCAGATAAATGGAACTAACTACACAATATGAAACTTAATGGAGAAAAGTGTAGATATCTGCACCTTAGTTAATAACAAAAATAAAGAGCATAATAGATTCAAATCAGTTCTACAGGTATAGGATGGGACTAGTGTGTCTTGATATCTACTTTTGTGAAAAAGGTTTAAGGTTTTGATAGTGGATACTGTTGCTTGCATACCCAGCATTCATTTCTTTCTTTCTTCCTTTTTTTTTAAAAAAAAGATTTTATTGGGGAAGGGGAACAGGACTTTATTGGGGAACAGTGTGTGTTTCCAGGCCTTTTTTCCAAGTCAAGTTGTTGTCCTTTCAATCTTAGTTGTGGGGGACACAGCTCAGCTCTAGGTCCAGTTGCCGTTTTCTAGTTGCCATTTTCTAGTTGCAGGGGCCACAGCCCACCATCCCTTGCGGGAGTCGAACCAGCAACCTTGTGGTTGAAAGGACGCGCTCCAACCAACTGAGCCATCCGGGAGCTCAGTGGCAGCTCAGCTCAAGGTCCCGAGTTCAATCTTAGTTGCAGGGGGCACTGCCCACCATCCCTTATGGGACTCCAGGAGTTGAACCGGCAACCCTGTGTTTGAGAGCCCACTGGCCCATATGGGAATTGAACCGGCAGCCTTCGGAGTTAGGAGCATGGAGCTCTAACCGCCTGAGCCACCAGGCCGGCCCCCTTTCTTCCTTTTGATCAAAATGCCAGTTCTTTTGTTTGTGTATCCACCTGTCTCCCTATGTCCCTGAAAGAGGTAATTCCATCCACAACATAAGGGGTAGTTCCTATCAGTCTAATGACATGGCAGTCTCCTGATAACTATTGTAAGTTGGCTTATTCAGTCTTGAGGGAACAGTTACCTATATTTTACTCTTAACAGACTCACTGTTCTTTTACTTCTGTGGTTCTTAGCTTCTCTCTGCCCTTATTCTATTTCCTTGGGTAGAATTTGTACCAGTAACAATTCCTTTTGGATGTACTGAATTCCAGTCTGGAGGACACGCCTCTTACCTTTCACATCTCAGGCGTTCCATCAAATTGGGTTACTTGGATATGAAAATTTAATGTGACTCTGATTCTGATTCGTGACTCTTCTTTATCCCTCATGTCCAATCAAGAAATAAAATATATACATATATCAAAATGCCACATAACTTCTTATCATCTGTACTTGAGATCTTAATGATCAGAGCAGAATCTTGATTGGCTGCCCTAGGGTCCACACCTAGAAGAACAAGGACCTGAAATTAGGCAGTTAGATAAAGAAGCTTTGGAATGAAAGGCAGGCATATGCTATGATTTGATGTTAGGATATTCCAGGGCTGAGCTTCTGCAGGTGGAGCTTCTGCAAACGGAATCTGGTGGCAGGCAATCTCCGTCAAGACTTAACTCCATCTGTTTATCAACAAATAATTATTGAACACCTAATATGTAAGATACAGCAATGAACAAAACAAAATAAATGAGAATTCCTGCACCAACTCCCACTCCCCTCATCTTTTTTGTATTCTCTTCTATCTCCACTATAAAAAAATAGGAACAACTAACAATATTCACTGCAAAATACAGCATCTTTAATTTAAAAAAAATCTCATAGTAATATTTGAACTCTGGAAATCAATCGCAGGAAAATTTGAACATAAGGAGCATAAAAGAAGAAGGTGTAAAACATTTAAAGTGTTGAGAAGGTGTGAAAAATAACATTTATGAGATGATGACTCAAAGTCTGCATTCTAGAGCATTCTAAAAATTATACTTCTAGGTATATATAGTAGTATTGTTAATAAAGAGAAGTAGAAGTTAGTGATCCACAACAGAAATTTCTAAACCTCAATACTTGGTCAGGGTGGACTTTGGGACCAGATAACTCTTTGTTGTTAGGGGTTATCCTGTGCTTTATAGACTGTGTAGTGATACCCCTGACCCTGTACCTGTTAGATACCAGCAGCACCCTCCCCATTTGTGATCATTAGAACTGTCTCCCAACATTGCTAAATGTCCCCTGGAGGACAAGATGCTCCCCATTTGAGAACCTCTGATATAATGACTCTGGTAAGTGCATTACCAAACCTATAATGCTTCATAATTAACATCTATAATCATGTGTTTAGACAGAAATATAGTTTAACATGATTTTAGAAAGCCTGAACATTTGGGATAAGAAATTACCAATAGGTTCATATTTAAGTAACTATATGAAACATTTTAACATTTTTATTTATAGAATGTTATATATTGTTCTGATTATAGATGTAGTTTGTGTTGATTATAGGAAATTGAGACGAAGAAAAATATAAAGGTGATAATAAAAATCACCCATTTATCCAACCATCCAGAGATAATTACTGCTTACCTTTCAGTATATTTTCTTTTACTTTTTCTCTTTATAGCTTAAATACAAGTGCTATTCTTTGAATCATTTATTTTTTTTATGATATTTGCCTAAAAGTTTTTTACAAGTGGGAAAAATAACTTTCAATTCCCTTTGTCAAATCATTGCCAATTATAAATTAGAGGAGTTTAAAATTAACCAAATTATAATAGGAAAAATAGAGATTTATAAATTATTTTGGAAGTTGAGAAAAGAAAATATAGAGAAACACGTATACCATGCATTTGATGATAGAATCCAATATTTGTTGATGAAGTGTACAATTTTTTGAAATAAGAGTAAATCTACATCCTATATTATATCTTGTTTTAATCATCTGATAATTTCACAAGTCTGAATATGTGAAACATTTCTTTTAATTTAAATCCTTTGGGAAATTTTGTCATTTGGGAAAACTTGGGAAGAAAACAGAAATATATGTATAAGTCTTTATTTTCACATGCAAAACAGAAAGGATTGGTATATATATATTTATTTATTTTGCATAAAAACTTGAAGGTCATCATTAAATCTTCATCTAGTTTTTCAGTTTTAAGGGCAAGTTAATTTTTTTTTCTCTTAGCTGATACAGAATTCAATTCTAACTATATTAGAGATGACCTTTACTTCTAAAATATGTTATTTAAAACTCTGCATTATAGTTGTCTTAAATTTAATAAAATGCCATAAAATATTAAAATTTATAGGTTTACAGAAGTTTGATAAAATTTATATATATAACCAAAGCATGTTAAGTACTTTGTCATTGTCATTTCCAGTTGAGAGATGGTGAATTTTTATTTCTTTGAGAAAAAAAAGATGTTTGGCCATAGAGCAAGGAGGAAAAGCATTCTGGGCAGGGAAAATGATGCAGGTGTTAAAAGGTAAAAATAGTCCTTTGTATTTGAAAATTTTATGTGACATCGGGCGTTTTCAGGAGCCCCTCTCAACTTTAAATTCCCAAATTGGTTTCAGAGTTGCACAAGTGTATATATATTCCTTTTCATGCCCAGAAGGTATATGCTGACCTAAATTTAAGTGGCAAATATACTTCAGGTTCTGTCTTGAATTATAGAAATTAAAAACCTATGTTAATGGAACAATTTTCATTAACTATGAAAGGAAACAGCCTATATACCCTCTTCAAATGTCCCTTTCTCAACAGTGATTGATTCATTATCTGCTGGTCCACATATGTATTAGTTGTCGCCATGTATCTTCTCTGTTTAGTGAGATTCCACCTCCGTGTAAAAACTAAATTAACCTTTTTAGTTCTTGTCTGCTTACATTGTTGGCCATCCTACTCATTTTCTCAACACAGCCACTAGGAACAATCCATCCCTAACCTACTACTGTTAATTTTATTCCTAGCACATATTAAAAGGTATGCCTATTGCTATCATTTTCTGCTATATGTTTCATGTTATAAATCTTCTCTTGTCTCCTGGGTGCTTGGTCCATTCTTAATGTAATGCTAATCAAAACTGAGGATGGACACCACAATAGATTCTGGAACATCTTATTTTAGCTGGCAGAAATCTAGCATCACAAAGGATGCAGGACATATCCTTCCACACTATAAAGTCACCTTAGCCTTTGTTTCCTTTGTGCTATTATTTCCCATCTTTTCTAAAACACTGCTATTTTTAAATCTTTCACTTATTTTGCTCCTCTCACCACTTTGTGTGTGTATGTGTGTTTTTCTCCTCTTTCTCAACTTCCACCCCCACTCCCTCTTCCTGGTGTAAAGAGCTTCTGTAGGAAATTGATAATCGGTGTCTTTCTGCTTCAAAGTCTTTAACACATGGAGCTGGCTGCTAAGAGAAATTGACCAGGTTCTTGTGATCCTTGTCAGTTTCTCTGATTAATCAATTTTTCTTTACTGGAGAAGCTGCTTTTAACAAAAGAAAACTAGCTTGAAATTTCACTCATTGCTGCATAGCTTATATCTGTTCTTGTTTTTCTCTCGCTTTATCTTTTTATTATAAACTTTTAATTCTTGACTTTCAGTTATCTCATTTGTACTGACTAGAGAGTGAAAAGCCAATTTCAGGAATTTATATCTCCTCAGTGATTCCAGCTAATTCTAATACTTGCATAATTTAATTTAGAAAGCTGTTTCCTATGCAGAGGGCAAGGACTGCAAATCAAAATGAGTGTATTTCTTTCTTTTCCTTATTCTTGTTGACTTTTCTACAAAAACCAAGGCAAAGCAATTCCAAAGCACTTAGAAGCAAATCATGCTGTCATAGAAACTAATGCAATGAGATCCAGAAAAACCAGGGAGAATTACTATATTGCTCTTTTCATCGGGATATTTCTTTTAACATGTCAAGTACTGTTATACTTACATACAAAGTTAAAAGAATTTGTCTTTAGGTCTTGGACAAGTTTGAGCAGCCAACTTAGCCTCAAAATAAGGTTGTAAGATCTGATGAGAAAATTTACAAAATGGCCAAAGTGTATTTGGAATATCCCTTAGGCGTTACATAAAGGTGTTTGCACATAGTGATATTAGATACAGACAGGATTTTCATAGGAAGGAGTTAATTTGAATGGCCTTAGGCTTAGTGGTGAGATGGAATGATGGCTAACGCTTCAAAGTATGTTTTGCAGACAAGTAGTTCTATGGTGTGTTAGTAAGTGTTCCCTGAAAGGGAAAAAGTCCCTTTTCAATAAGTTTGGGAAATTCTTGGTTATGTAAATTAAATTCAGTCTGTTTCTTCATTTAGTATATGACTGCTCAGTGCCTTATTATATTCTAGTATGCTATCAGTCTCCAAGATAAGAATATAGTATGTAGCATTTTTCATACTTGAACACTGGCACCTCATTTTTTTTTTTTTTTTAAGAATGGTCTCATGGGACAGGGTTCCATGTGGGCAGGCACTGAGAAATTCTTGGCTGATGGCCAGTAATCTGTATACTATTTAATAGTAACGTCTTTACTCCTTAGCTCATAATTTATCATTAAGTTAGAAAATTAAAGTCTTTTAAACATCTTCTAAACATTTTTTAGTGATAAAATTTTATTTTACAAAACCAGAGTCATAAATAATATTCAAGACATCCAGAAAAGCTGGGGGTGGGTGGAGTGGGGTGGGTGGGTTCATCATATAAAAATAGCCTAACAGGTGAGCTATCTTAAAAGGAGAGTGAAGATAACTGAAGATTGGTAAATGGTGGCGGTGGTGGCATAGGGAAGCTGCAATATGGCCAGGGTAAGTTCTGTGTCAGGTGGAAAAAAAGGAAAAACAATAAGTGATACACATTTGTCTTTCACTAGCAGCTTCTGGGAATGGCCTCTGGCCTGTAGCACCTGCCTGGCTTTTTTTTTTTTTGAGTAGCAGTAGAGTTTGCTTTGAATCCTGAATCGATTCAAAATATTTACCTTTCATGGTCATTTTGACTTTGGGTAAGAGCTAGAAGTCTCTCGGTGCCAAAACCGGTGAAGAAGGTGGATGAGGACATTTGATAGAAATTGCCATACCAGAAGCAATGTGTGACACAGAGCCTTTCCATTGTGATCACAAAATATGGTGAATGCTGCTGCTGACTGCCATTCAACGGAAAGGCAGGGATTTTCAATACGGGAAGTCGCACGTGGAACCTTAGTAACAGTGTGTGACACGTTTCAACTTGTTCGGTGCAATAAGTCGGGTGAGAGCTACGGTTGAGAGAAGGTGTGTTTTAAAGTGTGCCATAAATCATCCTCCATCATGGCAGCGCTCTGATTCACACATCACTTTGTGGTTTACGGCAATTTCTTTCAAATAAAAACCTTATTCACTGGATCTGGCACCATGCGACTTCTGGCTCTTCCCCAAAGTCAAAATGATTCAGGACATCGAGACAGCCATGACAGCAAAACTGAACACACTCACAAAAGAGTACTTCCAGAACTGCTTCAGAAACTGGCAAGAACGATGGGATAAATGTGTTCGAAGTGAGGAGGAGTATTTTGAGGGGGGTTAATGGCAGTGTGTCTTTCACTGTGATAAATTTTTTATTTATTTAAACATTCACCATGTTGTTTGATCACAACTTGTAATTAACCTCAAGAACATAGATAATAGTAAAATGTAAAATAATGAAGTAAGACTTTTGAGTATTTTTACTATTTTTCATATAATTTAATTATGTTTATAATTTAACTTTTAATAATAGCTGTATTTAACAACTATTTCATGGGTTGTAATCGTAAATTTAGAAGTCATATTTAGGTGGTAGTGAAAGTAAGATAGAGAACATCGTAAAAGAAGAAAATGTAGGGAGCATTTGAGATCTTGCTCCCTGGCATATGTCATTAGTATGGCTCAACTAAGCTCCTGTAAAAAATCTCCAAGAAGAAGAAGAAGAAGAGGGAGGGAGAGGAAAAGGAAGAAAATGAAGAGTGGGAAGAAAAGGATCCAGGAACAGAATTTTGGAAAGTACCAATAAATAAAAGGGATCAATGACATATCTGTATGGCTTTCTTTGTAGCAATTTAAAGATGTAAATATTTGGATTCAAAAGGAGCTTATCTCTTTTTTATGGAATTAAGGAGCAAATTATATGTACTTATAGTGGAAGAAACTGCTTAACATATAAGTAAATGCATGAAATGTAATATGAACTGCAAACGTGTATACTGAAACTAAAAATAGCTTAGTTTTAGATAAGATTTTTTAGATATGTTTTGAACAAGATTGAAATAAATATTAAAAACATGTATGTATGTGTGCATATATATATGCACACATATATACACATACATGTATGGAATACATATAAAATGCCATCAGGAACACACCTGAATCAAACAAAATTGGATTTACCTGTGACAGTGAGGGACATGGCACATCATGTGGAACCTTGGAACCTTGGAGCGTGTCGGTAAAAGGATGTAGGAAGGACATACAGGATTCCGGTTTATGGTAGGTGATTTGGGGGGAAATCAAGGGGTTTGCCCTGGTTGGATGCTGTCAAAAAGTAGAAGTAATTCTGTGACTGGAATTCTGATCAAGAAGGCAGGAAGAACATTGTGGTGCCAAAACTGGAATTGGTAAGGAAGCAGACCTGTGAGCCAAAAAAGGGGAGTGTTTGGCCATTTTTTTTGTTTGAACAATGTTTTTATTTTTGTTATTGTTCAGATAAAGTCACAGAGTGGCCTTGTCTGATTGTGGTATTCTCTAAAATTGTTTATGCTCAAAATAAAATGTTTTGTTATAAATACCACCCTGGCAAGGCTATAAGTGTCAAACCAACTCCTAATAACACAAGGCCTGACTGATAGTGACAGGCCGTACAGGCTCCTTTTGTCTCCTCAGTCTAAAACAGTGATAAGGAAAAGGGTTTGGCAAAGGCTTGGTGGGAGAGACAAATGTTCGGTTTTGTTAGGAAGTGCTCTGGTAAGTCAATAGTTAACGATACAATAGAGGTAATATTTAAGGGAGTTTTGGAGAGGTGGAAAGCTGTAGAGACCAGATGGTGAATGGTTTTAAATGATCAACTTTGAACATAGTTCAGGTAGATTCCTGGACCAGGTTATGGTGTGGTGAAATCAGTGTTTATGGACAATACAACTGACTTTTAAAATTATTAAAATCTAAAAATTTAATGAAAATTATCTTGCCTGTAACTCAGAATAACTTATTGTTTTTCTTAAAGTATTTATCCATACATTTTTTTACTTTTTTTTTTTTTTTATATTCTGAACTTTAAAAAAATTTGCTTACTGTGCCTTCATACACTTGGTTCTGTTTTTACCTGTATGAAGGCGATCATCCTAATAGTTGTCTATGAGGCTATCAGTTTTATCAGAAAGGGAAAGGCAATAAAAGCAGTAACATAAAGGAAATGGGAAATTGGGGTAGGAAAAATTAGCAAGACTCAATACTGATAAGATGGTGTAAAGGAAGAAAAGAATTAAAAATTCTGAAACCTTGACAGTGATTGAAAATTGAATTATATCTGTATACCTAATTTCTCAGTTGGACAGTGTTATAATACAGTATCAACAGAAGTATGTAACACTCACCAAGACTTTTACGAGATATTCTGACAGTTGCAAACTTGTTAAAATGATAAAGTTTGTTAAAACTTTGTTAAAATGATAAAGCTTTTTAGGTTGAAAGCTTTGACATTTGGCGACAATAATAGAAAATAATGATGAGGGTAGAATTTGCTAGTGATAAGAAGTCTATACTCATATTGAAATCAGAATTTATAATCTGCACGTGGCTGGGTTCACAACCCATAAAAATTAGTCTGAGAACATTAGTGAAGGCTGTGTTGGTGGTACTCATTGGAAGAAGCACTAGCCTTTCATTCTTAATTTATTGCCTTTTTGTTAAGGTTGTCTTCTTTAGATGCCTTTGAAAAAAACTGTTGTATTTATACACAGTAATAAACTGAGAAGAGAAAGGTTTCATTTTTGGAGAACAATGATTATTGAAAGGTGGTTTTAAACCTTCTTATACTATAAAATGTAAGTACGTTTGTTAGCTATCTAATTTGTTTTTTTTTAATATAGAATAGTTGTAGATACAATATGTTATATAAATCAAATCACACTATAACAGAATTTTAAAATTAACATGTCTGATTTCTGGCCCATAATTTTAAGTGCTGAATGTTATTAAACTCCATAAGGAAAAACTAGAAATGGTTGAAGTTCATTGCAGTAGAATTTAACCTGCCATATAATTGAAGTCCTGAGACTAGAACTCATTCATAAAGCATAAAGTTCAACTAAAAGAGATATATATATAATTTATTAATATATTATTACCATTTTATTTAGAGTTTTCAGTGTTAAACTTTAACAGGAAACATGTTTAACAATTAATATACCCCAAAATAGTTCAGGACTACATGATTTACTTCATCTGATTTTACTCTTAGTATAGTAGTTTAATTTATTGGTTCAGATACAGACAATAATAATCAGGTTATTATTTGTGATTCAAAATTTTTTGACCTTCACTATTTATATTCAAGTGCTTGTATTCTCTCCAAATTTACTACTGTGTCATGTTACAACTGCATGTATAAAAAATTAATTTCTTCTTGTCCATGCATTTCCTCTTAGAATCCAATGTCATTAATCATTCACCGATGTTGACACTTAAAGTCAAGTTTATATTTAGATAACCTATTTATAAAAGTAAAGATGGATGTTGTTTAATGAGTGAAATCTTTTATTCCAAATATATTTTAATTTCATAGAGTACAATTTACTTTATACACTGGTGTCTTATACATTTAAGTAAAGTGAGTTAATTATGTATAAATTAAATATGTATGTATCTGAAGAATAAAGTAAAACAGATTTCTTTTTTATAGTTAGTGCATGACCATGATCTTTTGCATATTAACTGTATTTTTATTATTAGACTTAAATAACTTGTACAAACTTGTTAGGAATTGAAAGGCAAAATGCGAAGAAAATTATTTACAACACATACATAAAGGTTAATATCTTTGCAGCGTAAATAAATCTTGTGAATTGGTAAGAAGAAAACAAGCATCCTTGTAGAAAACGTACAAAGGACAGGAACATAGAAATTCACAAAAGTATAAATATAGAAATTAAATGTAAGTTTAAAACAGCATTTAACATATGAAAGTTTAATGAAGTTATTATTTTAATAATACCTGATGTTGGTGAAGTTGCAGAGAAATGGACAATCTCATAAATCTCTGGCAGAGATATATACTGATACAAATTTCTAGAGTATAATTTGGCAGTATATGTGAAAAGCCTGTAAATGAGATGGATGTACACAAAGATTTTTGTCATAGCATTTTTTATAATAACGATGCATTGAAAAAAGTAAATGTTCATTATTATGTTAGTTAAATTATGAACATCCATGTAATGTAATACTGTGTAGCCAAGTTTTTTAAACAGTATTTTCAAACTTAGATTGATGAACTGTATTCAGAAGTGACCTTGATTTCCTTATAAGTACTTTGAGAATCACTGGGAGAGGGGGCAGCTGGGCACAACTTCATTCTACTTCAATCAGAGAAGCTTTATCTCTACAGTAGGTCCTAACTTAACGTTGTCGTGGGCAGGTTCTTGGAAACTGTGACTTTAGGTGAAACAGTGTATAATGAAACCAATTTTACCACAGGCCAATTGATATAAATAAATGTTAAGTTCCTGTGGCATTTTTTGGTCACAAAAACATCACCAAACTTCTAAATAAAGACCCAAAACACGTCTAATGTTAAACATTGAAATAAATGTGAGAGCTACATGTACATTGAAGAAAGACTAATAAAAACAAGTAAGATGATTATTTTGCAACCCGCTTATTCCTGAACTGGTATAATTATCAGTAATAGGGTTGTGGGTGGCCAGAGCCTATCCTGGCAGCTCAGGGTGCAAGGTGGGACCCAACCCTGAACAGGACGCCCTTCCATCATAGGGCCACTCACACGCACACACCCACACTCACTCAGACTGGGACAATGTAAACACACCAGTTCATCTAATGTGCATATCTTTGGGATGTGGTATGAAACTGGAGTCCTGTGAGAATACCCATGCACACATGGGGAAACTTGCAAACTACACGCAGACAGTGGCCCCAGCCAAAAATAGATTTTTTTCCCCTCTCATCGATGTTATAAGGAAACAATGTCATTCAAGGACCTGCTGTATTTATCTTTCATACAGAAGTTTCAAATATGAATTTGCCTGGGAAAAGGATGGGAGAGGGGATACATTTGGAAGCTAAAAACATGGCCCTAGAGTCTTCAATACAATGGAAATATACAAGGTGAGATAAAAGAATATATGGTTGAATTTTAAATTCAAAAAAATTTATTACAGTAAAAGACATATTGCCATTAATCCCCCTCAGAATACTTACCCTTACTTCAAACACACATCCCATCATTCTTGCCACTTTCTGAAGCAGTTCTGGAAGTGCTCTTTTGTGGGTGTCTTTAGTTGCGCTGTCATGGCTGTCTCAATGTCCTAAATCGATTAAAAATGTTTACCTTTCATGGTAATTTTGACTTTGGGGAAGAGCCCAAGTTGTGCGGTATCAGATCCAGTAAATAAGGTGGATAAGGGCACACAGTAATGTTTTTATTTGACAGAAATTACAGTACCAGAAACAATGTGTGACTCGGAGTCTTTAGGTTGTGATCACCAAATACAGTGAATGCTGCTGCCAAGTGCCATCCAGTGGAAAGGCAGGGATCCTCAATACGGGAAGTCACATAGAACCTTAGTAACAGTATTTGACAAGTTTCAACTTGTTTGGTGCAGTCAGTCGGGTGTGAGCTACGGTTGAGAGAAGGTGTGTTTTAAAGTGTGCCGTAAATCATCCTCCATCATGGCAGCGCTCTGATTCACACATTGCTTTTGATATATGGCAGTTTCTGTCAAATAAAACCATTACAGTGAGTCCTCATCCACCTTATTCACTGGATCTGGCACCGTGTGACTTCTGGCTCTTCCCCAAAGTCAAAACGATTCAGGACATTGAGGCAGCCACAACAGCACAACTCAAAAGACACTCACAAAACAGGACTTCCAGAACTGCTTCAGAAAGTGGCAAGAACGATGTGATAAGTGTGTTCAAAGTGAGGGGGAGTGTTTTGAGGAGGATTAGTGGCAATGTGTCTTTTACTGTAATATTTTTTAAAAATTTAAACGTTCACTGTATTGTTTGATCACACCTTATACTCATGTTACCTTGCGAAATGAAAAATAGTGGAGTATAAAACATTGGTGGATCTCTGTTTAAATAGATATTTAGAAAAAGTTCTATCTCCATCTGTCTATATGCATATGAAAAATGAATGTTTATGGCAATGTTAAAAAAAATGGTAACAGTGGTATAATGGGATTTCACGTGATTCTTCCCCTCACCCCCCTTTTTTAACCTATATTTTATAACATTAGCAGGTATTATTTGTGATGAGGGGAAAAAGCAACAGCAATCACTTATAGATACTTTAAAAATGTTGTCATGTTTACATGCAAAGTGCCCTTTTAATGTTTGTGTGATCTAAGTACAGAATTTACTACATGTCAGGTACTGTTCTAAGTAGTTGGTTGACATATAGTAACTCACCTAATTTTTATAACAACCCTAAATAGTTGGTATTACAGTGACCCTTGAACAAGAGGTTCGAACTGTGTGGGTCTACTTATATGTAGATTTTTTTCAATAAGTACTAAACATGTATTTTTCTCTTTTTTAAATTTTCTTTCTTCTAGATTACTTTATTGTAAAAATACACTATAAAATACATATAACATACAAAATATGTGTTAATCAAATGGTTATGATTTCAGTAAGGCTTCTGGTCAACAGTAGGCTATTAGTAGTTAAGTTTTGGGGGAGTCAAAAGTTTTATGTGGAGGTTTGACTGTGCAGGGGATTGGTGTCCCTAATCCCCAAGTTGTTCAGGGGTCACCTGTATTATATTCAAAGGGCTTAATATGACCAAGGTCATACTGTTGATTGAAACTACCTTGATACTTTGCTTCTTTTTTCCAAAGAATTCCATCTCCTTGAACCCCAACTCATATTATTAATTCCCTTAAATTTCAGAAATAGTTTACAGATGGTAGATGTGAAAACATATATAAGTTGTTGACATGTTTGTATATAATTTGTTTGTATTTTCGATATATTATCTCATCCTGTTAGATAGAAACTGCTGCTGTTGCTTCACTCATTGTCACTGTCATATGCTGATAGGAAATAAGAGGATCTTCTAGGTCGATCAGATGCCCATTCTTATTAAAATATTTTAGAAGCCTGCCTGTGGTAGCGCTGGCCCTGAGTTACTATGTTAGTTATTAAGCAAGCTGAGCACCACATTTATCTGGATATGTACAGTGTCTACACTCTGTGCCTCTGGAACACATGTAAATAGTTTGCCTCGAAACATACACGAATCACAGTTTTTTTATATGTTAAGATGGCATTTCTTTTGATATTGTTTCCTGATCCAGACTTCCTACTGTCAACACGATTTATGCTTACTTATAGTAGTAAGAAATTGTGTTGAGACATTCTCATGTTCTCTTGTCTGTGACTCTGTGAGCCTTCACTGAGCTAGATGAAAAAGCTAGGAGAGGTCTGAGTGCATTTAGAGATCAATAATCACTATGTATGTGCTTTTTTCAACAGAAGATACTTCATTTTCAAAATACTCTTTATGGTTGATGAGTATCAAAAACAAAACATTGTCAGGATTCTAAGGGAAAAGGCACATGTGTAATGAAAAGAAAGAATTATTAACAAGGGTAATGAAGTGTGTTGAGCTAAGGGATACAGAAGACCAGAGAAAATAAGGGTAGGGGAATTGTATTAATGAAAATACAGAATTTGACACAGTATTACTGAAAGATGATGAGCTCATTAAGGAAATATTATGATATTCCGATGAACAAAATGAGCCCTCCCCAAGTGTTTCTTGATATTTAAAAAAAATCCATATCCTTAGCTGGAAGTTATTTTTTTAGCAAGAATTTAAATATTTGAGAAAGACGAAGGATAAAATACATAGCACAGTCATAAGTTAATGAAGCCCTTGCTTAGTATTACGTATTTCTCTCTTCTGTCTGGTTATTTGGAACACTTTGTAGTAATATAAAAATTTTAATGCGGCATAGCTGGGACATTGCCTTATATGTATCCAGTGACTTATACAGTGAAAGAGTTAGAGCAGAATTGTGGAACTTGTTTCATGCCTGGAAAGATCCCCTGGGGCTTTGTGACCCTTCTGTGATCATTGGAGCAGGCTGGGCACTTGAAGAGATCCTCTGATTTTTTAGGAGGAGGATTTGTTCATTCTTTGCCCAGCCTTGCACCAGCCATAAAGATTTCTCCCCATGGCATATAATATCCTGCTCTCTGATACATAGATTGGAAGGTGACGGTACCAGGTGGTCATGCAGTTAATAAAAGCATTTCAAAATAATTTATCTCATAGTCCTTGCCTATGTTAATCCTCTTAACATTAATAGGACTGAACAGTGTAGAAATGTGATCTGTTTTCAAACCTCCTTTGCAAAGTACCTCTCAGATCTCTATGACATAACTCTAAGACTGCTGTCCAAAATGGCAGTCCTTAACCCTTGTGGTTATTTAAATTTAAATTAATATAATATTTGATTCTTTGGTTAAAACAGTATTTCAAGTTCTCAGTAAGCACATGTGGCTAGTTAGTAGCTACCCTCTTGGACAGTGCAAATGCAGAATATTTTTGTCATTGAATCACATTCTATTGGTAAACACTCCTGTAAAGGACACGTCTTTTGAGGTCACTGATGTTGCCTCGTCCATGGCTTTTAAAGTGTAAGTTTATTGAGGAGAAATCATCATTTTTTTTCAAATTGAACAGGTGCTATTCTCGTATTTTGACAGTATATTACGATGACAGTAGATTTACCAGTTAGCTAACTTTACTATTTTTTGAGGAAAGTTTCATTCAGGTTAACCAGTAATAGAGATTTACTGTGTTAGGCTGTAACGTACTAGAAAGTCGGACTTGTGGGAAACAGCATTGTGTAGGTACTGAAAAAGAACACAAACTTCGAAGACAGGAAACGTGATCTTGTCCCGGGTTTGCCATTAGCTAATGGCCAAAGACGTAGGCATTTAATTTTCCAAAGTTAATTTGGGGTTTAATTTCTTCATCTCTAAGTTTTAGGTTTAATAATATATTTTTTAAAAGTCTCTTTGGTTATAATAGTTAATTCTGGGTACTCTTGTTCCCTTAGATACAACTTTTATAAAAGAGCTATGGTTTTGAATAGAAGAGGTAATCCAAAGAGAAAGAGGTGTTGATGGAACTGCTAAGAGAACCTTGCCCTTATTCACAAATATTATAAGACAGAGCAATTAGCTGTAGAAGCCACTAAACTACTGTCAGTCTTAAGTTGTAGCTGCTTATCATAAATATTGCTTTTATTATGTTTATTGCTTCTGCATCAAAACCTTTATTATTGTTTGAGTCATGCAGATTTAAATGAGATAGCATTTCCTGTGATCACTAGTTGTGTAACCTTGAGCAAGTTACATGACCTTTCTTGCCTCAGTTTCCTGTTGAAAAAATGAGGTTAAGTGATCTTATTATTTCCGGAGCTTGCAGTCACTTCAGAAAGACACATTATAAAATAATAGGTAGGACGGTCTGTTATAGAGGTGCACCAGGTATTATAAAAACTGAGACCAGTCAAGGTAGAGGAGAAGAGAGTAGTGGTATTCCATGCAAAGGGAGTAGCATGTGCACACATTGACAGGAGGTATCTAGCTACAGCACAGAGAAGGAGTAGACAGGTATGGTAAGAGGTAAGCCTGGGGATATAAACAGAGATTAGGAAGTAAAGGGCTAAGAAGTTTAACCTTCATGCTGCACTCTGTGGAAACACTGAAAACTTTTAAGCTTGTGTATGTGAGCAGGGGAATGTGACGTTATGGGAAAAGGAGCAAATCTGTACTTCAGTGTGTTCACTGTAGCAGCAATGTGGAGAACGGGTTGAAAGCAAGGAGACCAGTAGGAAGCTATGGTGTCAGTTGAAGTGAGAAATGATGAAGGCTTGTTTTAGGAAAATGGAAGGAAGGAAGCAGATTCTACATGTGTTAAGGAAGTAAAATCAATATTATTTGAACTTGATAACTGACGTGAAGTTGAGGGATATGGAAGTTTCTGTCTGAAGCAACGGAGTGGATGATGGTGACTTTTCATTGGGTAAAGAATACATTAAGTAACTAGTGAGGTAGGTTACAGAGTGTATGTGTAAGAGGCTATCCTTTGAAGCCAGACCATCTGGTTTAAAATCCTGGGTTTGCCATCCATTTATTAGCTTTGTGACCCTGGGCATGTTACATAGTCTCTATGTGCCTCAATTTCTTTCGTTACCTTCATTTAAACATGAGTTAATGTGTATAAAATGCTGAGAATGGTTCCTGGCAAGTATGTGTTAATTATTAGTAGTAGAATATCATGTTTCCTTGAAAATAAAACCTAGCTGGACAATCAGCTCTAATGCGTCTTTTGGAGCAAAAATTAATATGAGACCCGGTCTTATTTTACTATAAGACTGGGTCTTAGATAAGATAAGATAATATATAATACCGGGTATAATATAATGCCGGGTCTCATATTAATTTTTGCTCCAAAAGATGCATTAGAACTGATTGTCCGGTGAGGTCTTGTTTTTGGGGAAACAAGGTATGTAAGTTAAGTATTAGGGAGAGACATGTGGATATATGTAGCAAGCAGTTAGATGAGCCTGGTACGTAGTAGAGAAGTCTGAGCTGGAGATACTATGATGGGAGTTTAAGTAGTAGTTGAAACTAAGGGAGTACATAAAGTATCCCAGAGAAAGCAGCTATAGTGAGAAGTCCAAGCTGGAACCCTAGGGAAGAACGTTAATTCAAAGTCAAGGAACATAAAGGGAATCAAACATATGGTGATGGAAGGAGAACTGACTCTGGGTGATGAACACACAATGTAATACACAGATGATGTAATACAGAATTGTACACCTGAAATCTATGTAACTTTACTAACAATTGTCACCCCAATAAACTTTAATTGAAAAAAAAAAAGTCAAGGAACATGAGTTTATGGGTGTTAACTGAGAGGGAGTAACCAGAGATACAGGGAAGAAAATTAACCTGAGGGTCCCAGATACCAAGGGCAGTGAGGGAATGGTAATTTAAAATGCTGTAAAGCTGACAAATATGATAAAGACTGAGTAGTCCACTGCATCAGCACCAAAGAGATCACAGGGTGACCTTAGTGAGACCTTAGTGGACAGAGGTTCACCAAGTCAGTTCACCAAGAACAGAAATAAATGAATGAGGAGGCAGGGGAAATTGTGAGTATAGATCTCTTTCTAATTTTTTAAAATTTAATTCTATCAAAGTATAGTTAAAATATCAAATAGTTCTATAAGACTTAGAAGGAAAAAAGGAAAAGCAATCTTATGCCCCTCCTTCCTTTTTTTTTACATAGAAAACCAAATTAAAATTGTTCAACTGTTTCTTCTGGTCTTCACTGCTGTGTTTCATACAACTATTTCTTTTTCTTCTCAGATATTATCTATAGAGTTCCTAGTACCCATCTGACACCATACATTATTTTTACAACTGGTAGTTTGTACCTCTTAATCCCTTTCGCCTTTTTCACCATCCCCCCCCCCAACTGCCCTCCCACCTGGCAGCCATCAGTTTGTTCTGTATATCTATGAGTCTGTTTCTGTTTTGTTTGCTTGTTTATTTTGTTCTTTAGATTCCAGAAATCATATGATATTTGTCTTTCTCTGTCTGACTTATTTCCCTTATCATAATACCTTCTAGGTCCATCCATTTTGTCACAAATGGCAATATTACATCCTTTTTAATGTCTGAGCAATATTCCATTGTATTACTTCTTGTTCACATACATCTCTCCACCCTCCCGTCCCCCATCTACCTTCTTCCTTTTTCCAATTATACAGGTAATGTAAATGTCAGATTGTAAGCCACAGAATATATAATTTTCTAAAATTGGCTGGTAATGTCCAATATAGAGCCATATACGTGTCTGCTGGTCTTACTAAATACTTTATAAATTCAATGATAATAATTTCAATATCAACTATTACTTTAAAAATTCAAACAAATGGAATCACACAGTATGTACTCTTTTTGTAAAGCTGCTTTCACTTGATATTGTTGAGAGACAATTGTTGGGTCTCTCATTCAGGTTGCTACACGTCCTGAGAGCAAGGTACTAACTCCATTGTTGCACACTATCTTTTCAAGGAAGTGTGCAAACAGCCTTGGAACATAGAGACTGTCTTTCCTTCAAGGATAAAAGGCAAGCATGCTTACTTTTAATCTGGCTGTCTTTCCTACTTATTTTCATAACCATGTCTTTTGATGTGAAGTTTTTAATTTTGATGAAGTTTGATTATGATTATTGATTTCTGTGTCCTCACAAACCTTTGCCCTATCCCCAAGTCTCAAAAACATTTTCCTACATTTTCCTCTGAAAGATTTATGGTTTTAGTTTTTTGACTAGGTCTGTGATCCATGTCAAATTAATTTATATTTTCATGGTGGGATAGGGATTAATGTTCACTTTTTGCATAAGGATATCAAATTATTTCATCACCATTTTATTGAAAAGACTTTTGTTTTCACTGGCTTGCTTTGGAACCTTTTTCAGAGGTTAGATGACTATACATGCATGAGTAAACTTCTGGGCTCTTTTCTGTTACTTTGATATATTTCTTGATCCATATAGAACTTTTCTTTATTACCATAGCTATATACTTAATCTTGTGAGATAGTGTAAGGCCTATAGCTCAGTTCTTCTTTTACAGTATTGCTTTGTATACTATATATCCTTTTAATTTCTACATAAATTCTAGAATGAGCTTCTCATTTTGTGCAAAAGCCTAATGGAATTATGGTTGGGATTTTGTTAAAATTATAAATCAAACTGGAGAGAATCCATAATATTACATCAACCAATCCATTAACATAGTATATTATCCTATTACTTAACTTGAAATTTCTCTCAGCGGTGTTTTGTAGTTTTCACTGTAAAGCTCTTAAAACATCTTTAATAACTTTTCATATTTTGGATGTGGTATGTTTTTAAATGTTCATTCTCCCATTGTTTTCTGTTAGTACATAAAAATACATATTAGATTTTCGTATTTCAAGCTTGTGTCATGAAATTTTGTGAAATCACTTAAAGTTCTAATGGTTGCTTTGAAATTTCTTTAAGGGACTCTACAAAACTATTCATGTTATCTATAGAGACAGGCTTACTTCTTTTCCAATATTTCTGCTCCCCTCATCTTATTGCTGTGTCTACGCGCTCCAGCACATTGTTGCATAGAGGTGATAAGAGTGAGCACCCTTGCATTATTTCCAATCCGAGGAGGAAAATGTTCAATATTTCATCAAGTTTTATTTAGCTTTAGGTTTTTCACAGATGCCATTTAGTGGACTGAGAATGTTTCTTTCTGTTCCTAGTTTGCTAAGAGTTTTAGGTGAATTTTATTTCATTGTATTTTCAGTTATTATTTTGTTTCATCTTGTGTCAGTTTTGATAAGTCTTATTTTTCAAAGAATTGTCCATTTCTTCTAAGTTGTCACTTTTGTTGGTAACCATCTACTTAAAATATTTTTTTTATTACCCTTCTAATGTCTGTAAGGTTGGTAGTAATAGGTCCTGTTTGATTCCTGATTTTGGTAATTTGTGTTCTTTTTTTCTTCATCTTTGGCTACCTAGGGGTTTATCAATTTTGTTGAAAACACTGACTTTTTGCTTTCTAGTTTTCTGTATTTTTTTTGCCATTTATTGATTTATGCTCTTATTCTTATTATTTTCTGCCATTTACTAACTTTAGGCTTGCTTTGCTCTTCTTCCATTCTAGCTTCTTAAGGTGAAACTCTAAAATATTTATTTAAGCCCTCTTTTAAAAAAATATAAACATTTACATCGCAAATTTTCACCTATGGTTTCAGCAACACACCACAAATTTTGATATGCTGTATTTTTCACTATCATTCAATTCAAAAAATTTTTAATTTCTTCTTTCATTTATCATGTTAATCAAAACTACATGATTTAAATAAAAAGCATTTGTAATAATTTACCTTTCTATTTATCTTATTGGTATTGGTTTGTATTTTAATTATTTTGATAAGATACCATATTCTGTAAGAGAAGACCTTCAGAAATCTATTAGACTTTTAATACAGCCCAACTTATGGTTTATTTTGGTGAATGGATCATGTGGAATTGTAAAAAATTGTAGTTTGTAGTTTTTGGGCATTTCATATATGTATGGCAATTAGAACACATTGGTTGATAGTGTTTTTTAAGATTTGTGTCCTTTGTGACTTTTTTTTGTTCTAGTATTATAAACTGCTGAGAGTGGTGTATTTAAAAACTCCCAACTATTAAAACTATAATTGGGATTTGTCTACTTATTGTTACAATTCTGTCAATTCTTGATTTATTAATCTCAAAACTATGGTATTAGGCACATACACACTTATGATTACTATGTCTGAATGAGTTTTATTTTATAATTAAATGTCTTTTATTTCTAGCAATACTGTTTGTCTTGAAGTCTAGTTTTACTGTTATTAGCATAGCTGTAGCCTTCTTATTGCTTATTGTTCTAATGGTATGTCTTTTCTATCATCTTATTATTAGTCTGGCTGTATCTTCATAAGTGGCTGTCTTATAAACAGCACATAGTCATATCTTGCTTTTTTATCCATGCTATCGATCTTTGCATTTTACTTGGAATATTAAGTCCATTACACTTAGTGAATTTAGTTATATGCCACTTTTTTTTTTAAGGAGGGTGCAGCTCACAGTGGCCCATACGAGGATTGGTGTTATTAGCATCACGCTCTAACCAACTGAGCAAACCAGCCACCCTGAAAATTTTCCTTCCCCCTCTCCCGTTTTTTTTAAGGAGGGCACAACTCAAAGTGGCCCATGCAGGGATCGAACTGGCAACCTTGGTATTAGTAGCACCACGCTCTAACCAACTGAACTAACCGGTCACCCCCACTTTGTTATTTTTTGTTTATCCAACCTAGTATTTTTTTTGGGGGGGCACCTCTTTTCTTCTGTTTCTGTCTTCTTCTGTGTTAATATTTTTGAAATTCTATTTTAATTCATCCACTGGCTTTTTTATTTTTTGAATTTTTGCCACACCCAAGGTCATCTAGATTTTCTCCATTGTTATCTTCTAGGAGTTTTATAGTAAAATTAGCTCTATGATTCATTTTAAGTTAGATTTTGTGAAAGGTGTAAGGACTATGTCTACATTCGCTTTTTAAAATATTTTTTTAATTTTTCAATTATAGTTGACATACAATGTTACATTAGTTTCAGGTGATTAGCACAGATTAGACATTTATATAACTTACAAAGTGATCACCCTGATAAATATACTACCCATCTGAAACCATACATAGTTATTACAATGTTACTGACTATTTTCCCTATGCTGTATTTTACATCCCTGTGATAGTTTTGTAACTACCAATTTGTACTTCTTAATCTCTTCCCCTTTTCCCCTCACCCCGTAACCCCTTGCCCATCTGGCAACCATCAAAATGTTCTCTGTATCTATGAGTTTGTTTCTGTTTTGTGTGTTTATTTATTTTGTTTATAAGTGAAATCATATGGTATTTATCTTTCTCTGTCTGACTTACTTTACTTGGCATAATACTCTCTGGGTCCATCAGTGTTTTTGCAGATAGCAAGATTTTATTCTCTTTTTATGGCCAAGTAATATTCCATTGTATATATGTACCACTTCTTTATCCATTCATCCATTGATGGATACTTAGGTTGCTTCCATATCTTGGCTATTGTAAATAATGCTGCAATGAACATATAGTTGCATATGTCTTTTTGAATTGGTGTTTTGGGTTTCTTGGGATAAATACCCAGAAGTGGGACTACTGGGTCCTTTTTTGTCTCTTGTTATAGCCTTTGTTTTAAAGTCTGTTTTGTCTGGTGTGAATATTACTACCCCAGCTTTTTTGTTTGTTTTCATTTTCACAAAATATCTTTTTCTATCACCTTGCCGTCAATCTGTGTGTGTCTTTGTATCTGAATGAGTCTCTTGTAGACACCATATCTCAGGGTCTTGTTTTGTTAACCATTCAGCAACCCTATATCTTTTTTTAAAAAATGATTTTATTGGGGAAGGGGAACAAGACTTTGTTGGGGAACAGTTTTTCCAGGACTTTATTGGGTCCTGTTTTTCCCCAGGAACTATCAGCTCCAAGTCAAGTTGTTGTCCTTTCAATCTTAGTTGTGGAGGGCGCAGCTGAGCTCCAAGTCTAGCTGCTGTTTTCAATCTAGTTGCGGGAGGTGCAGCCCACCATCCCATGTGGGAGTCGAACCAGCAACCTTGTTGTTGAGAACACGCGTTCTAACCAGCTGAGCCATCCAGCCACCCCTCAGCAGCTCAGCTCCAGCTGCAGTGTTCAATTTTAGTTGCAGGAGGTGCAGCCCATCCTTCCCATGTGGGAGTCAACGGCAACCATGTTGTTGAGAGCACTCTGCTCTTAACCAACTGAGCCATCCAGCTGCCCAGGAGCTCAGCAGCAGCTCATTGTCTTCACCCCAGTTGTGGAGGGTTCAGCTCACTGGCCTATGTGGGAATGGAACCAGCAACCCTGTTGCTCAGAGCTTGCGCTGTAACCAACTGAGCCATCCAGCCGCCCAGCAACCCTATATATTTTACATTTAAGGAATTGTTGATATTCATATAGTTATTGTTATTTTATCATTCATATTTTTTTAAACCTTTTTTCTTCTTCGTTTTAAAGAATTCTCTTTAACATTTCTTATCATACTGGTTTGGTGATGATGAACTCCTTTAGCTGTTTCTTGTCTGGGCAGCGCTGTATCCTTCGATTCTAAATGATAGCTCTGCTGGGTAGAGTAATGTTGGTTGTAGGTCCTGGCTTTTCATAAGTTTGAATATTTCATGCCAATCCCTTCTGGCCTGCAAAGCTTTTGCTGAGTAACAACTGACAGTCTTATGGGAGCTCCCTTGTGTATAACTAACTGATTTTTCTGTGCTGCTTTTAAGGTTCTCTTTTTGTCTTTAAACTTTGCCGTTTTAATTGTGATGTGCCTTGGTGTGGGCCTCTTTGGGTTCATCTTGTTTGGTACTCTGCACTTCCTGGATTTGTGTGTCTCTTTCCTTTGCCGGGTTAGGCAATTTTTCTGTCATTATTTCTTCAAATAGGTTTTTAATTCCTTGCTGTCTCTCTTCTCCTTCAGATACACTTATGATGTTCATGTTGTTAGGCTTGATGTTGTCCCAGAGGCCCCATAAATTGTCGTTAGTTTTTTTGGATTCTTTTTTCCTTTCACTGTTCTGATTAGTAGGTGTTTTCTGCTACCTTATCTTCCAGATCACTGATTCAGTTCTCTGCTTCATCTAATCTATTATTGATTGTTTCTAATGTATTCTTCATTTCAGTTATTGTATTATTTCTGACTTGTTCTTTTTTGTTTTCTATCTCCATTTTTATGTTTCCTATCCCTTTGTTGAAGTTTTCCCTGAGATCACTGAGCATCCTTATAACCAGTGTTTCTAACTCTGCATCTGGGAGGTTGCTTGTCTCCATTTTGTTTGTTCTTTTTCTGGAACATTGTTCTTTTCTTTCATTTGTGACATTTTCCTTTGTCTCCTCATTTTGGCTGTCTCTCTGTGTTTGTTTCTGTGTATTAGGTAGGGCTGCTACATCTCCGAATCTTGGTAGAGTGGCCTTATATAGTAAGTGGGGCCAAGTGGCACAGTCTGTCTGGCCATCTGATCCAGGTGCTTCAGATGTGTCCCTTGTGTGGGATATGTGTGCCCTCCTGTTGTAGTTGAACCTTGATAGCTATTGACCCATCAGTAGGGGATTGACCCTCAGTCTGATTGGTTGTGAGGACTGGTTTGGACTACAGTGAAGGAACCATTGTGTGTGGGTTGACCCTACAGAGTAGGATTTGCTTTAGCAGGACTCTGGTGCGTGCCATGTTTGCCCTTCGTGTGTGTGGTTTGTGGAGGTGGTTGGATGGGGTGCTCTGGTGTTGTCTGAAGCTAGCCACTGTGTGTGTTGGTTCTGGGGCTTCTTGGGAGGGGCTCTGGTGCAGGACAAAGGCAGCCTTGTCCAGAGTCACTTTATATGAGCTATAAAGTGACCTGCAAATGGTTGCCACTTGTGCTGGGCTTGGAGGTGCATGGGAGAAGCTCAGCAAATTGAGTCCAGCTACATTTAGTGCTGGGCTTGGGTCTGCTTAGCAAGGCATACAGGGCATGCCAAAGCCAGATGCAGCTTGTCTGGATTTTGTGAACGTATGAGAGATTTTTAGGGAAGTCTGCAGCTTGTGCCACGACAGGCCATTTGTATGGAAAAGCCACTGAAAGTGATTCTGGTGGGCCTACAAGTTGGGTGGGGCAGGGTCTCAGGGAATCACCAGGACAGGGTGAACAGTGTTAGCTAGGTAGGTGGAGACTCAGATATGGCAACTGCCTGCATCTGCACACCTGGATCAGGGAGGGCTTAACAAAGCTCTTTACAGGAGAAGGCTGCTCCTCCAGCCCTCACTCTGAAACCATACAATTCAATTCCTCCTCATATGTCCGTGGAGCCTTTTGAGTTGCTGACCCAGAGTTGGAGCTCAGAGCGAGTGAGTCCATCAGTGAATAAAGCTGTGTGTGTGACCTTTTAAGAGGAGTGCCTGGGACTCCCTTTCCCTCACTCAGCTACAATCTCTGCTGTTTTTCACAGCCAGAAGTTATGGGGACTTCTCTCCCTTGCACTTGAATCCTTTGCTGGGGAGTGGTGCTGGGACTCCTCGCTCCTCTGGGGGACCTCCACAGCGGAGATATCCCTCCCGAATTTTGTCCTCCACAGGTGGTGTGGGACCAACCCTTTCCATATCTCCACCCTTCTGACCAATTCAATGTGACTTCTGTATATCCTTAGTTATAGGACTTCTGTTCAGCTAGACTGCAGCTGGTTCTCAATGATGGTTGTTTTATAGGTTAGTTGTAATTTTGATGTTTTACTGTTTTGTTTTGTTTTGTTTTGGCATATGATACCCAGTTATTACAATACCATTTGTAGAGATGTATTTTATATGTACGATCTGCTTGAAGTATCTTTCAGTTTGATGAAATGTGAATATTATAGAAGTTCAGATTTGGTAGGGATTTAATTTTTTTATTTAGCGCTTATCTATTAAGTGCTTATTTTTGAAAAGAGACAATAAAATAATGTCATACCATAAAAGGATTAATTTCTTACAATGCAATGTATCAACCAAAAATTTTACAGAAAATTTTAAAAAGTTTTAATAGTTAAGGGATAAAAGATGAGTGTGAGGTGAGTAGGAAAGCCTGTCAGAGGCCTATTGCTTGGAGATTTTAAAGCTTAATATTGTGATTATGGTGTTGGGACAATTGAAATAATCTAGAATGTTACACTAGGCATCATGGCATATAAGAGCTTTTGGAAATGGAGTTCAGGCTTTGAGTCCTGACTCCACCAGTGATCAGATATTACTTTGGGTCTTTCAATGTTCTCATCTAAAAGAGAGTAAGTCACAACTACTCTCCCTTGATCCCCGCCATCCTGATTCTCTCCTTCTGCCTCAAATTTATATTGAACATCCTACTATCTTTCAAGGATGGTTTCAGATATAAGAATGTATACAAAAAATTGTGGTATTTCCTTTCAGGAAGTTTGTAGCCCTATAAGAAAGCAGATACATTATAATGCAGTATAAGTGTTATAATTGTGATATATGTCAGGTATAATTGGAACACTGGCAAAGGAGTACCTGTGTTTGCTCATCATGAAAGACTTTAAAGATGCAATAATATTTAAACTGAAACTCAGTAATGTGTGGACATTTGCCAAGTGCGAATAGTGAATAAGGATAGGTTGGATCAAATGAGACAACAGTGAAAGCATTCCTTCCACACAGTGTCTACTGATGAATAGGTTCTTGATATTTGTTTCTTTTCTCCTACCTCTGCTGGGCTTGTGTCAGCAGATAGAGGAGCAGACTGGATACTTGTAAAAATAATATAAACTACTGAGCTGCTATTCAGTGTGTTATACATAGTTCTTGGCATTTTACATTAATTATTTGGAATCTTTAACAGCTACTGGACCTTGATATTTTTTACTCCTAGAAGATAGATATTATTGTTCTCAGTTGATAGATAAAGAAACTGGGGCTCGAGATTTTTTTAACATGTCTGTGGTCATGCATGCAACTTGAAATTTTAAGTAGTGGGATCAGGATTCAAACCCAGGATTCAAATCCAGTTTTAATCCCTGCATGCTTTCCATTGTGCGTTTTTAAATGCCATTCCAGTTGTGTTGTCCATTTTAGTGTGTCCTTTCCAGCTTTGAAGTAGAGCCCAGATGAAGGGGCTTACCTAAGCTTTTCTTCAACTTCAATGGAGAAATTTCAAGAAAGGTAGAAAAACCTCAGTTTTTTATCCTATTTATGTGAAATTTAATGATTTGACTGGGCTTAACTGAATCTTATCTATTTAAATAAAACTCAGTAAACATTGACTTCTATAATGCCGCCATATTTCTTTTAGTTTCTGTTTTCTTAGGGGATTTGAATTAGGAACTAAAATCTTACTTCTCTTCAGTAAATGGGGTAATATTAAGAATGTGTAAAGGGAAATACCTTCACACTTCAGCATTGACAAAAAATAGGTACCCATTTATTTCCATCTATGTCCACATAAACAGAGTAAAGTCATAGAATTTTATTTTAAAAAGTCTTATAACAAAAGATAGAGTCTGTTCTATAGCAAAAAGAAAAGAGAGTGACCCACTCAATGGTAAGCAATTTGTCCATGGTTGTACAACACATTAGTTGTGGAGCCAAGGTAGATACCAGATCTTCTGGCACTTACTCTAGTGATTTTTCTACTATGTTCTGTGTGCCTCAGGCTTAATGATTTCTGTAGGATCTTGGCACGCAGGACAAAAGCATATAGTCCTTAAGAATCTTGGCCATTTCTCATGCATATTGTGTGATATTGCTACCACTGCATATTGTGTAATAATGAATTGCCCTTCATTAATTGTGGATTTTTCACTGATACCTTAGAAAAAATTAGGCTTTGCCTTATAAAAACATTAAAAAGAAATGTAATGTATTTGGATTTTCATTAAATTTTTTCAGCCTATTAATATTACATTATTCCAGAAATATGTTTATTTGTAACATACATGTAATACCAAGCTTTAATGGCCTGAAATTTTTCTACAATTTAATTTTTGATTTTCATTATACTGCCTAGTAATTGAGAGAATCACTTACATTTATTGTTATAGTTAGAGGAAATCAGCTGAAGATTGACTTGTTCAAGAAGTGGTGGTAAACGAAAAAAAGGCAGATTTTGATTTTTAGAGTTGTTGTCTCCCAGATGACTAATAAGTGACCCTTTCTGGGATGAAGCATTTGGATCACTCTTGCAAAGATGTTTGTGTTACTCTTATAACATCACCATCCATTTTAACAATACATTGTTACATGGGGCAAATAATGATTTACAGTAGGTGATATGTATTAGGTTGGTGCAAAAGTAATGCTGTTTAAAAGGTTAAAAATAATTGCAAAAACCGCAATTACTTTTGTACCAACCTAATATAACTCCTGAAGTATTTTGCAAAGGAGGATGTGTTTTCCAATTCCTCCTTTCTTTTTTTAGTGTCGTTTAACAATCTCTTGCTAAGACTATGGCATTTACCTGGTAAAAGGTATTCCTACATACATTTCTCCTGTCTCCATACATACACACTGCCAAAGAAGCTGTGTTTTTCAAAACACAGATTTGATCTTGCTACTTCTAAAAGCAAATAAAGTATCATTAGATCTTTATTTTAGACAGTAAAATTATGGTGTCAACAATTTCCATGGTCTGGCTGTCAGTTGTATTTTCCAGCCTCATTTTTGGTTATCCTCTTCACAATAATATGTTTAACTAAGCTACTTGCCATCCCTAGACATGCATTAACTATCCTGTTACATCAGCATATGGTCAAACCATTAGCTCAGTTTGGATGACTACCTTCAGTCTCCATTAAAATCCCACACTCTCTTCATGCACTCAAAAATGTACCTCATGTCTAAAAGCTTCAGTATTGCTTCCAAGTATAGGCCTCTCCTTGGTATTCCCTTTTAGCTCTGGGAAATATTCTTATAGTATTCATTTCATAATTTCTCTTCCTCCATCTCCTGTAGTCTCTTGCAGGAACACTAGTTCTCGTTGAATATTTGTTCTTTTGGATTCGTCCTCTGTACTGGTTTTTTCTCTCATATATTCCATTTTGGGGGGGGTCTGTTTTTTCTATGTTCTGAGATATTTTCTAACCTTTTACTTCCAACCCATTTAATTTCAACAATCATTTTTAACTTTCTTAGAGTGTTTTTTAAATTCTCCAGTTGTTTTTGTTCTTTTGTTATTGATGTCATACTGTCTCAAATATCTCTGGAGATACTAATTGGATGGTATATAAAATTTCTTTTGTTTCCTCATTTATTTTGGCCTTTCTTCATTATGCCGCATATTTTGTGATTCTTGGTTGACCTTTCAGATGTATGAATGAGTGGTAGGAATGAGAGATGGACTGATTTAAGGTTGAGTGGGTAGGAAGCCAGCTCTTGTACCAAGGACCCCTAATTGTTAGAATGAAGAGGGGTTTGTGTGTCTGATCCAATATTTTACCAGTTGCCTAGATATTCTCTTCGGTCTCTTTACAGAAGTATCTCACATCACTTGCCTTAAAATATGAATGTTCTCACCTACAACCTAAGAGAGATATTGTAGATTTTTGATGCAGGAGACTAACAGGCTAAGGTTAAGCAAGTGAGAATATGCAGGTGTGGAAGACACTATGGCGTAGGGAGGAGACTTGATGCCAGAATATCAATGAAGAAACTATTATACTTATCCAAGTAGGAGACAGTTAGGACCTGAAGTAGGGCAGTAGTTATCCAGTGAAATGGTTGGGGCAGATGAAAGAAATTAGGGAGATAAAATGCGCATATTCAACAAGTGGGTTTCGGTAAAACTAAGGATTAGAACCAGCTTGACTAGAAAAATGGAGGCATCTTTAATAAACATTGTCAAGTCAAGAAGAGAAGGGGATTTTTGTGAGGAAACATAATGAGCTAATTCCCCATCTTTCAACAAATCTTTCACACCTGTATAGTAGCAGTTTTTGATATAATAGCAAAGATAAAATATTCTATGTGAATTGTCTTTTTCTTGCAATGCCACTATAGTTTCTTAGGGATATTATTATTTTTATGATGTATTATGAACCTAAATTGCCTTATATACTAATTTGGAGAAAGATGAGTATATGACAGAATTTTTAAAAAGTATTCTTTCAAAATATCATGAAGAATATACAGAACTTAGTGGCCCATAAGATCTGGAAATTTACTTTAGGTTTGAAATGTCCTAATCCAAATTATCAATGATAAGTTTACTTATAAATGATACCTATCGTAATTGTAACGATGGAAAATGAAATCAAATTAAGTTGGTGAAAATGCACGAGGACACTAGGAACTAAGAGGAAATAAATAAGTGATGGAGTTTTTACTACGGGAACATATGATAATTCTAATTGATTACAGTAGTTGACTTACGCTCCACTTCTTCTCATTTGATAATCTGCACTTTCTTAAGTGGGAAGTGAGAAAAATGAAAGCAAAAGAACTATTATAATTAGTGAGGAGAAAGCTTAGGAGGAAAAAAGTGGAAGATTTGGAAATGTTAAAAAAAAAAGCTTTATAAAGAGTGTATATATATATGTGTATATATATATATATATATATATATATATATATATATATATATATATATATATATAAACGGGGTAGGCAGCGGTGTTTTTTTGGTTTTGTTTTGTTTTTCCTTCTGATTTCTACATAGCATCAGACAGCAGAAAATGTGAGCCAGTTGCAGACTTCCACATGAGGATTTAGCGGTGTCAGATGACCTGCACTAGAAACAGGTTAAAAACCCTGTTTTCACGTATCATATTACTTTCACAATGAATAGTCTACTTTTGCATTGAATTCTGAAGTGTTTTTATTTGTTCCATGTAATTATTTGGTTATATGTAATTATTTAACTGCCTTTTGAATAATGGAATTGGGAGGGATGAAGATTTTTCTGGTGTAGTATTTTCCTAAGTATACTAATCACCTGTGCTTATAAAGAAAGGGCTCTGGCATTAATTATGTTGGGAAATTGCTAGATTAAACACAGTTAAACAAGATTTTTATTTCAGTGTAGAATGGTGGTGGGTAGGACATCTCAGAAACTTTAATATGTTAATATGAGCACTAAGGAGAACCAATATACTGAACAGTGTTTCACAAACTTATTTGACCACAAAATCATTCTTCATGGAGCCTATTTTTGGAACCACTGTTCCTCAATGAATGTAGGGAAGCTCAAATCCTTTGAATTTACAGATAAACAGAAAAGAGATAAAATGGCTCACTCAAAGCTGCACAGCTATTTACTTAAAGAACTGGACTTGAACCAAGGTCTTTGGCCATATTTATTTAGTTTTGCTTCCTTTTGCCCTTTTTAAATTCAGAAAAGTTTTTAAAAACTACATGGTATTCCAAATTAGATCTGTAAAATATACACAAGGGGGTTTGAAGAAAAATAAAATTAATGGCAGTTATTTTTAGTAGATTTTGAATTGGCACATTGACTTTGACAAAAGTAAGATCAAAAGAGCCAATTCATATTTGTAACCAAGGTTACACTTTTACACTTACATCATCAGGAAACTTTTTTTTGTTGTTGCAAAAATCAACTATCTTTCAAATTATAAAAATCTATTTGCTTTCAAATTATAAAATGTCAACACAGTACAATTATGTGTATATCAAAAAGTTTCCCCACTTTTCCAGAAAAGAACTAGAGAAAATAACTGTTTACAACTTGTCTGTTGTTTCAGACCCCATCTCTACATAGATAAACATGTATCTTTTAAAAACTTCTTTACATAGATGTCATTATGGTAAACACACCCTTCTTTAACCTTAAATTTTTAAATCAACAATATTACATGTTTATCTTCCCATGTTAATTCATGCAGATCTTTGAATGGCTCAATAATGTTACATTCAACAGCTCTACTATAATTTAATCAGTTTCCCATTGGACATTAAGATAGTTGTAATTTTTTACTAGTGGTAAATTTTGATATAGGTCTTTTTTTTTTTTCTTTTTAACCTTTGTGTGAGTATGTCTGTAGGAAAATCCTTGAAGTGGAATCGCTGGGTCTAAGAACATGCACATTTAAATTTTTGTAAATACTGCCAAATTGCTTTTTAAAATGGTATTAGTTTATTCTATCACTTCCAACATTGTAACAGGAAACTTTAAAATGGTATAAATTCTATTTTAAAAAAAACCTTTATACTTTGTAATGGATAACAGAATATCTTGCTGTGTTAATCTTAAAATTATAGAGATAATTTATAAAGCATTGATAATCATGATCTCTCTTTCTCTCCCCCTCCCTCCCATGCTCTTTACAGAGCAAAGTATTCATGGAAGGATTTAGAAGCCTAAAAGAAGGAGAACCAGTGGAATTCACATTTAAAAAATCTTCCAAAGGCCTTGAATCAATACGGGTAACAGGACCTGGTGGGAGCCCCTGTTTAGGAAGTGAAAGAAGACCCAAAGGGAAGACACTACAAAAAAGAAAACCAAAGGGAGATAGGTAGGTAATCATTTTGCTTTGTTAGTTTATGAGTTTATTGTATTTGGAAAATTTTAATTTATTTATATTTTTATTATGTTATCAGACTTTATATAGTCTAGCCAAAATAAAATAAAATGCTGCTACTGTGTAATTGAATAAAATTTATCAGGAATATAGGTTCTCTTGCAATTTGAACTATCTGCAGAATACACAGAACTGAGCACTCAGCAGTGAGCACTCAACAGTGCCCTGACCACCATTTTCACCAGACTCTTCTGACACCACAAATGTGGTTGGAGTTTCTAACAGACAAAACTGCCTGTCTGTGCATCCAAACAGTGCACCTGTTTTTTCAAATAAAACCTACTGTTTTTCCTGTTTTTAAAAGATAACTCATATAGAAAAAATTCAAATAATATAAAAAATATAAAGAAGTCATGGAAAAATATCACTTAAAATCCTAACTAGAAGTAGGAATCATAATATCTGTGTAATTTGTTTGAAACTTTCATTTCTCTTTCACTGAACAGTAGTATATCATGTAATATTTCATGTCAGTCATTAACACCTGCAGAAGTTCCCACAGTGTGACTACCAAAATTTAATTCAACATTGCTATGTTAATGGATATTTAGGTTATTTCCAGTATTTTAAATTTATCAATAACAGCACAGTGGAATCCTTATGTGTACAATTTTGAAAAATTGTCTGATTATAACCTTACAATCAATACCTAATAATGAAAAATCTGGATTAAAAGCTATGCAATTTAAAGATTTTGATACCTATTTCCAAACTGCTTTCCAGAAATGATTAAGGCCAATATATGCAACCCCTCCAGAAGAGAGACTGCTCATTGAATGACGTCATGTTTTTAATCTTTCTAATTACATCGGTTTAGAGATGCAGCTAATTTTTTTCTCTGCATCCTTTGATTAGAAGTTAAATATATTTTTGTTTTTTCTCTTATGAATTGTATATTTCTTATCCTTTGCTCAGTTTTCTATTGAGATGTCCATTTGCTATTATTGATTTGCAAGTTTTTATTATATGTTTACAATGTTAACCTTGTCTGAAATAGATAAGAAATCGTTTTTTCAATTTGTAAAATATATTTTAGCCTTAGTTACAGTGACTTTAAAAATAATGTTGAAGTTTTGAATTTTTATTCAGACAAAGCTATTACTGTTTCCTTAATGCTATCTGACTTGATAGATATCTGGCTTTCTAAACTACCAAATTAAAAATATACTATATCCACCTATATTTTCTTACATAGTTTTCATTAACTTATTTTTCACCTTTAACTATCTCTTTGTATGTAATTTTTTGTTGAAGAGAGGGCTATAAGGATCAAGCTTTTCTTTTTTATCCAAATTGTTAGCTAGTTATCCCTGCAGCATTTATTGCCTATTTCATGTTCACACTGGCTTGAAAAGCCATCAGTAAGAGAATAAATTGTAGTTTACATCTACATTTTTGGAGCTCATTTTACATAAAATGAAGACCATGAAACTGTGTGAAAGTGAAATGTTACACTTATCTATTGAAGTGATTTTTCTGCTCCCAGAAAGAGAAATAGTGTATACATGTATACATATAAGTAAAGTAAAATAAAACAAAATAAGTAAAAATTAAAAAATTATTTTCCATGTCTTTTACATAAAATATCTAACAATATAGTTCTGGCTCAAAAAACCATGTGCTGGATTGGAACCATTAAGAGAGGGAGAGTCATGGATACCAAGAGTAGAGAAATAAGACAGCAGGACATTCTTTTATATAGGAATTTGTCAGCCATTGTAAGATTTTGATTTGGGGGGAAAATGGGAAGTCACTGGAAGATTTGACTTTGAAATGTATCGTGATCTGATTTCCTCTTTAAAGTATCATTCTGGCAGCTGTGATGACAACACAAAGTGGAGAGGTGAGGACTGAAGTTAAAAGACTACTAAGGAGGCAGTTCCAGTAATACAGGAAAATATAACGTGGTTCAAATTGGGAGGGATGGTAGCAGTAGAGGTGGTGAGCAAAAGTCCTGAGATGTTTTGAAGATAAGAGACAGCAGGATTTCCAGATGGATACAGATGTAGATTGTGAGGAAACTGAAGTGTTCGTGATGACTGAGATTTGTTTGGCCTGAGCAACCGGAAAAAAGGAGGGACCGTTTACTGAGATGGAGAAGACTAGGGAAGGAGCAGGAAATCAGAAGTATGGTTTCAGACATATTCAGCTGGAGATACATAATAGACATCTAAGTGGAGATGTAGATTAGGCAGATAGATGTGTGAGTACGGAGTTCCAGAGCTACAGATTTAAAAAAAAAGTTGGCAGTTTTCAGCAAAAAGATAATACTTAACAGCCTTAAGACTGAGTGAGATTATTGTCAGAGTGAGTATACACAGTAAAAGGAAGAGGCCTGAGCCCTGAGGCGTTCCAGTGGTTAAGGATCAGTAAGAGTAGGAGGAATAGCAAAGGTCACTAAGTAAGGAGGAGAATCAAGGAAGGGTTTTGACTCAGAAGTCAAGAAAAGAAGTATGTCAAGAATGAGAGAGTATCGGGTATGATAAATGGTGATGATGTGAGATGATTAAATAAGATGTGCACCGAGACTTGACAATTTTAGCAACACCGGAAATCATTAGTGAAGTTGACAAGATCAGATGGAGGACTGGAGGGGATGAATGCCTAAGCGGGCTGTGTTCAACAGAGAAGGAAAGAAGAAGTAGAGACAGCAAGTATAGAGAATGTTTTGAGAACTTTTTCTATAAATGGGAGTAGAAAAATGAAGCAGGAGCTAAGAAGAAGAAATATAGCATGTTTTTGTGTCAATGGGAGTGGTCTAGGAGAAGAGGAAAGATTGAACATGCAGGAGAGAGGAGGACAATTGACGGAATGATTTCCTTGAGTCAGAAAGAGGAGCACAACTAGGAGAGCTAGCCATGTGGGTACAGATAGTACATTCCTTAAAACTGGAGATAAGGCACAGCATACAGGCACACATGCAGAGGGGATAAAGTGAGATTTCTCATCTTTTTATGCAGTTTTCGTAGTGAAATTTGAAGCAAAGTCATCAACTGAGAATGATGGTAGAAGAGGAGGTTTGGAGTTAAGAAGGAAGCAGAAAGTATAAAATAGGAAAATAAAAGAGTGGACAAACACATTGTAGGAAAAAGGTAGAATTCCAAAACCAACATAAGATTAGTGAACATGAATTTAAAGTCAAGTCAAGTCAGATGATCGTGTTGTATTCCAGGCATTGGTGACTTCATGGCTATAGCTGTGAAATATGCAGAAAGATGAATTAAAGTGGAGTCAGGACTCTTTTAGTTGAGAATGACAAGGAGAGAGAAGCAAATGCACTGAGGGTATGTACAAGGGAACCATTGTAATGATGGATTGTAGAATATAAAATGGGTAAGGACTAAATACACTGAAAAAGTGGCAGGTTCATGATAATAATTCTTATAGCTGTGGTACTAGAAGGAATGATCTGAGAAAGTAGAAGGTGGTGGTGGTCAGAGGGTGAATAACCCTCTGCTTACATTTGTTATGTATCTTACTGTGATTAAAGCTTTGACACATTTGGTATCTAATGAATTACAACTTTCTATTAAGTTCGGGATGCCCATAATTTTTGTCAGTAGGATTAGCTATTCCAGTTTTCCATGTTCCACTTACTTTTATAAAATGAGAGACAAACTGCAATAAAATATTCAAATAAGCATAGAGACTCCTGTATAGAAACTGAAACAATGAGAAAACAAGATGTGACAATGCCAACTGATGCCTGGAACAGTTACCAGGACAATGATTTGCTTCCTAAATGCTTCAGAAAGATCTTTTGATCACTTCTTGATTTCTTCCATGGTAATTAACCATGTCTACTTTCTAAGAGTTCTAACAATGAGAATAAAATTGTGCTTTGATCTAAATTTTCATGTTTATTAACATAATTCTATAAAGTACCCTCAAAATATCTTAAAATATGGATTTTCTAATTATTTCCCAGTGCCTTTTTTCTCCTTGATTAGGTATTTTATTGCATTTCAAAGAACCAAGTCCTGAATTAATTTCAGTTGTACTATTTTGCCCTAATATTTTGTGATTAATTTTATCTCCATTTCATTTTATTTTTACTTTTTATTATGAAAATTTTCAGAATACAAAAAGTAGAGAAAATGATAGTCAACACTTGTATATACCCACTTCATATATTTCGATAAGTATGAACATTTTTATGGAAACTTTAAAGTTTTAAAATATATTACAGATGCCATAGCACTGTAATATCATGTCTTATAATTCCTCTCAAAGTAGACAATACTTCCTTAATAGCATCTAATACCCAATCCATATTAAATTTCCCCAGTTCCAAAACTTATCTCTATGGCTGTGTTTTTCAAATCAAGTCATTCATCAATGGACACTTAGGTTTTTTCCATCTTGGCTTTTGTAAATAATGCTACAGTGAACAGAGTGGTGCAGATATCTCTTTGAGATAATGATTTCCTTTCCTTTGGATATGTACCCAGAAGTAGAATTGATGGATTATATGGTAGTTCTATTTTTAATTTTTTGAGAAACCTCCATACTGTTTTTCATAGAGGCTGCACCAATTTACGTTCCCAACAGTTAGGACAGGTAGATGCAGAGAAACAGGAGGGGGAAGATGACAAGATAAACTCCACAAATACTTAGAAAGCTGTTCAACAAAAACTGTGATAAATACAGGAAATTCAAGACAAGTAAAAATAAGAAGTAGCAGTGACAAGAGAGGCTATTTTGTAGATGTGGCCTCCCTTGTCTTCTGCCAGTAGTGTGCAAGTGTTCCCTTTTCTCCACATCCTCAGCAACACTTGCTATCTCTTGTCTTTTTGCTAATAGCCATTCTGACAGGTGTGAGGTGACATCTCACTGTGGTTTTGATTTGCATTTCCCTGACAATTTGTGCTGTTGACCACCTCTTCATGTCCACGTTGGCCATTTGTATGTCTTTGGAAAAATGTCTTCTGCTCCTTTTCTAATCAGATTTTTGATGTTGTTATTGAATTGTATGAATTCCTTATATATACTGAATACTAACTCATCAGATACATGATTTGTAAATATCTTCTCACATTCTGTAGGTTGCCTTTTCATTTTGTTAATGGTTTACTTTGCTATGCAGAAGCTTTTCAATTTGATACAGTTTCATTGGTTTATTTTTGCTTTTGTTGTCTTTGCTTTTGATGTCAAATCCACAAAAACCATTGCCATGCCAATGTCAAGGAGCTTGCTCCTTATGCTTTCTTATAGGAGTTTTATGGTTTCAGGTCTGACATTCAAGTCTTTAATCCATTTTGAGTTGGTTTTTGTATATGGTGTAAGATAGTAGTATAGTTTAATTCTTTTGCATGTGGCTGTACAGTTTTCCAACACCATTTATTGAAGAGACTGTCCTTTCCCCATTGTATATTTTTGGCCCCTTTGTCGTAAGTTAATTGACTATATATGTGTGGGTTTATTTCTGAGCTCTGTAGTCTGGTCTACTGATCTATGTGTCTGTTTTTATGCCAGTACCCTCTGTTTTGATTACTCTTGTTTTGTAATACAGTTTGAAATCAAGGAATGTGATGCCTCCAGTTTTGTTCTTTCTCAAGATTGCTTTGGATATTTGTCGTCTTTTGTGGTTCCATAAAAACTTTAGGACTATTTCTGTGAAATATTTCTGTGAAAAATGTCATTGGAATTTTGATAGGAATTGCATTGAATCTGTAAATCACTTTTGGTGTCATGGGCATTTAACAATATTCTCCCAGTCCATGAGCATGGAATATCTTTCCATTTATTTGTGTTTTCTTCCATTTCGCTCATCAGTGTCTTATAGTTTTCAATGTATGGATCTTTTACCTCTTTGTTAAATTAATTCCTAGATATTTTACTCTTTCTGATTCAGTTGTCAATGGGATCATTTTCTTAATTTCTTTCTGATAATTTGTTGTTAGTATATAGAAACCAAATTGTTTTTGTGTGTTGATTTTGTATCCTGCAACGTGACTGAATTTATTCATTCGAACAATGTTTTGGTTGAGTTTTTGGAAGTTTCTATATGTAATATTATGTCATTTGCAAATAGGGACAGTTTTACTTCTTCCTTTCCAATTTGGATGCCTTTTATTTCTTTTTCTTGCTTAATTGTTCTGGCTAGGACTATGTTGAATAAAATTGGGGAGAGTGGGCATCTTTGTCTTGTTCCTGATCTTAGAGAAAAAGCTGAAAGCTTTTGTATGATGATAGCTGTGGGCTTGTCATACATGGTCCTTATTATGTTGAGGTATGTTCCCTCTATATCTACTTTATTGAGAGTTCTTATAAATGGATGTTAAATTTTGTCAAAAGCTTTTTCTGCATCTGTTGAGATGATCAGGTGATTTTATCCTTCATTTTGTTATTGTGGTATATCATATTGATTGTTTGTGGATCTTGCACCATCTTATATCCCTGAAGTAAATCCCACTTAATCACGGTGTATGATCCTTTTACTGTATTGTTGTATTTAGTTTGCTAATATTTTCTTGAGGATTTTACACCTATGTTCATTAGGGATATTAACCTGTAATTTTATTTTCTTATCATATCCTTGCTAGTTTTGGTATCAGGGTAATCTGGCCTCCTAAAATAAGTTTGAGAAGGATAGATATTAATTCTTTAAGTTTTTGGTAGAATTCACCAAAGAAGCCATGTGGTGCTGAACTTTTCTTTGTTGAGAGGTTTTTGATTACCAATGCAGTCTCCTTACTAGTAATTGATGTGTTCAGATTTTCATTTCTTCATGATAGATTGGTAGATTGTATGTTTTTATGAATGTATCCATTTGTTCTAGGTTATCCAATTTGGTGTGTAAATGTTCATAGTAGTTGTTATGATTCTTAGTATTTAGTGGTATCAGTTGTAATGTCTCTTCTTTTGTTTCTAATGTTATTAATTTCAACCCTATCTCTTTTTTTCTTGGTAAGTCTAATTAAAAGTTTGTCTATTTTGTTTCCCTTTTCACAATGCCAGTTTTTAGTTTCTTTGATCTTTTCTATTGTCTTTTTAGTCTCTATTTCATTTCTTTCCTCACTGATCTTTGGTATTTCCCTCCTTTTAACTTTGGGCTGTTTATTTGTACCTTTTGAAAATTGCTTTTTTTCACTCAGCATAATGTCTTTGAAATTCATGTAACCTTTTGAGTGTATCAGTAGTTTATTTATTTTGATTGCTTAGTAATATTCCATTATATAGATATAACATTGTTTATCCATTTATTCGTTGAAGGGCATTTGGGTATTTCCAGTTTGACAGTTATGAATAGAGCTGCTACAAACATTTGTGTACCAGTTTGCATGTGAACATGTTGTCATTTATCTCAGAATGGGATTGATAATGTGGCCATAGGTGTATGTTTAACTTTATAAGAAGCTGCCAGAATTTTCCAGAGTAATTGTACTATTTTGAATTCTTACCAACAACATATGAGAGTTCTAATTGTTCTGCATCTTTGCCAGCACTTGGTATTGACAGTATTTTTTATTTTAACCATTTTAATAGGTGTATAGTGATAGTTCATCATGGTTTTAATTTTCCTTTCCCTAGAGGCTACTGCTATTGAGCTGCTTTTTATGTTTTTGTGCCATCCTTTTATCCTCTTTGGTAATGTGTCTGTTCATACCTTTTGCCCCTTTTTTACTGGATTTTTTTTTTGTTTCGTTATTGTTGCATTTTAAGAGCTCTTAATATAAATTGTGGATAAATGATTTGCAAATGTTTTTTTCTGAATTTGTGGCTTGTATTTCTAATCTCAAATATCTCTCACAGGGAAAAAGTTTTAAATTTTGATAAAAACATTTATCTTTTATTTTGTGTCACATTTATGTGATGTCTTTTTAAAGAAATCTTTGCTTCATACAAGATCACAAAGATTTTTCCTCCCATGTTTTCTTCTTGTAGTTTTACATTTTACATTTATATCTACAAACTGTTTAGAGTTTTCTTTTATACGTAAGGTTTGAGGTTTTAGTTGAGGTTCATTTTTTTTGCATATGAATAATGTGAATTGTTCAAATATCATCTCTTGAAAAGAACATCTTTTCTCTTGAAATATTTTTAAATTAAAAAGTTTAATCTAATTTGTAGTTTGGGGTTAAAAAATTAGAACTTTAAAGTTCTTATTACACGCAATTAAAATATTTAACATATTCAAAACGTGGTTCCATCACCCAAGAGAACTTGTTTGTTCAATTCTAATATTCATATATGTTATAGAAATACATTTTGTGAAGATTTATGTCTTTGTGGCAAGAAATATAAAATAATTTTAAAGATTCTACCTTAATTTTGAGTAAACCATTTACAAAAGATAGTGGGATAAGTGTTTCATTCTGTCTTAAAATTGTACTGCATTTAGCGTTCCGGGACTAGTGTCCAATTACCCTGTAGCAGTGTTATCTTGTTTTATTTTAAATTGTTCACATTCAAAATATTTTCTTAAAATTTCAAATGAAATAATTTCAGACTTATTTTTGCTGTTTAGTTTTCTTGTGTTCATTATCAAAGAGTAAAGAGATTAAATGACTCCTTTAAAGCTCTCTTTATGGTAAAGTGAAGTTTTTGTTAATTAAAAATTTTAAAACTTTATATTTCATCTCAAAACTGGCCTACACGTGTTACATTTTCATTCTTTAGTAAACCACAATTTACTATGAGGAAAAAGAAGTAACTTTTAACATAAGGAAATTGTGGGGGAAGATAGTAGAATGATTATTTGTTTGCCACTGTTGATTTTTTAGTATTTGTATGAAATAATCATGTCAGCTAATAATGTAGAATTTAATGTTTTATATAAAAATTTAATTTTGATTAACAAGTCGTTATATTTATAAAAAGAATGTGGACTGGAACAACTGGTTTGGAAATGTTTTTATGTAAGTTAAATTACTTTAATCATACTAATTAAGAAATAAAAATACATATAATTTTTAAAAACATTTGAAGTACATGCATATATGGTAGATGTATATATTAAATGCATACATATAGCTTCATTTTTTATTGTTTATGGTTTCTTTTTTTACCTCCTTTTTCATTCTAATTTTTTTCTTGGGTAGTGACTATCTCCATTGTTCTCCTTAACCTTCCACATCTTTTGACCCAACCACAGTCCAAGTAGTGCTATTCATAATAATGCAAGTTCCCTTTCAACAATGTTGACTTGAGATTTTTAAAATAACTTAGAAAATAATGCCACCGTTCTGCGGCTTTCATTCTGTTTCAGGCAATACTTTATTTGCATCACTGCATTAGCACATGAGTAAGCTTTTTGATTTTCTACATGAGTTGAAGTTTTAAGTATTTGTTTAGAAAGAAAGGTAATTGTTATGTGGCTCAGTATTAGTACTTTCGGTGTGGAAGTGTAGGAAATTCTCTTGATCGTATGAGAAAGACTTATTAATTTATCATTTTTGAGATGCTCTTTTAGATTAATTAAAAACTAATTATGAAATTTAACATTCCTATAGTCTAGTATTAATAATGGTATCATAATGGTACATTATGATACGTTTACTGTTTATAGTCAGAAAAACCAAGGTGAACATATCTACTCCCTATATATGTCTAATTTATTTTCAGCTCAGAAAAACTAATTTTAAATTGACTTTTTAAAAAATAAAAGTGAAGATGTGTGATAGTAAAACTATTTTTACTGGACAATAATTTTGTGGTTTCAATTTCTTTAAATTTGCAAAAAGGTTTTGGAAGCCGTGAGATACTGTTTTTGTTTTTAATTTGTTTAGGCTTTCCTTATTGAAGGACTGTATATTTTCATTTATTTATTTAAAAATATTTATTTAATGCCCTCATTTACCTTTAGAGTAAGTGAGCTCAAAACTAACTTGTGATAATCCTTCTCTACCCCTCCCCCACACAACGTCTACAGCAGTATAACCTCTTCCACTCATTATCTCTGTGGTATAATTTGAAGTTTTCCAGGTACTTTATAGTTAGGAATTCTAGTGAGATCTATCTATCTATCTATCTATCTATCTATCTATCTATCTATCTACCTATCTATCTATCTATTTTTAAACATACATAGCTTTCCCTAAAATAATAAATTTATACTTAGGTTTATGATGTCACTGTATTAAGGATATCTATTTTGCATGAAAACTTCTTTCAATTATTTTATTTTCGTATTTATTATATGTCAGAACCTGCCCCCAAAAGAAAAAGGAAAATGCTCTTTCAGTGCTAGAGATGTTTGGAAATGTAAATCAACAAATTCCAATAAATAATTGTTTCACCCCGATACTTGTGTGATTAGATTTAGGAATTTGCTGTTTAGTAGGTTCCTATTGTGGAAGAGAAATCTCTCAGGCATGAATTGATAGTCCAGATCCTTTGAGGTCTGTCTGTTCTGACCTATGACCCCTATTCTTACAAGGTCAACATCTGAGGGCAGGAGATTAAGGCAGTTTAAAGACCGGAATGGTAAATGGAATGGAAAAATTAGCCAGCACATTTTGGGTGCAAAACATCAAAGTCATCAAATAGTTTGCTTATTTTAAACCTGGCTATGGGTGTAACAAGCTAATTTTACTGTTTGTTAGAATCAGAAAAATTTAGTAACTATAATTTACTTCAAGGTTGTATTTATGCAATGATAAATTTTAACTGTATAATATGAGTTAAGTTCATAAAGCTTAAGTTCAAAACATCAGGATATGCAAAAATAATTTGTCACAGTGTCAGTACATTTTTAGTCTTGTGTCCAGTTTGGATACTTAATTTAAATTGAAATTGGGAAAACATGGACCTTAACTTTTACTGTGAAATAATTTATCAATAATATTGGATAAAATACATAACACCTATATTGACTTATATTTGAAGTGACTGAGGATTTAGTTGTCATGCTGTACTTTTAAGAAAAATCTAGTTGTGAAAGGTAAAGGTAGAAAACAGAAGAAAGTAAATTGATCAGACAAGAACAATTTGTTCTTTTTTTTCTCCTTTGCCTTTGAGACTTTGCTCTTTAAAATTTTATCTCTTTTCCTCTTAAAATGTTTTTTTATGCTTTTAAGTATATGCTTCTCATTGTGATTCCACAATGTAGACCAGTAGACATCCCTTCGTAGTTCCTGTTGTTGGTCCCTGGTAAGCAATCCCCAGCATCCTTTATTCCACATTTGTTTGTATCTTGGACAGCTGTGGATTTGCATCTTCTGCTTCCTCCTAACGACTGGCAAGGGCTGGAGTGGAATAACTGAACTGTTGCATCCAAGTTTCCATTCATCCATCCAGTGACTTAAATTAGTAAAACCAATGCAGAATACCCGAGTCTCCTTAATTCTTCTGTGCTTTTTTTTTTTTTTATTCTACCTCAAATTTACCTTATGATAGACTCAATTTTAGGATGGTTTTCCAAGTCTTTTCTTCTTGTGATTATTTGGCCAGAGATCTCTTAATGAGGCAATTATAGTTGTTTCCTTCATTCACATTATCTTAGCAGATGCTCTCCCTGCTGTGACCTCTGTGCAGACCCAGCAAACAATGTGCCATTCTCATCACCCTCCCTAGACATTGTGTGGGGCTGTGCTGCATTTGGCGCTGCATAGGTCTCCCAAGATGCCTGATGGGAACGGTCAAAAGCCAAGTGGCAAATAATCACAATTTTAGGTTGATTTTCTGATTGCTGTTTTAGTCTAAGCCTAATCAATAGTAAAATAATGCCTGTAGAAAAAAAAAATGTTCCAAAAGAAACTCTAACAATATTTCAAGTAGAAATTGTGGGTTTACAAAGTAATTATATATAGCTTTCGTCCTTTAGCCTGTGGTCTTGGTGAAAATGAGATAAAATATTTCTTGTATGATTTCCATACAAGAGTTTATGAGAATTGGATAATATTTCTAAACTTTGAGATTATTTCAAAAGAGGACATTAATTTAGCATTTAATATAAGAATGTGTTTTTTTAATGAACCTGTGACATAGAGTGTCACTTTTAAACTCTAGAAATGTAAGTTCTCATGTTTATATCTGATGCAATGTCCAATCTGTTCCTGTGTGAATAGAATAAGGGCTGGTCAAAATGAAGATTAATCCACAGAAATTTTCCACATTTATTCTGCTAAATCCCTCCACTGAAATATGAGTCCTATGCCCTAAGCCCAAATCATAATCCAGGGAATTACAAAGTTATTAGCAGCCACTAGCTGCCTTTCTTAATTCTCCATTAATGAAGAAGTGCAAGTCAATTCTGTTTTCATGAAGTTGAAGAGCCTGTGTAGAGATTCTTGTAAGTTTACACTGGAAGTTTTAATTTTTTGAAGAGCGACAACTTGAACTAGTCTCAGATTATAAAGAGATTTTTCTTCTTGTTGGTGTAAATAGGATTGCCTTGTTTATATTATAATATATAATATATAAATTATAATCTGCTTGCACTTATCAATAAGAAGTAGTGATTTGGTAAAGCAGGTTTCATTTTTTGTAAAATCAGATTCATGATAAGTTTCCCTATAAAGTAATAGTGTTGACATACATTTTCACATAATGAAGAGCTATTTTTAAAGTGTAGGACCTTTGGATGTAAGCCGAGAACAGATTTTAAATTTAGAAAATGTTTTGGAAAGGGAAAACTGCTCTTGTGATTATCTTTTCTGTAAAGAAAATCTAAACAAGTCAATCAAGAATTCAAGAATTTTGACCTCTAAAATTTTGCTTTAAGTTTGTCTTGTCTGTTGCAAATTATTTTAAGTACAGAGATTAATAAGGAAGAAAATCAAGTGTTTCCCTTCCTTTTGGGAGGGAGAATTATTGGTTGACTCTTAGTGGCTATAGAAAAATGTTCAGAATCTCCATACATGCTAAAAATGTATTTATGCCCTTCCATGAAGGTTAAAAATATTATCTATATTTTTTGTGATCATTTTTAAAACTCAATTTTTCACAAATCTTATACTAAGGACAACTGAATTTCATAGCTCTCCTCATTAATTGGGAAAGCAGGATGTGAACACAGTTAGAAGAGCTTAACTGCCTGTGTGTGCTAAATGTAAACCAAAGACTTTATATCTAGTCTGCCTCCTCACTAGTTATTCTACATTCTACACTATTTGGGAGCATTCACAAATAAAAGCCTCTAAGGGGTAGCAATGTTTTTACAGGACCATTGTATGGAACTGCTATTAAGTCAGTTTCTAATTTTTTTACTACTCTGCTGACTCCAGATTCTGTTTTGTGATATAGGCATTTGCTTTTAGTCCCCTCAGTTTTAGTAGCCCATTTAGAGTCCCCTCTTGGGTTTATTATTGACAGCACTGGAGGTACTACCAATGCAATAAGAGAAGAAAACAAAATAAAACATTGAAGGACTGGAAAAGAAGAAACCAAATTTTCTTCTAATTTATTTTACAATTGGAACATAAAAAAACATCATACATTGTACCCAGGAATATAGCTGACAAACTACGAAAACCTTTTATGGGGAAAATGATAGACTTATACTGAGAGATATAAAAACAGACCAAACAATACGTGGAGAAAGGTATTCTGTTAATGAATGGCAAGACTCAATATGTTTAAAAGGATAATTCCCCATAAATTAGTATACTATTTCAATGTAATTCCATTCAGAATTCTCAGGGTTGACTCTAAAATTGATTTGGAAGTTCATAGGGCCAAACCAATTTTGTAGCTGAAAACTAAAGTGTGGCCAGATACCAATATTTATTATACAACTTTGTTGGGGAAGGGAAGAGACAGTGGATTAGAGAAATAGTCACTAACCAGTCTTCAGAAGCCCTGGGCTACGTAGACAAGTCAGAGCTTTTGGGGAATTCTAAAACGCCAAGTGCATCTGGCTCTTGCAGGGCAAGTGGGAAGGGAAGGTCAATGGAAACTGCTGTCTCGGTGTAGCTACAGTCTCTCTGGGTTTGCACACGAGGGCTGGTGGCAGGTTGCTGCTGATCACCAGGGTCAACACCATGAAGACAAGCTGTGCTCAGAGCACCAGAGAGAACAAGCTGGACAGATTCTGGGCAGATCTGTGTCTGTTCCTGTGTCTGAGCACCATGACCCTCCAAGAATAATGGCTTCTGCTTTATTTTTGCCTTCCATATCATGTACAGGTTTCTCTTTCGGCTGATGGTAACCCAAAACCATCCAGAGAAAGGGATTCCAGAAAACATAGTTACCAGCCATAACCAAATTGACATAAAACAGTCTAGCACTAATATATAAACCAAGTTAGAGAATAAGATGCAGCGTGGGAAAAGATATTTGCAATGCACATAGTTGATCAGTAATTAATATCCAAAATATAAAAACCCAATAGAAAAATGAGCAAATAAGCAGTAATTTATAAAAGAGAAAAATATGCAATAAACAAATGCAAAGATGTTCAGCATTACTAATTTAAATGAGATGTTATTTCACTCCCGTCAAAGTAGCAAAAATTTCAAAGCCTGACCATAACCAAGAATTGTTAAGAATGTCATACAGTTCTAATGTGATTCTAAACTGACAGGACGACTTTAGAGAGCAATCTGGCAATGTCTGGTAGAATCAAAATTTTTCATAAACCTTTGATTCTACTTGTAGGTGCATTTCCCAGAGCACTGTTTTTCAAATTGTGGGTTGGGACCCATTAATGGCTTTTAATATTAATTGGTGAGTTATGTCAAGTATTATTGTTTTTGGTGTGTGTGTGTGTTTTAAATTAACTAGAATAGAAGTCATCAGTGCACTGTATGTAGTAAGAGTAACTATTGTTTCATAAACTTTTGGATTATGCTGTGTGTGTGTGTTTGCATGTGTGAGTACTGAATTATGATTCAAAATGTTTTCTGAGCATGGGTCATGGGCACATATACACAAAGACATTTGTGCAAAAAACATTTATTGCAGCATTTTTTAATAGCAAAATACTGGAAACAACCTAAATGTCTATTAACAAGAGAATGGTTAAATTAGAATATATTCTCAAGATGATATAGAGTTAAAATTAACAAATTATAGCTACTTAACTCAATTTGGATAACTTTTTAAAAACCCACTGTAGTGTTGAAAAAGCAAGTTACAGAATAATCCATGTGATATTATTCCATCTTTATTAATTTTTAAAATCCATCAAGTGATATTGTGTATTATCTATGGAGACTTACATGTATGGTAAAAATACAAAAACATGATAAACCCTGAGTTCGTTATAATGCTTACTTTGGAGAGTCAGAGAAGGGGATTGGAGAAGCATATGAGCTATGCTGACCCATTTTTTTCAAGTTACTTTGTGTCCTTCAATAAGATATTTATATAGCTCCATACCTTTCTTACAATGTTTATTCCTAAGTGGTCTAACTTTTGATGCTTTTGTGAATGATTCTTTTCTGTTTGTTTTACCTGGTTATTGCTATTATAAAAAAAAGCTGTGGGTTTGGGAGACAGTTTTGTCTCTTAAATAGTTACACTTCTTATTTCATTTTCTTTTCTTATGGAATGGACTCAAATTTCCTAAAAAGTGTTGAATAATACTGGTACAGCAAGCATCTTGTCTTCTTATTTAATTAAAATGGCTTTAATATTTCAAATTTAATCTGTTTGCTATTGTTTTTCTATAAACAATTATGTTTAATTGCTTCCTTTTTCTTTTCTTTTGCTGTTTTTATTGTGGATGACTGCTGGATTATATCAGATGTCTTTTCAGCATCTGTTAAAATAATTATGTAATTTTCTACTTCAGTTTATTAATAAGATGAATTACAGGTATAGATTTTCTGAGGTTGAACCATTCTTATGTTTCTGGGGGGAAAAACCTTAGTCGTGAAATGCTGATGTATTCAGTTTTATATTTATTGGTCATACACAAACTTTGACTTTTTTAGGTTTTTTACTCATCATTTATTATCAAGGTTGTTCTAGCTTCATGTATTAGGGAATTTTCTGTCTCTTACTATGTTGTAGAATAATTTAATATAGATGAGAATTAAACTAGTGGTTTCCCAAGTAGAAAGTCTACACTCCAGGAGATAGACAATAGATTTATTTTCTGCATACATGGAAAAATATATCATAATTTGCATTTATATTTTATATACTTTATGCTTTCAGTTTTATAATGTATTAATATATTAGTATGTATCTAATTTATAAATACAAATAAATATATATTGGGATGGGTGTTCAAAATATTTTACTGATAAGTGTGCATGGTCAAAATACACCCACAACTTTAAAAGGTGATAAAACTAAGCTAAAATAAATCCTAAGCCCTTTCTTTGCCTTTTGTAGTTTAAAAAATTATATTTTGAGATCCTTCTCTTATATATTAGGTTTTTTTGCTTCCTATTAGGTCAAATTTGGTATATTTTGCTGGGAAATTATTTATTTCCTTTAGATTTTTTAATTTATAGTAATAAGTTTTTTTATTCTTTTAGTCGCTTTTATATGTGCAGTTGGATTATAATAATCCCTAGCATTTTACTCTCTTCCCGTTTAGGCTTTTCAATGGTTTACCGTTTCAAATAATTAATTGTTAACCACATTTTCTGGTGGTTTTGTTGATTTTCTATTTTTTTACTTTCATATCTTTCCTGTATAAAGTTTTCTATCTTTTGTTAATTTTGTTATATTTTTCTATTTTCTTAAATGAATACCTAGGTTATTTTCAGTCTTTATTTTTGTAAATAATAAGGATTTCAGACCATAGATAGATAGTCCTTTAAGGAAAGCTTAACTGTATTGTACAGCTTTCTAATCACTTTCTAGATAATTTAAAATTTTAATTTTAATTTTCACTTTGCTTCAAGGGTTATTTAATTAATTGTTTTTCATCTGGCGGGAGATATAGTGGTCACTGCTCTTTCCGGTGTAAATTCACCGGTGTAATTCCGGTCCAGTTCATAATGGCTCAGGGTAGTTCTTCTCAAGTGTGGTCCCTAGACTAAGATTAACGTCACATAGGATCTTATTAGAAATAAGAATTCTCAGGCCTCATACAGACTTATCCCAGGGTATGGATCCAGCAACTGTGTTTTTTTTTTTTTTTTGTTTGTTTGTTTTTTTAAATAAACCCTCCAGGTAATTTTGATGCACTCTGGCGTTTGAGAACCACCTGCTAAAGGAGGAAAAAGGAAATTTATTGACTCACATAATTTATAATTCCAGGAATTAGAAAAGTTTTCAGATACATCTAGATTTGAGTGCTCAATTCAAGTGCCAAGATGGATAGAATTACCAGCGATTCTAACAAAAGCTTAGGATTGATTTTACTGATCGAACTATAATGTGACATTCTGATTTTCTAGAAAAATTTGCCCGTCCCTTAAGCTGAGGAGTGAAGTGAGTCCCATCCAAACCACAGGATTTAAAAGTAGGGGAAAGAGGACTCTCCAAAAGAAGATCAAGGTGCTGTTATGAATATAGATACTGGATGAAGTTAGGCAAAAGTAACTGATGTTCATAAAACAGTACTATTCAAAGTAGCCAGTCTGCAAACTGTTTTCATTTTCCAATACAAGGAGCTTGTTCCAATAATGTAAATCAACAGGCTACTTCCTCCATTGAGAAAGTCTTGCTACAAAACAATGTCACCTGTTCTAAATATTCATTTCTTCATGTGTTTAGAAATATTCTTTGTTTACTTTTTTTTTTGGTTTGTTTTAACTTGTTTCCTTTTCTTCTTCTGGAGCTCTTATTAGTCAACTATTAGTGCTCCTTAAATTGGTTCTTAAAGTTTCATATCTTTTCTCTCAGTGTTTCCATCTCCTGTCTTGCTTTTAGTTATAAGATTGTTTTTCTTGAACTTCTAGACTATAGAGTTTTCAGGTGTGGCTATTCAATTTTTAAATTTGAAATCATGTTTTTGGTTCCAGAGAGCCTTTTTTCCTTTTCTAAACTAATTAGTTTATGTTAAAACAGAAAATTTCAGTGGAAGTGCATCTTTCTTACTCAGGTTACATTGTCCATATGAGTTACTGGGTTTTTGTTTTTTGTTTTTTTTAATCTCCAATTGTGGTTTTTCTTCCCTGAACAAGAGTACAGAACTGGCTTTTAGAATTTCTTGAGCAGAGACAAATCTCTGAGGTGTGGAAGGTATAATTTCTGTTCTTCTGAGCTGGCGGTAAACAAACTATCAAACCATGACCTTCTGCTAAGGGAGATAGGAAGAGGATGGATGGTGGAGGAAAGAACCTCTCTGTATCTTTCTCTGCTCACTGAAGAGTATATTTCATTTACTAAAAGAAAAAAAAGAGAAAACACTCTGGAATAAAGCTTAATAAGAGATATGCAGAACCTAACTGGAAAAAATGAAAACTATGCATTGTTAGCATAAAAGAAAAGTTGAGTAAATCTAAACACATGTATAAAGTCTGTCTTGGTGTGTGTGTGTGTGTGTGTGTGTGTGTGTGTGTGCAAGATTGAAAATGGGATTTCCTCTTATTTTCTCAAAAGAGGGTTGATTTTGTATAATTTTGTAATCAGCCACCTTATTAACTTCTTTTATTGATTTTAATACATTTTCAGTGCATTTATGGTTTTCAAGGTATAAAATATTTTCACCTACAAATAATAATTTTGCCTCATCTATGATAATTTTTGGCATATCCAATTTTATTGCTCTTTTATTTGGTGAGTTCCATTTTGTTTCTGCCTATGCTTCTTACCCATCTGATGATGAGATAAATAGTAATCAATTTTTTCTGGTTTCTTTAAACTTTTAAATCTATCTAAAATTTAATTTATAACTTTATATAATATGAAGTTTTATTCTGAATTTTCCTATACACAGCATCTCTTGTTTGAACTTTTTCCATTGATTTGTGAAGCCTCTTGTTATATAATGATTAGTTTTTATATCACTTCTAGTATTTATGTTTCAGGGTGTTCTAATTTTGCATTGTTTGTTCTGCCATTTCTTCTAGCAATTGTTTTATTTTGCATATATTTGTAATACCTTATACCTAGGAAGCAAATCTCCCTTTATCATTGTTCTAAAATACTCTTGTAGCTATTTTCATTTATTTTTCTGGATGAATTTTAAAATCACTTTGTCAAGTCTTCCCATCACTACCAGGAGAATCCCATTGATATTTTGCTAGGAACATAAGTTATGGTATTCATTAAATTCCTGTGGTACAGAATCTTAGTTTTGCAGTTCATTATTCTGATGTACAATACTATTAATAGAAACTTTAATTTCCATAAGGATTCTATAAATCTAATCATAGCTATAAACTATTCATGTAGCTTGATTTATTTTTTCATGCTCTAAGAATTGAATTAATATAGCCATTGGAAGTTATTTTTAAAGTAACAGTTTAATTTCTGTTCGTATTTATTTTAAAATTTACTGACATTTAATATCTACAACTGTGTAATAAGCAAAATTTAGATCTATGAAAGAGATTGTCAAAGATATGAGTAGAAGGGGAAAGTAATGCTACAGACATATGTATTTATGAATAATCTAACAATTAAGCTGTTAAGAGTAGTAATAGAAAAAGCAGATACATAATCCATGATAGGCTGAGAAAAATTATAGGAGTAGCTGAAGGCACTGTATGTCTATTCTATTTTTATGTATATTTATATAGGTAGACCTGTTAATTACATTCTGGGTGACCCCAAATCCACACGTTTTAAATTAAACTTTCTTAAAACTTTAAAAAGCTATAATGTCTGCATATACTTGGACAATGCTAATAAAATTACTCAAAGTTCAGTTGACGAGATTATGAGGAAAATCATAATTTAGAATTGTAAACTTGACTGTATCTTTCTCCAAATGATCAATATACGATGTACTATCTAATACTATGTTTAAAAAAAATATTTAAAGCTTAGATATTCTTTCATCCATGTATTATTTTTATTAAATTTTCTGAAATGGCTTTTTCTTATCGTTAGTAATTTTAATTAATACTAAATGATTTAAAATTTTTTTAAATCACTTTATGTTTTTATAGCATTAGGTCAATTATATGCCTTAAAATTTTTAACGTTCTTAAAATTTTTTTCTTGTGTGAGTCAGAAATCTCCAAAATATCTGAGAAATGTTGATTAAAGTACTTAGTTTTATTTGGAAGTTCAAGACATGGTATAAAATGTAAGACTTATAAATGATGATGTAAAAAGTACATAGGGCTCACCTAGGCTAAGTAAATATATCTAAAAATTTTTAAATGTGGTCAAAAAGGGATGTTGGTAAGAGAATAGATCGTAAAAGTTCTCATTATAAGGGAAAAAACCTGTAGCTATCTATGGTGACAGATGTTAACTGGGCTTACTGTGGTGAATATTTCACAGTATATACAATTATTAAATCATTATCATGTACACCACAAACGATACCTTGTACACCTGAAACGAATAGATTACACCTCAATTTTTAAAATATCTAGTCTCCTTCCATCATTATATATTTGATCCCCTTCACCCTCTTCAATCTCCTCCTAACCCCCTTCCCCTCTGATGACCACCATACAGTATTCCATTGTATATATGTACCACATCTTTATCCAATCATCCATCGAAGGACACCTAAGTTGTTTCCATATCGGCCACTGAATAGTGCTACAATGAACATAGGGGTATATACATCTTTACAGATAAATGTTTTCAGATTTTTTTGGGTATCTACCCAGAAGAGGGATTGCTAGGTCATATGGTAGACTATTCTTAATTTTTTGGGGAAACTCCATACTGTTCTCCATAGTGGTGGTACCAGTTTACATTCCCAGCAGCAGTGTGTGAGGATTCCTTTTTTCTACAACCTCTCTAACACTTGTTATTTCTCGTCTTTTTTATAATAGCCATTCTGTCAGGTGTGAGGTGGTGTCTCCTTGTGGTTTTGATTTGCATTTCCTAACAGCTAGTGAAGTTGAGCATCTTTTCATGCATCTGTTGGCCATTTGTATGTCTTCTTGGGAGAAGTGTCTGTTCCGGTCCTCTGCCCATTTCAAAAAACTTTTAAAGTTTCAAAGAGGTGTGTAATAGAAAGAGCAGTAGGCCATGAGACCTAGAATCTGAGTTCTTTTGATGCGAGCAGTCCTTGAGGATAGGATCTGATCTTCCTTATTCATCATTGTATATCTAGCTCCAAGCACCAAGTGTGGTATATAATAAGTCCTCAGTAAATATTTCTTGAGTAAATTACCTGTGACCTTGGAGAGTTGACTTTGTATGCACCTCAGTTATCTCATTTATAAAATCATTCATCCCACCAACCTTTGCTACGTACCTCTTGTGTGCCAGGCATCTTCTAGGAAGTGAGCATGTAGCTGAGGATGCGACATGTAAGGGTTTTGCCATTCTGGAGCAAACATTTTAATGTGAGGCAAATAAATAGATAACAAATAAATGCATAATGTAAAGTCAGGTGGTAGTAAGTGCTGTGAAGAAAAATACACAGGGTAAGGAGACGGGGTGACAGTAGGATTGTTTTAGGTCAAGTGGTCAGGAAACACCTGAGGAGATGACGTCTGAGTAGAGACCTGAATGAAGAAATGGAACAAGCCTCGTGAAGCTCTGGAGGAGAGTGATTTCTATTCAAGAGGCAAAACTTACGCAAAGATTGTGGCAGTCATCAATTAGGACTGTTTAAGTATCTCTAAACTGGTCAGCATGACAAAAGTGATGTGAATGATAGAAGAGGTGCAAGATGAAGACCAAGAAATTGGCAAGGCCTGATTATATAGCACCATTAGGCTGTGGTTCTTAGGAAGTTTAATTTTATTCTTGGTGACATGGATAGCCCTTGAAGGGTTTTGAGAAAAGGAGTGACCTGACCTGTTTTTTGTTTTGCAAAAGTTGCTCTGGCTGCTGTGTGGAAGAGGGTCCTTGGTGAGGAAGAATAGAAGCAGAAAGACCAGTTTGGAGGCTGTTACCATAATGCTGGTAGAGGAGGAGGATGATGGCATGGACAGGGGCATGGGTTGAACATGGAAAAAGGTTGCTATGAGATTCTGGACATGGCTTGAATGAGGCAGCAAGAATTGCTGATAGACTGGATACAAAGTGTGAGGGAAAAAGAGGAATCAGGCTGACTGCTGATTTCTGGTGTGAGCAGTTGAGTGAAGGATGGTACAATTGACTGAGATGAGGATGGGGGCAAACAGAGTTGGAGAATCAGAAGTACTGTTTTGAATATATTAAGTTTGAGCTGCCTCTGGAGCAGAGATCTCAGATAGATACTTCAAGGCAGAGTTAGGGGCTGGAAATAGAAATTTGGGAGCTATCAGTGTACTGAGAGTATTTAAAGCCATGGGGATGGATCAGAGTACTTTGAGGATTGAGAAAATTTAGAATTTGAAAAATTAGGTTGGTTCAAAAGTAATTGCAGTTTAAAATGTTAAAAATAATTGCGAAAACCGCAATTACTTTTGCACCAGCCTAATAGAAGCTACAGCTAAGAGTGGGCAGAGAGGAGGTAAATAAGGAGATTGTTCCTTGTTAGCCATGTCTCAGAGAGACTAACGTCTCAAAGAAAGCATTATTAACTGTGTTGATAATGCTGCTGAGAAAGTAAAATGAGAAGCATCCATTCAATTTGGCAGGCTGGAGGTCAGTGGTGACTTTAACAAAGGGTTGTTTCTAGTGTTTATAGGTGAGAGAATTAGATTAGATGACTACTTCCTTATCTAGCAAGAAAAATCACTTTTATATACATGTTAGGTAGTCTTTTGTTCTTAATTTGGGGGGAAAGTAGAGATTGAAATCAAAGTAGTATCATTTAAAAGGTCACTGGGTTAGATGATTTCTCCAGATCCTCCATCCTTGAGAGGTTTGGTGTAATAGTTAAAGTTTCTGAAATCATATATGTAACATACATAACATTTAAGCGTAGTAACTCTGTTTTATATACTCACAATGACCATGTCTTTAAGATAGCATATATTCCTATTTATTAAAAAGTCCTTTCTCCCATTTCCAAGTTTTCATCTTCCCAAGAGTTAACGACTTTTCTTGTTTATTATTGGAGATATTTTAAAACATACACACAATTAATTGAAAATGTGTATTCTTTTTTCATGAAGGACAGCATACTATATAATATACCCTTTGCCCTTGTTTCTTTTTCAGTTTATTTTTTTAATGAAATTGCTTTATTATAGAGGCAATGCATATTATATAAAACTGAAAGATACACACAAGCCCTCCCGCCCCCCAAAAAGATCGTACTCTCATCAGAATACCAATATGAAAACTTTAGTGTATAGTTTTCTGGATCTTTTTTCAATCCGTGTGTGGGGGCGTACATGTGCATTTACATATGTATGTATTTGCCAAAGTGTATATAGCTCTTTATAACCTATTTTTTAGTCAGTATAATTCCAAAATGTCTTACAGCTGGTTTGCTCAAACCAGCTGTAAGACATTTTAAATTATGAATTGAACCATTTCTCATTACATAGCATCTTTCTCTATCCTTAAGAATATATTTTTACCTCAAAGTGTATTTTCTGTATATTTTAATAAAACCAGCTTTCTTTTGATTAATATTTGTCTGATGTTTTAGTCTGCGAGGGCTGCCGTAACCAAATACCACAGACTGGGTGGCTTAAATAACAAATTATTTTCTCACAGTTCTGGAAGCTTAAAGTCTAAGATCAAGGTGTTAGCAGGTTTGGTTTCTCCTGCAGCCTCTCTCCTTGACTTACAGACAGTGCCTTCTCACTGTGTCCTCACATGGCCATTTCTCCTTGCACACTTGTCCCTTGTGTGACTTCAGTCATATTGGAATATAGGGCCCCACCCTTATGACGTTAATTACCTCTTTAAAGTCCTTATCATTAAATACATTGGTGATTAGGGCTTCAACATATGAATTTGGAGGGACACAATTTAGTTGTTAACACCTGACAGACTGTTTTTTGCTATCTTGTTTTCTAAATCACCGATTCAATCCTCTGCTTCATCTAGTCTGCTGGTGATTCCTTCTAGTGCATTCTTCAGTTATGTATTCTTCACTTCTGACTGGTTCTTTTTTATGATTTCTATGTCTTTTTTACGCTTGCTATCTCTTTGTTGAATTTCTCACTAAGTTCCTTGAGCATCCTTATAACCATTGTTTTGAACTCTGTATCTGATAGGTTGCTTGCCTCCATTTTGTTTAGTTCTTTTTCTGGTGTTTTCTCCTGTTCTTTCATTTGGGATGTATTTCTTTGTTTCCTAATTTGGGCTGCCTCTCTGTGTTTGTTTCTACAAGGTGTGACAATTAAGTTCCCTAACTTGTTGCAACGATGTTTCTAACCTTTTTTGATGTCAGAGGGATTATTCATTATGAATTTGTACCAACTGGACAAACAGTTAACCAAGTTTACTATTTGGAAGTGCTAAAAAGGCTGCATGAAAAAGTTAGATGACCTGAACTTTTCTCCAACAATTCATGGCTCTTGCATCACAACATTACACCTGCTTACATGTCACTGTGAGGGAGTTTTTAGCCAGAAAACAAATAACTGTGTTGGAACACTCCCTACTCACCTGATCTGCCCCCCAATGACTTCTTTCTTTACCCAAAGATAAAGGAAATATTGAAAGGAAGACATTTTGGTGGCATTCAGGACATCAAGGGTAATACGGCGATAACTCTGATGGCCATTCCAGCAAAAGAGTTCCAAACTTGCTTTGAAGGGTGGACTAGGTGCTGGCATCAGTACATAGCTTCCCAAGGGGAGTACTTCAAAGGTGACCATAGTGATATTAAGCAATGAGGTGTGTAGCACTTTTTCTAGGATGAGTTTGTGAACTTAATTGTCTGACCTCATATGTATTAGGTAGGGCTGCTATGTCTCCCAGTCTTTCTGGGTGGCTTTATGTAGTAAGGATCCTTTGGGACTCAGTGGCACAGTCTCCCTAATCACCTCAACCAGCTGCCCCAGGAGTGTCCCTTGTGTGGGTAGTGTGTGCCCTCCTATTAGAGTTGAGCTTTGATTGCTGTTGGCATTTCAATGGGTGGTATTGACCCTCAGGCTAACTGGCTGTGGAGTTTGGCCATGTCCACAGCTTATGGGCTGCTGTGCAGTGGGCTTACCCCACGGAACAGGATTCACCCTAACAAGATCTTGTGCCTCTTGAGACACCCCTTTGGGTGTGCCACTTGTGGGGCTAATTGGTGCTCTGGTGTGGTCTGAAACCAACCACTAAGTATGTTTGTTCTGGGGCCTCTTGGGAAGGGCTCTGGTGCAGGCCAAGGTCAGCCACTACCTATGACCAGGTGGTGGGAGCTACAGAGCAATTCACAGGTGGTCTCGGCCTGTACTGTACCTGGAATCACTGTGAACAGAGGACAGCTGCCACCAGTAACTGGGTCTGGGGTAGCTCCGCAAAAAGCCAGGACTCTGAGGCCTGCTGCCATCTGCTCGGTCCCCTAAGGTTCAGCTGCTGATACAGCCTCCTGCGGTATGAAAGTTGGGCAAGGCAGGGTCTCAGTGAGTCAGCAGGGTGGAGCGAGCATAGCGTAGCTCACCAAACCAATAAGATTGAGATTTGGCCTGTTGGGGGCGGGCTTAACACAGGAAAGATGGCACCTGCCTGCCAACCACATGGGAGAATTGCCCACACAGGGAAAATGGGGATTGTCTCTCCAGTCCTCACCCCAAAGTTACACAACTTAATCTCTCCCTGTATGTCTCCGATGCTGCCTGAGTCACCGACCCTCCGCTGGAGCCGAGGGTGAGTCCTTGCTGGGGCCCTTTAAGAGGATGTCTGGGTTTCCCGCAGCCTTCCATCCCACCCAGATGGTTGGACTCCCCACTGTTTTTCACGGCCTGAAGGTGTAGGGGCTCCACCTCCCTGCGCCAATAATCCAGGCTGGGGAGCCTGGTGTTGGGGGCTTTGGCCCCCTCTGTGGCCGAGATATCTCTCCCAATTTTCAGCCGCCACACAGAGGTTTGGAGCCAACCTGTTTTGCGTCTCTGACCCTCCTACCAGTCTCAGCGTAGCTTCTTCTTTATATTGTTAGTTATAAAACTCCTGTTTGGCTAGACTTCAGATGGTTCTCCAGGTTGTTTGTTTCTATAATTTAGTTGTAATTTTGATAGGCTGAGGCAAGCCCATTGTGTATCTATTCCGCCATTTTGGATCTCCATCAAAGTTTTGTTTGTTTTCTTGTTTTACCTTTTTCCCTCAGTAATCCAGAAGTTACACAACCTTTTTTTAAATATAATTCAGATTACTTACTTTGGGTTTATTTTTCTCATTTCCTAGCTTCTTAAGGTAAGAACTTAGACCATTGATTTTAAGCCTTTCTTTTCTAAGGCTTAGAGTTTAAAGCTTTAAGTTTCTCCTAAGCACTTCTTTAGCTGCATCCTACCAATTATAATGTATTTTATTTTCATTTTTATTACTCTTGTGATTTCTTTTTTGATCTAAGTGTTATTTTTAAAGTGTATTGTGTAATTTCTAAAATACTTTAGATTTTCTGTATGTCTTATGTATTTCTAAACTTAATTCCATTGTGGTCAGAAAACATATTCTATATGATTTCAACTTTTTGACATTTATTTCGACTTACATTATGTCCCCAGATATGTTCTGCCCTGGACAGTGTTCCATGTACTCTTGAAATGAATGCATATTCTGGATACTGAGTTTATTATTTTCTAATGTCTATTAGATAATTATGGTTGATAGTGTGACTCATATCTTCTATATCATGTGTGTGTGTGTACACACATGCTTGTTTTATTAATTACTGAGAAAGGGATGTTAAAAATCCAACTACGGTTGTGGATTTCTCTATTTTTCCTTTGAGTTCTGACAGTATTTGCTTCCTGTGTTTGGAAACTCTGTTAATACCAGATTAATTTCATTCACATTTGGGAATAATATATTTTCTGATGGATTGACCCTCTGTGTTGGTGAAATTTCCCACTTCTTTTGTAATATATCTCATTTTGAAGTATTCCTTTGTCTGGTACTAATACTAACTATACCAACTTTTTGTGATTATTGTTTGTATGGTTTATGTTTTTGTTTCCTTTAAATTTCAACATACCTATGACTTTATATTTAAAGTGTCTCCTGTAGTCAGTATACAATTAGGTTTTAATTTTTTAATGAAACCTGATAATCTCTGCCTTTTAATTGGAACACTGAGACTATTTGTATTTAATTATTAATATAGTTAGATACAAATCTATCATTTTGCTATTTGTTTTCTATTTTTATCATTGGGTTTTTGTTTCTCTATTCTTCATGTTCTGCCTTTTTGGTTAATATTGTTTCGTGTGCAATAAATTATAAGAACCATACAAAAGTATAATTAGTATAATTTCATTCACTCCTAATGTTATCCTTTGTGATATTGTGTCATATATTTATTTACTTCATCTTATCTTATAAAACCCTCAATAAAGTGTTATTACTTTTGCTTTAAATTGATATTTACCTCAGAACTAAGAGTAGAAAATGGTAGCGTTTTATGTTTACGTATACATCTCTCATTTCTAGTTCTCTTCATTTCCTTTGTGTAGATCTTTTTCATGTGGTAACATTTTCCTCGAGCCTGAAGAACCTTTTTTCTTCAGCATTTCTTTTTGTAGAAGTCTGTTGGCTATTAATTCTCTCAGCAAGTATTTTTTATTTTACTGCTTTGCAGTTGTGTTGTTCCATTGTCACCTGACTTCCATTATTTCTGAGAATATATTAAATGTCATTTATTTCTTTGTTTCACAGTATGAAGTGTACCTTTCCCCCCCTTTCTCCTTTATTTGGGTTTTTAATTGTTTAATTATGATGTGCCACAGTGTGGTTTTCTTTGTGTTTGTCATGTTTGGGTTCTATAAGCTGTTTCAATCTGTTGACCCAAGATGATTTTTTGTAAAATTTCAGCAATTTTTGGCCTTTATTTTTTATACTATTTTTTCTTCACCATTTTCTCTTCTTCTGAGACTCTCATTACATATACAGAGGGTGCCAAAAAAAATGTATACACATTTCAAGAAAGGAAAAAACTAAAATTGTAATACTCAATATATATCGATAATAAAAGATAAATACAAATCACTGTAGACTTCTGGAATTACAAGAGGTGCTCATAGTGATTACCATCAGCGTTCAGACACTTCTGATTATGATGAACTACTGCTTGAGCAACGTTGACCAAAGTGTCCGCTTGTATACATTTTTTTGGCACCCCTGGTATATCACACTATTTCATATTGTCCCACATGTCATAGAAGCACTGTTCATATTTTTCAGTCATATTTTTCAGTTTGTATTTTTTTTTGTAATCTGTCTTTAAGTTCACTGACTCTTTTTTCCTGCAATTTCTAAGATGTTCTTATCCAACCAGTGACTTTTCCAGTTTTCAGTTCTAAGATTTTCAGTTGGTTTATTTTTTATGGTTTTCTTTTTTTTTGCCAACATTACCCCTTTGTTCATTCAATGTGCTCTTCTTTATGGTGTTGAACATACTTATCATAGCTGTGTTGAGTCCTTTTCTTCTGTTTCCAAAATTTGAGTCTTTTAAATGTCTCTTCCATTGACTATTTTTTCCCTCAATGTGGGTTGGTTTCCCTGCTTCTTTAAGTCTTGTATTTTTATTTTGTTTTTGTATGTAGAATTTTGTGGCTGATAGCTTGTAGAGGGCCTGGGAGGCTGGGTTTTTATCTTCTTTACAAGGTGTTGAGTCTTTTTCTGACAGGCAGTTAAATTACTGGTAGATTTTATTCTGCCAGCCTTGTTTTTATTCTAGTTTAATGTGGTTCTATTTTGTTTTTGTGTTTAGTACTAGGGTGTGGCCCCTCCTCTAAGGTATGGCCCCTCCTTATTCGTAAGGTATAAACTTGCTGGGATCTTAACTGGAATGCCCAAGGTGCTGGGCTCAGAATCTAATGTGGTCTCTCCGCCTTGGCTGAGAACTCTGCTGTTTCCCAGAACTGTGTGACCTTTGCGTATCTGCTTATCTCTCCATCAAACAACAACAGTCTCTTTCTGCCGTGTTTTACAGTCTCTGTGTGTGGGGGTGGGGAGGTTCTCTTTTGTACAGATCTCTTCTCTCTAGTAGTCTGTCCCACGAATTGTTTCATGACCCCTGAGCTCAATCTATACCTCTTTAGCTCACTGACACCACTGTACTATGCTTGGGTTCCATCTTCACCCTCATTTCCCAAAAGTCTACTCAGGCACAAGGCCAGATCAAACACGGTGCTTACTTTAAATGGTCCCGTTCTATAAAGCATTACAGTTTTGAACTGCCTATTGTCCATCCAGTGCTTGTAAACAGTTGCCTCATACATCTTTTCCAGTTTTATAGTTGTTTACTGAAGAAGAGTAAGTCTAGTAACAGTAAGTCTGTCATCATCAGAAGTCCACTGAACCTATGTGTTCTTAATTTTCTTGGTAACACAAAGATAAAGAATCTATATTTTAAAAATTACATGTAGAAATTATTTATTTGGGGGTTACAAGTTATTCTTTAGCCTAACTGTGATACTGTCTCCAGAAACAATTTCTTTATAACTTCTTGTATAATTTTTTGTTTTCCAATCCACAACTATTCTCCATCAGCTATTAAAGGATATGGCTTCCAGGGTCTTTTTATATACTTGACACTGAATTTATGTCTCAGCATGTGGTGGAGTTCAGAGATACATGGTAGGTTTTCCGCCATACTTCATCACCATCATCTACCATGTTACAACATGGAGAATTAAGTGAATCCTGCATTTATGAAGTAGGTCTAGCTCATTGGAAAAGTCGGTCTAGCTCAGTTGAAGACTGTTGTATTTTTGTATTTTTTTATATGATTGTGTTTTATATTTGTCTGGATATGTTATGCTGTTTCAATTAAGGTGATTTTCCTTTCTCTTGTTATATATAGGTACATTCACACATTTTTGTTCTTTTTTTTTTTAATTGGGGAATATTGGGGAGCAATGTGTTTTTCCAGGATGTCAAGTTGTTGTTTTTGCAGTCTAGTTGTGGAGGGTGCAGCTCAGCTCTAAGCTCAAGCTGTTGTTTTCAATCTAGTTGTCGCCCATGTGGGAATCGAACCATTAACCTTGTTAAGAGCTCATGCTCGGCCCAACTGAGCCATCCAGCCGCCCCAATTTTTATTCTTGTTTTCCCTCGTACCTCTTCTTTTTCATTTTCCTGTATTGTTATGGAATGGAATCTCTGAAATCCAAATTTATTTATCATAAACAAGTGATAATTTCATTATGTCTTCTAGTGTGGTTTCATTACTACATTTTTAATTGAAAAATTAATTACTGTAAATTACTTTTTCTTCTGTGTATTATACTTAAAGAATATGTGTGTATGTGTGTGTAGTGTCGATTATTTTAAAGTTCACAATAGAAATAGGGGCATTACAAAAATATTTATTATAAAAAGCAGACATTGGCTTGATGTTATGAACCATTGCTTTAAACATATCAACACATATTTATTTTATAGTCTATCTGATCTACCTAATATCTGAAGTCTTTGGGTCTGATTCTCCTGGCTTTAGTTTATGGTGCCCTATTTTCTTATCTGTTTTATGATTCTTTTTTTAACCTCTCGTATTTCTTTGAATTTTATCTATTGGAATTCTTTGGCTCCTGACATGAAAGGTGCTTTTTTCCCAGGGATTTTTATGTGAGTGTGTTTACTTTGTCATGTGCCTCTAGGTTCCAAAGAGAACCATTTTATAATAAATTCTCAGCTCGTGCCATATCCTCACTTGAGCTGCAACACCATACACAGTCTGGGTTGTGGTTATCAGTTATCAGTTCTCAGGGGAGCCTTGTTTTCTTCTTCCTCTTAGCACCATGTTGGGGGTAGAAAAGTTTTCATGCCATCCCTTTCTTCAAGATGAGTTTCTTTTTCATTTACCTTTATATTTTGAGTGTAGTTTTGTGAGGGGGCTTCTAGCTCTATGGGGCAGAATCTCTTATTAGACTAAATTTCCAGACAAGTCCTACGCTTTGCTTCCTGAATCCTCTGCTCCATCAAGGTCAAAGCTTAATATAACAAGCAAGTGTAGATGTCTCCAGGATGAGAATACGTTTCAATGCTTCTTCACTTACCACTGTAGTTATCTGCCTTTGCTTTATTTTTTACTTCTAAGCATTCCTTACTTTCTTGTCTGATCACTAATGCATTTCAAAAGATGTTTTTAAAATATTTTCTCCATCATTTGTAATTATTTTCAGGGGTATAGTCACAGTATTTTTACAGGCTACTTTAAAGAAAATATAATTCATTGGTTTTTTTTTTTTTTTTGGTATGATTGATTTTTAAAGGGTTTTTTTTTGCTAATGTATTTTAAAAGTATTTATGTCATTTTTCTTTCTCTTTTTGTGAATTTCCTGTTCAAGGCTTTTGTCTGTTTTTCTACTGGACTCTACTGATTTTCTAAAAAATATGTAGTGTACATTTCTGGAAAAGGCTCCTGCAATCTCTGGGGTAGTGAATCACCTTGGTAGACCTATTTCCTAAAATATGCATGTTTGACTTTGAGGAGGTTAAGTCTGATACTGGCACTGCAGTTCAATTTATTTTCTTAATTATTTGTTCTTCTTTGTATATTCTACCTGAGACTTCTTAGTTTGTCCACTCATTAAGTCACATCAAGTAAATTTCCTAGCACAAACTTGATAAAAGGTGAAATAGCACTGTTACACATCATTTTAGCAAAAATTTCTTGTCATAAAATATTGTATGATGATATCCTCCCTGTAGAGTGACTAACTGGACATAACACATTTCCTTTTTGTCCTTAGAAATATATAGTTCACTCTTCAATTCTTGAGTTTGAGAAAATATATCTCGGATACTAAAGACTCATAATCAGAGATATACCTTATACAATTAATTTCACTATCATCAAGAGTCTGGAGTGCCGCTATCTGTCTTTTTGTATTTGTGTTTTTATTCATCTAATGTTTGGAAAACATCTGTCAATTTTCTTCTATTTGCCATTATGGACAGAAAATGAAATTTTCTGAATTCTCAACTGTGTTTAATGAAAAAGGAAAAGGAAAAAAAGCTACCAAAAAAATGTGTCTCAGGAAAAAGAAAAAGCCTCCTGGCATCTTTTATATCTTCCGGAATAATCAAATACTTTGTGTAGTACAATAAGAAAACTGAATATAATGAAATAGTGGTGATTTATTCTATTATTTTTTTATTTTTCTTTCTAGGTGATCACATAATTCCTAAATTTTATTTCTGTGTTGTTTTTTTCTGTGAGAGCCTCAAGTTCAAAATGGTTATTCCCCAATTATTGGAAAATTATTTAATTGTGTAATTAATAGAATATTGTGGAGACACTACAGAGCAACATTAAACAGCTTAAGTTCTCTGTCAATAGTTTTGAATTCCAAGATGCATGAGGCAATTGAGCAGTAATTTATATAATCTCGATTCCAGATGATCATGTAGTATATTGACACTTAGGGTTACGAAATTAGAGAAGATTTAGACTACTGAGTCTAGGTACTTGAAATTCTACCCCTTCCTTTTCATCCTCTGAGTTCCTTCTGATCTCACTTGCCTCTCCTCCCTGGGACTGACTCATTTCAATAACGCTTTTACAAGCAAAGTAGTCCCCCTCACCCTCTTCTCCTTACCCAGTATCCACCTTGCCAACACCAACTCGAGATAAATTTGGGTCTCTTCTACCTCCCATTGATCACTAGGCTGGCAGATATTTCTTAGAGAAAGTCATAAAACTCCGCTGAGTTGCCCATAATGAGGGTAGAGAGATAATAAGAAAATAGACAGCTCAAATGAGAGAGAATCAAGAGAATTCAAGTCCTAGCACCATCTTGAAAATGAGATGGGAAGTTTAATAGGTAGAGCTAAAAACAAGAACCAAAGTTTCCTGACCTTGTTTCAATGTTTTCCAGTACAGTGAGTCAATAAGTAGGCAAACTGAAGGGAAAATTATGTGAAATATGAGAGAAGAGAAAAAACATTAAGGTGACATGAAGTCTTATAAAGGAAATATTCTCCCCCCACACCCTGTTTTTTTGAGGTGTAATTGACATAAATTTTAACATGTTGAAATTGTACATCATGCTAATTTGATGTACGTTATGAAAGAATTCCTCCCATCTAGTTAATTAACATATCCATTATCTCACATATTTGTTTGTTTATTTAATGTTTTGGTGAGAACATTTAAGTCCTACTCTCAGCAAATTTCAATAATACAATACAGTGTTGTCAACTGTATTATCACCACGTTTCACATTAGATCCTCTTTCTTTATTTATCGTATAGCTGAAAGTTTATCTTGCAGCCTTTTACCAACCTCTCCCTAATTTTCCCCAGCCCCCCAGAGCCTGGCAACTACTTATCTACTGAGTGTGATTTTTTTTTCTTTTCAAATTCCACATATAAGGAATTTGAATATGAATTTGAATGTGGAATTTGAATTCCACATATAAGGAATTTCCCCACATATAAGGAATTTTTCTGACTTACTTTACTTAGCTTAATGTCTTCAGGGTCCATCCATGTTGTCATAAATGGCAGGATTTCCTTTGTATGGCTGAATAATGTTCCACTGTTGACAGTTATGCACTTCAATGATTGTTTTAGTCAACGATAGATCATGCTGTGGTTGTCCCATAAGATCATAATGGAGCTGAAAAATTCCTGTCGCCTAGTGACATAATGTAGCACAACACATTCATTACTTCTGTGTTGGAGGTGATGCTGGTATAAACAAACCTGCTGTTCAGTCAGTCATGTAAAAGCATAGCACGTACAATCAGTGCATAGTACTTGATAATGATAATAAACGACTGTGTTACTGGTTTATATATTTACTATACTATGCTTTTTATTGTTATTTTAGAATGTACTCTTTCTAATTCTACGAGGTGGGATAAAAAAATAGTGTTAACAGTAATATGCTCTACAGGCTTGTAGCCTAGGAGCAGTAGGCTTGTTCTATAGCCTAGGTGTAGTGTAGGCTATATACCATGTAGGTTCATGTTAAGTACATTCTATGATGTTTGTATAATGACGAAAGTGCTTAATGGTGCATTTTTTCAGAATGTGTCCTTGTCATTAAGTAGCGCATGACATCTATCCATCTATCTATCTATCTATCTATCTATATATCATATTTTCTTTATCCTTTCATCCATCGATATATACTTATATTATTTCAACGTCTTGGCTATTATAAATAACACTGCAGTGAACATGGGGGTGTAGATATCTCTTCAAGATAGTGATTTTATTTCCTTTGGATATGTACCTAAAAGGAAGGAATGCTGGGTCACATGGTAGTTCTATTTTTAATTTTTGAGGAACGTCCATACTGTTTTCCATAGTGGCTACACCAGTTGAAATTCCCACCAACAACACACGAGGGTTTCCTGTTCTCCATATCCTTGCCAACACTTGTTATCACTTGTCTTTTTTGATGACAGCCATTTGAACAGGTGTGAGATGATATCTATTTATGGTTTTGAGTTGCATTTCCTTGATTTTAATGGTGTTGAGTAACTTTTAATGTACCTGTTGGGCATTTGTATGTTTTTTAGAAAAATATTTAAATTTTCTTAGTATTTTACTCTCCTTTTGAGCACAATTGGAAGTAATTCCCAGGATTATGAAAGAACAAAATGTTTCAAGGTATAGGAAAAATAAGATCACTGAGAAGAAACACAAAAACTAAAATTGGGTCCAATAACCCTGAGAGTTAAAGTTAATTGTGCAGTTTATCTTACCTCTTTTCTAGATTCTCTATGCTTAAAGACAAGCAAGGACCATGTCATAATGATGTTTGCATCTCATCTGGTGGTTTCTATGATGCATATTTACTGTATGGAAATTAAGCATAATTATTAAGAAAGGTAACATATGACTGTCATACAGATGTGAAATGAGCAAGTGTTAAAGATTTTATTTAATTCAATTAAATGAGGAAAATAGGCGATGTTATAACCAGTTCAAAGAAGAATCCAAAGAACATATTTGTAGATCAGGAATATTGAAATTAGTATGCAAATGAAGGCAAAACTACTGTGTTTCCTCAAAAATAAGACGTAGGCAGGCCATCAGCTCTAATGCGTCTTTTGGAGCAAAAACTAATATGAGACTGGGTCTTATATTAGTTTTTGCTCCAAAAGACGCATTAGAGCTGATGGTCCGGTGAGGTCTTATTTTCAGGGAAACACAGTAGCTTTGTCGGCGATGGGTAAGGGAAGTCAGTTGAACCTCCACCTGACAGGACAGAATTGGCCTCTCTCTAGACATGGCTGTCAGTTGCCAGCATCTTAAAGAGTGGTCAAGTACCGCCCGTAGAATCAGAACCAGGCCATCCATAGTGTGAGCGCCAGATCTAGACAATGCACAGTTTCCAGTGAAGCACAACTTTTCCTCTATACATATTGTTGTATTCAATTAAATTATAAAAAGAAAGCATATAAAGACATCACTTTCAGTGTGATAAATACCACTTTGCCATTTGCAGCTATCATGTTTCAAATATTTATTAGTTTTCCAAAATATATACATTTTTAGAGTAAAAAGATCAAGTATTATCTAAATAAGTCTACCTCCTTTCTCTACAAGTGGCAAGATAGTTTTCAAGACTTTTTTGGTCATAAAAACATAGACAAAGTATTCAGTGACTTTACTTTGCCTCACTAAGAGAATAAATCAAATTTTTCATGTAAATGTCTACCAGCCAAATTGAAAGGATCACCAAAGGAAATGAAAACTCCATCATTCAAATACTAAAGGAATTACCTTCATGATAAGCCAATTTTTGGCTTATAGAATATGCTTGAATAAATTTGTTAATGGGTAACACTTATTAAGAATATTTGGACATGTGTAAAAAATCCCATCTCTGTCCAGGAACCTATCTGCTCTTCTCATACCTACACCTTCAGGTTTTACTTCCATCCTTGGCTTGACAGCTGTCTCTTTTTTATATCAGTGGCCATGGGTTTATAGGATCACAGCCTTAAGATGTTCAAATAGGGAAATAAGATTGTTTAAGGGATCAGTGATCAGAGAAAAGATCTGCAGGGATCCCTTACCAGTTTGACCATCAAGCTTTAGTCGTATAAAAAACTGTATGACATGAAGGGTAGCTGCAACCCGTAAGCGTGGGGGGAAAGTAGCCATGGGCCAAGACTACCTTATATGACTGTACCGCAAGCTTTAATTTTCAAAATCAGACCTATGCAGAAAAGAGAAGATAATATCACAGTTTATGGCGGTTACCTGAACACAGTAGCAATTTTCCTTGTTCAATTTTCCCTACCCACCTATGGCAAACAATTGAACTGCTGATTCTTGGCAAAAGGCAATATATGAGTACAAGCATATAGTCAGTCACAAGAAGACCAATTGGGCTGGAGGGAAAGTGGACAGAGGTCATTTACTTCTCATCTGTACTTCATCATTTTCCTCAGCAGTAGCTGGTGCTGGAATAGGAGATCAAATTTATCGATCATAAGAAGGCTTTCCTTGGTGATTTCAGCAGAATAGTTTTAACTGCTTCTGAGTCCTGAGTGGCTATAGAAATGGAAGATGGTTTGACACAATCGCCTTTTGCCTCTTGCACATGGATTAATGCTGAGGGTACATTTTGGATAGATCACACCAAGCAGTGTGCTCTAGGACAGTGGGTCCTCTGTAAAATTTGTTATGCTACTCATATAATCTTTATCAAAATGGAAAGCATACACATAGTTCTTACTAATTCAGTAATACAGTAATAATTCAGTAGTAATATTAATTTAGCTATACAACAATAGGGAAGTGTTTTAACACTATCTTCATAGAAACTCAAATACTACCAACATTGTTACTTGCGTCCAAAGTAACTCAGTCATGGTAACTTCAAAGCTTTGAATAATCCATTTTGCTAAACAATAATAACAGCAACAACAACAACCACCACTCGCTTGGCTAAAACTGGGATAGCATCTTTTTTTTTTTTTTAATTAATTTTATTGGGGTGACAATTGTTAGTAAATTTACATAGATTTCAGGTGTACAATTCTGTATTACATCGTCTATAAAAGGGATAGCATCTTTTAATCGAGCCCTCTTTTGCCTCCAGCTTGCAAACAACCAGTGTGCACTTCTGGAATTGTTATCTAACCTTATTCTGTACAGTTCTTCAGTCTCGCCACTGACATTGAATCTTCACCATGTACATCTTTCTTTCCTTCAGAATTTCTCATGCTGTCTCTTCCTTTTATGTTTTAACAGAGAGGTATGTGTGACAAAAATATGAGCTAGTCACTTTTATTTTGCAGTCCTTATCTGTATACCTGGATATTTATATTTATATATATGTATATATATATATGTATATATATATACCTAAAATAATTTTATTATGTATTTAAATTCATATATTGTTTTGATGTTTACATTCATTTCTCTACGTAACAAATTAGTGCTTTGCCTCTCAAATAATCGTGATGAAATTGCTCTTTTAAAGTATCTTGTGCTTCTAGTCAAATGCTTAGTAGTAAAAAGATATCACTTTAGAATGACTTGTGAAATAATGCCAACTATAAAAATAAGGCTGGTTTACAGAGTCAAAGCCTTAAAGAAATCATGTGATGAGCAAGAAAAAAACATTTATAAAAGTTGACACAAAAGCGGTAGTGGAATTGTATTTCTTCAGGCCAAACCAATGCTTATTTACAGCAGATGTCACACCTCTGACACTGGCGAATGTGAAATGGTCTGGTGAAAAGCAAGCAGCCAGGGGGGGTTAAAGTTTTCAGCATGGCTGCTGTCATAGATAAATGAACCAATATTTTCAGATTTCATGTTATAATCTGATTCTTCCATCTAAGCAAATACCTAATTTTCACCACTTCATGGTAAGTTAAATATTAAATGTCTTTCCATATTTGATATCAGCCCTAACCTTCTAAAAATACCCTATACCCAAAGTCAGTATGACCAAATATGGTAGATAAACTGACTTTGGCTTCAACAAGGATGAATTTAAACCTGCAGTTTGATAGTTACTAGTTACAACACTGTCACTGCAAAAATGCATGTGACTTTTGTTTGTGTGTGTGTGTGTGTGTCCTGACCTGGACTTTCTTCTTAGTTGTGTTGGGATCATGAAAGCCGTGCTGGCGGAGAGCCCACTGCCTGTGAGATTGGGTTCTATTTCATAACAAACTTCTTTTACTCCCAAGAAATTGGGAAGCATTAAGCTCTCTGTGTTTGAGTACATCTTTCTCTTTGTTTTTTCAACTTTTCCATTAGCAGAACAGATTACCTGTCTGGGATGTTGTTTGTCACCTAAAAGAGAGATAACATTTCTATTTCAAATACAGATTTAACTTATGACCTGAAATTAATTATTATGCTCTTTCTTAAGTTATGGTACAAAGTAGGCAACTCTCAACAAATGGTTTTTGTTCCATGGAATTGCCTCAAAATCTCCCCAGTACTTTTTCTTTTAATTTTATTGGGGAACATTGGGGAACAGTGTGTTTCTCCAGAGCCCATCAGCTCCAAGTCTTTGTCCTTCAATCTAGAGGGCGCAGCTCACCTCCAAGTCCAGTCACCGTTTTCAATCTTTAATTGCAGGGGGTGCAGCCCACCATCCCATATGGGAATCGAACCGGCCACCCACCTCTTCCCAGTACTTTTAAACATAATTGAGTGAAATACAAAAGTGTCTGGCTTATAATTATACCTGATTAAAATGTCCTTAACATGAAAAACATGAAAAACACTCCCTTTGCCCCCATTTCTCCAATGATTTCTTTCCTTTTCCATGTCCTCTTTTTTAAAACTGCTACATGTTCCATCCGTGTTTCTCTTGATAACCTGCCCTGCCATTTACTTATCTGTCCCCCACATTTTCCATCTTCTTGTTTTTATAATATGATGAAAGGTTTGTGAGTAGAGCTATTACTGTAGTTTAGCTGGGTTTCAAGATCCTTTGGTGCACTTTGATTTGGAGTTACAATAGAGATGAGGGACCATGACATTAATCAGAAACTGACCAAAAACTAGTAAACATAAGACAGTCCAAAAAGCAGTCAGAAGACATCGAACAAGAAAAAATGTATAACTGTATATATCTTACTATCCAGCTAACTATTCACATACGTTTCATTAAGATCTAGTAGAAAGTTGTGCATATAGTAGATATTAAGTGTTTGTTCTTGTTTTTTTTCCATTTGAATTTATGAAATGATTGCGTGGATATTATAAGTAGTTAAATCCACTAACAGGCAAGATATTTAGTAATTTCTCATCATAGATAATAAAAGAAGTTAGAACAGTAGTTGGAAAGTAAAAAATACCCTTGAACCCAGTACAGATCCCATATTAGTTTAGTAAATGATCTGAAAAGACCCGGTCTGAAAACAGGTTTGCAGGAAGCAGAGAGGATTCATTTCCACTGCCAGCAGTTTTAGAGTCTGAATTCACGTTAGTTCCATGCCAGCACAGACTGACCTTTACTTATTGTGAGCAGAACCAGGCAGTATAGAGCCAGCCAGACATTTGCTGTTTATCATGCACCAGAACGAACTGAATGGCAATTACAGTGATTTAATTTTGCTTTTCAAAAATAATATTGAAAACCTATCCTTCAGATTGTAGACCATCTTTTATGGGTTTTCTATTTCTCTAAGTACTGAAAACTGAGCAGTAATTAATTTATATGTGGCACTCTTTTAGATGATACATAGTTTAAATATTAGAGTTTTTAAAAATCCCATGGCTAATAGATTTTATGAAAAGCAGAGATCTTGTTTTTATATTTGTATCCATAAGAAAGTAACTCTATTTAAAAACCAATAGAATAGGCAATTAGTAAAAATGTTTACAGGAGTATATCCATACTAAACAAGTATATATATATATATATATATATATATATATATATATATATATATATATATATGCTTTCACAAATTATTTTATGCAGGCAATAAAAGATGGAGAATTGCAAGTTATGGGTTCCATAAATGTTAATTGGTAATGATGGCTGAAGTTTAGAGAAAGCAGCAGTTGATTCAAGAGCTGTAAATTATCACCCATTCTGATGACATGAGTACTTACACATTGAACCCATCCTTGATTGATGAATAAAATAAGAATTCAATAATGGCCTCAGAAAAACAAAAACCACTTCTGAAGCTAAACTCATTAGGTTTCTGCAATGTTTTCCTTCCAAAAAAAAGCAAGAATTGGTGACAATAAAAGGTTGTAGACGTTTGTGCTGTCACAACTAGAAATTTTATGGAGTCATTTCTAGTTCCCAGTAAGGAACTAAGATATGAACATACATTTTCTTCCCTCTCTTCTTTCCTTCCTTCCTTCCTTCCTTCCATCCCCTCTTGTTTTCTTTCTTTCAAGTATGAATGACCTGTTGAAACAGTGTTTGGAGAGATTTATTCTGTTCTGAATCACATTGCTTGTGGTTGAGATTATAGAGTAATCTCTTGGTAAGGTTGTCGGTGCTAAAGGGTCAGCCATGGTTCTCAAGGAGCTGCATACTCCTATCTCCTGGGAAACATTTAAAAAGTACGATGCCTGGGCCTCCGCCTCAAAGATTCTGACTTAATTGGTCTGGAGTAGGGCCCAGGCATTAGTTTTTAGATTGTGACATGTTAATTTCTTTTGAACATAAACCTCTTTTTGCAAGCTAGGAGACAGAATCAAATCAAGGCAGTCTAGTCCTCTAGGCATTCAGGCCACGTCTTGAGATTGTCAGCATAATGACATAATACCAGGTGCTACAATGAGGTTATAAATTCTAAATAACAACCGTTTACCTACATTTTTCCTTGGGAAACAGCCAAAAGTCCAATCCTTAAAGGCAAGGTATACAGAACATCTTGACCCAAATCATATGCTGACCAACCTACTGGTGAACCAGGTCCGAGCTGACCAAGCGCTGGTGAACAGAGAAAGTGCTTAGTACGTTTTGAAAATGTGCTCTGAGGTTTAAAAAATCCCCAGTTGCTGTTAATAAGAAAACAAGTAAAAATTATTACAGATACACCCACAGTGATATTTGATTTTGCCAAGGTGTTCCATTAGGACACAAAGTTAGAGATGAGTATAGGGGATAAGATACTTATTTTCAAAATAAATTACTTAGTAATAAGGAATTTGACATACTGCATTCTTCCATTTGCCACAAGAACAAACTGACCCTGAAGTCTATGTAAAGGAAACACTCATCTCTAAAAAGGGTGGTGGTAGCAACCCTTCGCACTACAGAATAACCTCCTGCCCTTCCCTGCAACTAACATTGCAATGCTTTCAAGATAGAGGTTCCTGGGGAAAAACGTGTGGGGAGCTTTTGCCAGGGCCAGGAGGTGAAAACTAGAGTCTGTTCTAATTAGCTAATTGTAAGTTCAATTAACATCTTTAGGAAGGACCATAAAGCCTGGCCATTGTTTTGGCAAACATCTGCAAACTGCAGAATTCCTTAGCCTTTAGTGTCTTAAAGCTGGGCTCAGACCCATCTGACTCTTCTCAGGGCTTAGGCGGATGCTAGTCATGGAAGTCTGGAATGTGATGTAGGAGTAACCCCCTAGCCTTTGGATACGTAGTAGGCAGGTACACAGGTGGTAAAATCCTGGCAGGTGGCAATCAAAAATAGCGCTGTAGCGAGCGCAATGGCCTTCTGTGGGATTGTAGGAGGGGTTTTCTTAAACTGAAGGTCAACGTAGCCATCATCTGTGCTGGGGGAGGAAGAGCCTTGAGTATTTCACTTTACCACTGGGGATTCCACTAGCCAGGTTGGTACGAGACGGCATCATAACACACTGACTAGCTACAGTTAAGAGCGCTGCGCCAGGCTGGCCACGGGCAGGGTCCGGTTCGCTCTTGGTTGGCCCTCAGGGCATCAGGACATGCCTCACCTAACTGCCGCGTCACCCCTGCCACCTCACTGGCATTAGTATTTTTAAGTTTTTAAGGTGATTCTAGAACTACTGGTATACAGGTTCATTGTCAGATGACTAACAATAATGAAGGTCAAATTAAAAAATGGAAGAGAAGCTTTATAATTGATCTTTTTTCTTTTTTTAATTACACAACTCATATATAGATTCTTTCTTATTAGTTAAAAAGAAACTATATTAAAATTTATGTAGTAAAAATGAAATTCCCCCTTCACCCTATTAACTATTCTCTTCCCCAGGTGTAACCACTGCTAATTTACTATTTATCCTTCCAGTAGATTTTCTATGCATTTAAAAATGAATATCATTACTTATAACAGTGTACAGTGTTTTTGAAACATAAGTGAGATTATACTATACATATTATTTTGTGGTTTGTTTTTTTCACTTAATTTGTCTTGGAAATATTTCCATGTCAATACAAATAGATTTACCTTATTTTAAAAAATGTTCTGTTTTTTACTTCACTCTTTTTAATACATGTAGTGCTCCTTGGTATATATGTACTTTCATTTTCACATATTTACAGCTCAGTGGTCAGGAGTATGGACTCTGTAGCCAAACTACCTGGGTTTGATTATAAGTATTATTGTTGGTATTATTATTATCATTTATTCTTTCTATTTTTACCAATATGGGCAACATTCGAGTTAATATCTTAGTACTCAAATCATTGTGCTTCTTTCTCAGTGAATATTCCTGTACGGCAAATTCCTAGAAGTGGATTTGTTGGATCAGAAGGTATGCATATTAATATTTTCAAATATGCTGTCAAATTGCCCTCCAGGAGAGGCAGTTTCAATTGATATTCACTCCAACCAATAGAATCTAGTTGCAGTATCTATTTCAAGGCCTAAATAAATCATTCACATTACAGTGTGACTTCATGGGCCAACTACAATGACAGGCTTTTTTATTTTGACTGGAATTTCATTGAGTCAGTTTAATACCTTGGTTTATAGCATGTCAACCTGAAGTTCTGATTTACAGCCTTTAACATGGTACCATAAAAGAATGGAAAAATTATTTACTAATTTTTTAGACAAAATTTTTCAACATAGAAAGTAAAGGGAGTAGAAATAAAACTGGGCATTGACAGTGAAAAGTCTGGATTGGACTGGTTCCAACCTTTCATCTTATAGATGGAATAGTTCAAAGAGAGAAGCTCCCTTCGTCACAGCATGGTGACAGGGCAGTAACCCAAATCTTAAGAAAAATCTGCTTTAAGAGTGTGTGTGTGTGTGTGTGTGTGTGTGTGTGTGTGTGTGTGTGTGTGTTGGTATTTTAAATTCAGGACCCTATATATTTTTAGACTTACATATACTAAAATGTACATCAATATGTTGGCTATAGTGTTTGCAAGTGAAATTTATTATTTTCAATGAAAACTTCCTTTTACGTAATCTGAATCTTAATTTTTTCATCAATACAAGTAGATATTGTATATCTACCTATTTCACAGGGTTTGGGGGAGGACTAATTATATAACACATTAAAAACCTTTTGCACAGTGTCTGGAACATAGTAAGCTCTCAATAAATTGAAACTTATCATTTCTCTTGTCATTTTAATTCTTTTAACAGTATATTCTGCCCTCCTGTGTATAGGTTATTTTATTTTTAGCATGAATTAATGTAATTGATGGAGTTACTGGCTTCTATATTTCAGAAGATACAAATAAAATTTTTTCTGATGTTAAATATGTATTTGTTCTATAAGAACCTTTTAAAAAGAATGTAAACCACCTCTAACCAATATTTTTGAAAACTCAGTGTTTTTACCATTGTATTTAGGAAGAATATATAAAATTAACTTCATTAAAATGTTTGATTGTTTAATTGGCTTACGGTGTTAGGAGTTCAGATATAAAAGAAAGGAAATAAAAGAAACAGAAATTCACACAAAGAATAGGTTGCTTTGATAGAGGTCAGAAAACACGTACATTGTTGAAAGGCCTTTCCAGCTGTGTGATTCATCAGTTTTCTAATTCTCCTTTTCATATTTTGGAGCAGATTCTGTAGAGTGACTAACTTATACCCAGGTGTAAATTTAGATTGCTCGGAAGCTACCAGAACAAAATGGGGCTTTCTTCTGGAAGGTTGGTCTTAGAATCCATCTCTCTTACCCTCAGGAGATACAGGTTGGGCAAATTGTCTCTGTCTAAAGCTACACCTGGATCCTTTCCTTTCCTCATCTTTCTTGGGTTCTTTGAAGGCATTTCTGCCCATCCACCTCCCTCCCAGCACCAGGCTAGGATCCAGCACATCCTTTGTTTGGTTAATTGATACACAATTGAAGTAGATAACCTGTTCAGACATGTTAGAATCGAAAACTATAGACTTGATGAATGTGATTAGTATTATTTCTGAATTTTAGTGGGACTGTATCAGGATTAAAACTGATAAACAATCTCTTCAAAGAGTCAGTTATCTTTTCTCCAAGTTAGTTTCTGAAATTCTTTCTAATCTGTGGCTTTTCTTTAGCCCCTCTGGCCTCCCATTTGGAAACTTCATTGATCCTTCCTCTCATATTTGTTTTTCAGGGGCTTTTATGTATTCCTTGCCTATATTCATATACCTTCCTGCCCCATAGCTTGCAATTTCCCCCCCTCTATTCTCTCTCCATTATATTGCTTTATTTAGTATTTTTCCAACATGTCCTTCATCTTGAGAAGTTTAGAGATCACTGTATCCTTATTCTTAATGACCCCACTAAACCCCACAGAATACGGATTTAAGTTTCCACATAAATTCTTATTAGGCTAGCACTTTATAAATACTTAGGAGCCCCAAAGTTACATTTTTAACCATTCATTACATTTTTAGACAGGCAAATGTAGCTCTCTCTATCTGTAGTATCACCTCTCTGCCTAATTTTTTAAATCACTTTTGGGACCCAGGGGAAATACACAAGTGATGAATCTTTTCACTTAAGCCATTGAGGTATAACTTAAAAATGTGTGTCTATATATAACATCGATATAATCTTGTGGTCTTTAGTGAGCTCAGTTCTAACCATTATTGTTGATGTTTGAAAATATAATTTACTTATTCAGTGCTTTGGACTCCCCCCCAAATTACAATTTTTTCAAGGATCGTAGCAGGTCTAAATTCTGATTTTCAAATCAGAGTTTCCATTTTCATTATGTAATCCCCAAAACTTTGGATACATTTTGATTAACCTATTCACTAATGTAGGTATTTAGGCTTAGTATACTAAAACTCACATAATTACTTATTTCATAATGTTATTAAATATTTCTAAAGATGTAAAAGATTTTTTTTACTTATTTAGCCATTTTATGTTTTTATTCTTCTGTATTTATTGTTGGCGATCTCCTTTTATTTAAAAATTTTAATCTTAATTTTGAGTCTTGATTGAGGGTATGGGTGAGAAAGGTGAAGGGATTAGGAAGTAAAAATTGGTAGTTACAAAACAGTCATAAGGATGTGAAATACAGTATGGGAAATATAATCAATAATATTATAAAAACTATGTATAGTGTCAGAAGGGTACTAGACATATCAAAAGGACCATTTCATAAATTATGTAAATGCCTAACTGCTACACTATATACTTGAAACTAATATAAACTAATATTGAATATCAATTATAATTTAAAAATATGTAAAGTACAGTGAAGGGAATATAGTCAGTGGTATTATAAAAGCTATATGCGGTGTTAGATGGGTAATAGACTTGTTGGAATTATCACTTTGTGAGGTGTGTAAATGTCTAATCATTATGTTATTTTGTACATCTGAAACTAAAAAAAATAATAAATCACAATGAAAATTAGAAAAAATATTAAAAAATAAAAAGACTCCAATTTGATTATCTTAATATCGTAAAGTATTATCTTAATACTTTAATATCTTAAAGTATTTTAAAGTAATTTTATGAAGAATTTAATAAAGTTCTAAGATTAATCTGAATATTTTTATTCATTTTATCTTTATGTTTAATATGTGAAGAAATATCCTTTGTGCCACTGGTTCATAATTTTGTAAAATACTTAACATTATTGGGCTGTCAGAATACTTACAGAGTGCGGTTTCTTTGTATATAGTTTTTCGCTTGTGAGTCTGTGTCCTTATATTTCTCAGGCGTGTAGCTATATATGTGCACACATGCCATTTAACTTCATATCACAATGTAAAATTCATTTAAACTAACAAAAGCAAACTGATTTGGAGAGGTGTGGAGAGTGAACAAAAGAGACTAGTGCCATGTAGAGCTTGTATGGAGTGGAGTGTGTGGTGTGGTATCATTTGTGAGCTGAAAGGTAGCTGAACGTTTTTTTTGTGTCAGTCCCTTGGGAAGGAAGGGGTTTCCTAATGGGGTGGGATCTGTACTCTTACTAAGAGTGATTGACATTGAATGATTACATAAAAAGGAAGAATAAATGCCACGCCTCCCCTTTAAAGGCTAAACATATATACAGTGAATGCAAATCTCAGTGTGGAAGGCAGTTTGGCCTAATGATAGCATGTATCTGGTTGTCTAGGGGGTGAACTAACTATTCAGATCAAAATACAAGGAAACCAAAATTATGTCATGTCCTTAAAAATAACTTTTAAAACCCAAATGTAATGGTAAATGCACATATAGAATATAATAGAAGACCTCATTTGTGAAAGTAGAATTCTGACATCAGGCCCTTGGTAAATGAGTGAGCAAAATGGTTCTCTGAATTGGATAACACAGTGCATACCACAGTGACTGATAAAATTGATGTGTCCACAGGAAAGCCAGCTCTATTACTGAAGCCTTTAACCTATTTTCTCTTTCTTCAAAAATGAGCTCTTGAGTGGATGTTATCCACAAGAAAGTGAATTTAGGGGCCAGCCTGGTGGCTCAGGTGGTTGGAGCCCCGTGCTCCTAACGCCAAGGTCCCTAGTTCAGTTCCCACATGGGCCAGTGAGCTGTGCCCTCTACAGCTAAGATTGTGAACAACAGCTCTCCCTGGATCTGGGCTGCCATGAGCAGCCAGAAGTTGCCAGGGAGCAGTGCAAGGCTCATAATACCAGCATGGGCCAGGGAACTGTGTCCAGCCAACTAGACTGAGAAACAACGGCTTGAACAGAGTTAGGGGGTTGCGGGGGAAGAAGGGGGGAAAAAGTGAATTTAATTCAAAAGGGGGTATTTTATAGATGGGTAAATTTAATTGAAGAATTCACTTCTCTATTATAGAAGAGAACTAACTATATGGGAAAACATTATTATAAGTAATATGGTTATATTTTTCAAAGATGACATTTTTAGTATTATTTTGAGGACCCAAATTTCAAGCATTAATCAGTGATTTTTATTTTTCTTTAATTTTGTATTATCTTAAAACACAAGGCTGAAACAATGGTGAATTTGCATTGTAATGTTTCATTAATTATGTTAAGGGATATAATTGTACAATATATAATTTAATTAAGGAAAGTGACTTCTTGTTTTTTACCTTTAATTTTTGAAAATATGATGCATTCTTTTTTCCTCTAGATAAATACTTGCTAATATTGCAAAGAATAAAAGCCCATCTTATGAATCCATTATTCCAAAATCTGTAAGGTAATATTGATAACTGGAGAAGCAGGCCGGAAATATCCTAGTTTTTGCCAAGTAAAAAAATTCACTCTTTATAACTTATCCTAAAAGAGAAAATACTAAGTATCCTACATATACTGCTCAGTATGTTCCTAGTAGCTGAGTAGTTTGTCTTTGAAATATATGGTAATATAAGTTATTAAGCTTGCTATTCTCACACACACACAAATCTATTTTGTTGTCATAGTCTTAAAGCTGACTCTCAACAGTTACCACTTATTTTGCTATTTTTAAAAAATTTTATGACCTATTGTTTGTGCTTCATAATGAGAATTATGGAGTCATAAATGTATTTGAAAATAAATTTAAAATAAAAGTCCTTAAAATATTTCATCTGGAGACAAATCAATAAGCAAATTCTATACTCAACAAGTAGATTAAAAACCCTTATAAGTATAAATCTTCTTCTCCAATTTATGCTGTTTCGTCAATTTTAATATAAGATTTCAAAAGAAAATCTGACTGAAATTGAACAAATATACCTTCCAAATAATTTAGTTGCTCAGCTTTTAGAAGCTAAGTCAAATTTTCAAGCATCTAGTACAAAGCCATGCCCCTCACATGCATTTAAATATTAATTAAGGATGGATTTCGTTTATTTCAATTTAGAAGAATTTACCCTAAAGCAAAACTAATTTCTTACAGAAGAAAAAGAAAGTAAATTCTTTTCTGATTCAGATACTTATTGTATTGCTCTAAAATTACTAGGTCATTGCTAGATACCACTCACCATAGATGCCTGATTTTCTTATATATCAAATTTCAGTACATTTTTAAATTAGTATGAAGGAAAAAAGAATCTTCAAGTCAACTGGTTTCTGTAGCCAAAATAATTTACACCCAAAGAAATGTTAAACTGATAAAATTTAATTGGCTGTATAATTTTCCCAATTGCTGAGCGCACTGCCATTGCATGTTATGCCAACAGCTGTATTTTTTAACTGTCCTTTTTAAAGCTAGTCGGTTGTTTTTTGTTGAACATTGGCTGCCCTCTAGTGGACTCAACTGTTCCCTTAAAATAACCCGTCAAATCTACAAAAGGGGTTATTCCGTTATGGAAGTGATTGAATAGTCTTTCATGTTTTACACTGACTGCTGTGTTTAGTACAGCTAGCTTTATAATTTTGCTGGAGCATTTTGGTCATGATAGTCTTTGAAGCCCCTGGTATTATAAATAGCATTGCATACTTACTAAGCAGGCACCTTCAAATAAGCTGATCTTGTTGACAGTTTGTGTATTTCAGTATCTTTTGACATACATAAAAGAACATGTCTTTTATGACTCCCTACTTCTAAGACGTTTCCCTTCTTGTTGCAGATGCTACAACTGTGGTGGCCTTGATCATCATGCTAAGGAATGTAGTCTACCTCCTCAGCCAAAGAAGTGCCATTACTGTCAGAGCATCACGCACATGGTGGCAAACTGCCCATATAAAACTGTTGCGCAGCCGCCCGTCAGTTCTCAGGGAAGACAGGAAGCAGAATCCCAGCCGTGCACTTCGACTTTCCCTCGGGAAGCCGGGGGAGGCCATGGCTGTACGTCACCACCGTTTCCTCAGGAGGCTCGGTCCGAGATCTCAGAATGGCCAGGCAGGTCACCTCAAGAATCTTCCTCTACCAAGTCGTCAACAGCACCGGAAGAATCAAGCAAAAAGGGGCCTTCCGTTCAAAAAAGGAAAAAGACCTAAGAACCCTTCTTAACATATCATTTTCTTTCCCTGGTTGGGAAGTCTACCTCATGCAAGTACAGGGGAACAGTATTTCACAAACAGCAGCTGACCTGGGATTTTTAACTACTGTTGAGGAACTGTGAATTTTTTTAAACAGACAAATCACTCAAAGCAAATTACATTTGAGCCAGGGTGTCACGTTCTATGTTATTCAGAGAATGAGATGCTATGTATATCTATCTATATGTGCATGTGTGAGAGGGAGAGAGCCTGAGTCTGTGTGTGTGTGTGTGTGTGTGTGTGTGTGTGTGTGTGTAGGAGGATTTATATAGGAATGTAGACATATATATATAAAGAGAGTTTGTCTTTATATATGTGTGTATGTAGACATAAGCACACACCCTCCCTCACAGATTTGGACATCCCCAACAACTAAAAACTGGTGTGAAACATTTCAGATGGTTTCAAATATAACCCCTGAAGTTTTTCTTGAAATACCACTCCCTTTACATTACGTAAAAATAAACACATGACTGTTACCTTTTGTGTGAACCAAAGGACACTTCAGATCTCAGAGCTGCCAATCATATGGTACTAAAGGTTTTTAAATCATCAGTTCTCCCGAGTTTGGGAATTGCCTTTTTTTCTTGATACCTTTAGAATGCTCCCCACCCGCTTTAAAGGCAGTACCTTAACTCCATATGCCTCTGACTGCCATAAGTTTTTTTGAATCTGGGATACATAACTCCAGAAAAGACAATGAATGTGTAATTTCTGTGCCGATATTTCAATGTTTTTAATTCATATATTTTGATTGTAAATTAGATGCCTATTAAGAGAAAGAAGGAGAGGGCAATGTAAAAATGTAGTGACTTGATTGTTTTCGGTGGTATTTTGACATCAGCTTGTTGTAATCTTTTACACGTGAGGTTTTTGGATGGGATTGTGGCAGCAGCAGCTTGCCTGACTAAGTCAGTCCTTCTAACCGTTGCTTGGAGCAGGAGGCCCTCCTTGTTTACTACTGAAGACCTTGGAGGAGAACTCCAGTTGTTTGGTGTATACTTTTGGTGGCTGTTTTTATTCCCCCTGGAGAGTTATCTAACTTGTTTCTAAAACAAACAAAATAGCAGAGATGTGAATAAGATGCCAGGGTTAAGAATGAACATTAAGAGGATACTCACAATTGCCCAATATGTGTGACGTTTAATACTATTAAAAAGTGCAGTGTTTGGTGGCAGGCGACTAGAGTGATGAGCCTGGGACAGAGGTACCAAAACCTCTCCTACCAGAGAGCTAGAAAGATTTTATATAATAAAATTGATCTTAGGAAGTTCCCTTCATTACTGATGCTAAAGTAACCCGTATGGTGGATTCAGGATGAACATGCAGTGATGAGGATAGAGATGTTTCTCAGATTGGTCCTCAATTATGTTAATAAATTGGCTCGGGACCAATTGTAGTATTGGTCCCTTTAAGTATCAATCATAGAAAAAAAAATCATTTTGGTGTCATCCTGGTTATAGGTGTTATGGGTACATTTCTGAAACATCTCCAAGAAGGTACCAGTTAATTATAATGCTTAACATTGGCAATAAATATAGTTTTCTATGAGTCTGTTGGTGTAAGCTCAGATAATCAAAAAAAAAAAAAAAAAGCATGACTCAGATGAGACATATTCTACTGAACAGTTTTGGCTCCCCCCCCACTTGTCCTGCCTTGGGAGACTTGTACAGTTGCTGCTGTCTCAGCAAGCCACGCATAAGGAGAAATGCCTTGGGCTGGGCCACCAGCCCGTTACAACTCAGCTTGAATTCCACAACAGCGTTTGTGAGAATCTCTAGTATATACTGAAATACCCGTGTGCTGTGATGCACCGCTTATCTTTGACGATATTGAATGTGATGTAGCTGTAGAGAAATACTTCCTTGCCTTATGTAAGGATTGTAAGCTTATTTAAATTATGTAGACAAATCAAAGTGGCATTGCTTAATTTTTAGCAGGTAAATAAGCAGGTTAACAGTAAAAATGCAAAACATAAGTCACTTTGAAAATTCAAACCAAAGTTCCTTGACCTTGCAGAAATAGGAAGTTACGGACTTGAGAATTGGACATTCCCTGTTTACATATAAAAAGTTTAGAGCTGAGATCATGGTTCAGACAAAAACCATTTTATACTGTGGACCTTATGGGTGCAATTTGGAATCGTTTTAGGCATCATACCAGACCGAACTAAGAGCACATACCAAACCTATCTTATAATTAAAAGTTGGGGTTTATTTTTTATATAAAAATATTATCACTTGCATAACATACTCAGGACAAAGAACTTTGCTCAGGGAACATACCATATGATGTTGTTGATACTTTACAGAATAGTCTACAGTCCTGCTTACTCAAACCAAATAACTTAAACCTGTATGTAAGTATTATGTACTAATGTTAGTAATGACTACCTCTAAGTTTGACAGATCAAAACTTCTGAGTATCAGATATCAGTTCTCCTATTTTTACTTCATGTCAAAATACTCTAAAGCAGAATTCCTGAACTCCTTGCATATGTGAATATCACTGATGTGAGCACAGTGTCCATGTACGTGGGTGAAATGTAATTCTGTTTACAACAAAAGGCTACCTCATAGTGGCTGCATAGCACACCTTTATGCTGCTCCAGCCTTACAGTGGCTGATAATCCTCTGGTACAGAACCTTTCTATTGATAGTATAGATACCGATTCACAACTGCATGTTTCTGATAAACATTTGTGAATAATGAAGCATCTCATTTAGTTAGCAAAGTCTCCAAGCATTTCCTTAAAGTTATCCTGTATTGAAAGAATTGTGGGCCCTCTTACATGTAAGCAAAACAGAACACAGAAGGAATCTTGGAAATGACTGCTTTGCCCAGAGGTGGGGGCAGGCAATGGAAGCAGGAGGAGAGACTGGTGTCTGAGTGTATTCATGCTGGGCAAACAGTATAAAAGATGCCAATCTTCCTTTGGGTCTGTGCTGTCCCGAAGCCAAGCATAGTACAGCATTATTGCCCTAGGCACACAACTAACTAGCACTGGCTCGCCAAGGAATGGACATAGAGTGAATGTGCAATGCCATTTCTAGCTACTGAGGGGAAGGGTCTGTGAAGCATTAGTTTACAGGGGTCTCATAGGTTGGGCAGGAGGTCTTCGTATTCTTTACCCCTTGACCTCACCCCAGTGTCGAGACAAATGTAATTCCTAAGATGCTCTACCCGTCTCTCACCCTGTGAGCTATTTGTTTGCTACATGGCAGATTATAGTGGAAACATTTTTATACTTGCATTTCTAGTCTTTGCTAGAAGACTTCGGATGTATTTTTACAATTGAAAGATAATAGAAAGATTTTTACCTGCTTATAGCTTGGAAGTTTGGCGTGCAATGTAGGGGAAAAGATCAGGAAACATCATGTTATTAGCATTGGTCCATCTACAAAAATAGGATGTTTTTATTGCCGATATTTTTAATACTCTGGCCCAGTTTTATTTTGCACCAATGTGGCCCCAAGTTACTGCTAGTTGTATTTAGTTTGTGAATAGAAGCCCATAAGTGTTAATAGACTTTGTAACATTCACTGTAAGATGAATTATACAGGACATGGGAAATCTCATTGAGTCTTAAAGTTAATTTAAATTAATTTATCTGTTTTCTCTAAGAAATGTTTATCATAAAATATATATGTGTATTTCCCCTTTGGTTATAAAATTTGGGAAAGTATGTACAAGTGCAGCTGCACTGACTTTAATTTTCTAGATGTCTTAATGAGATTTATTTGTTTTAGAGAAGAACAACTTGTTAAAAGCATCAAATTCTGTCTTACATAGCGTTCAGCAGCCTCTTCAAGACGTGGTGGTTGTGTGATCTGTGTCATAGTTCAGTTAGAGAGGTTGACCTGTGAATCATTTGTAAATTTTATGTATGGAACAAAGCTGCAAAGTCATGGCAAAGTACTGTACTGTGAGAAGCTGTTACGATATTTAATACATCTGTGGCTTAACACTTGTGAGAGTTTACCAGCTTGAAAATGATGGTGTTGACTACCTCTTGAATTACATCTATCAACCACTGGCACCCACCACCAAGCTGGCTTTAATTAGTACGTGTTGTTTTTTGGTATTAACACCTCTAACCATACTAGAGACCAAAGTGAACACTGATTTCTATATGTCTTTAATATGGTGTTTTATCTAGTGTTTTTAAATTATCCTGTGTAGTATTTAGATTACCTCATTGTCCATTTTGACTCATGTTGTTTACAAGTGAAAATTAAAAGGAAAAAAAAAACGTTTTGAACTGTATGTTTTTAAAGAACAAACAAGGAGGAGATGGTTGGAATGGCATTTCACTCGTGTAGTCATGCTAATGGACTAAAGTACTGTTTGCCTTTCTGCCTACCGTGGATTTTATATTCTCATTTCATGCCTAATGTCTTACTCTGTCAATTATGGATATTTTGAGGTTTAAAAAAATTACTTGATTAAAAATAAAACATATAACGTTGGCATTTATGATGAGTTTTGGAGATTTTTCATGAGTTGTGTGATTGCTCAATTAAAGGAATGGATAAAAAGCCATTGCAGTGTTTACACCAATCTGAGCATAAATTAAATAGTTTTAACATATCCTCAGAGGTAACTGTAAATATGGACCTTCCTGAGGACAACACAGATGATGTATAAGTTCAGTCAGAAAGGAATAGAGAAGGAAAGATGGGTTCTGTCATCGTTAGGCATTGTCCAACTTTAGCCAGCATGGATTGTGCAAGCTTGTGAATTAAGATACATACTTCATGAAGTCAAGCAAAAGTCGCCTGAAACAAAAATGTTCAAACCCTTTTAGAGGAACCATTTCCAGATTTTCCTACCATTTCTTTTTGTATGAATTTAAAAGTATCTAGAAAGAAGCCAGGTTACATCACTACTATAAATATCTAATAAAACTTGAGTTCTGTAAATTCTCTGGTCCCACAATTAAACTCATTTTCATTTCTACTCCCTACCTGGATGATTGACGCTGTGTGGAGGGGAGGGAGCCTATTATAACTCCTACTTTTTTTTCTTTTCAATTGTAAAAAACACAATGTAATTTACCATCTTAACCATTTGAAGTGTCCAATTCAGTAGTGTTAAGTATATTCACATTGTTGTGCAACAGTGAATGATTCACTTTTAGAATGTGAAGGGCTGTGGCAAATGCTCATGAGTGTGATTACATAAACATTTCAACCATGTTTATTTTCTTTAATGATTATTTAAAAGTAGTTTTTTTTTGTTATAAAAGTAGCATTTTACTGTAGAGACTAGGAAGAACCTTGAAAATAATTCATACATAATCCCAACACCTAGAAATATTTTTTTATTCATTTCAGATAAGGAAAACCATTTTAAAAAATACCTAATCCCATCACCTAGAAATAGCCATTAACATTTTTTTTTTATTTTCTTCTGTTTTTTTCCCCCCAATAAAGTAGATTTTTTAAAAATAAAATTAGGTTTTATGTGGTTTGGAACTTTACACTTTTCTCCTTACATGATAATATTTTGCCATATCGTTAACAATTGTTCCAAAACATTTTTGATAAATGCACAAGTAGTTTGAGGAAGTAAGATTCCAGTGAAGCAAGAAAGATGGGCTTGATTTGGATGGGTGAAGGAAGAGAAGAAGACAGAAGAAACAGCATAAACAAAAGATCAGAGTTGAGAAGAATGAGTTCACATTCAATCAATCAGTAAAGAGACAAATTTGGTGAGACAAAGTATAAAAAATAACATTTTGAATACATTGGTGCACAATCAGTGCAGCCAGGAACTTCAGGGGCTACCAACTTTGAATGGGGAAAAAGCACAATTGAGCAGCACGTTTACCCCCAGCTTTTCCCCTAGGGGTGCTTTTCCCTTCCCCCCGAGGTCCTGAGGTGCTGCTGCAAGTAATAGAACCCAAACAGGAAATGGCAGTCTTATTGAGCTGAGGAAAGTGCTCTCAGCTCCTTCCTTGTCACGTTGTCTGTCCCTAGCTGGCAGGGTAAAGGAGTTAACCAAGTTCCTCAACCCTCCAGTGCTGCACAGATACAGATGGAATTTGAAGCCTCCGAGAGTTAGATGGGCCTTGGTAAACCCCTGGCCTTTTTGTCTGGATCCCAGAAAAGCTAAATCTAGGAATAAAGGGCTGTTTTAAGAGGCCACACACCAGGAAAGGGGCAACACGGAAGTAGACCAGCCCTAACAAATACTGAAATTAACCGTGGATGGGACTAAAGTGACCAACTGGTACACTACCTACCTACCAAAGTAAAACAATCCTTGGAAGAAGATAACATTACCCAAAACCTCTATAAATTCTCATCTACAATGTCCGGCATCCAATCAAATAGTATGAAGTAGGCTAATAAACAGAACCAATTCACTGGAAACAGGAAAACAACAGACATAGGTGACTCAAACATTGCAATTATTATACAGGGACTTATTAAAAATATCCAGGGTAAATAGGAAAGATATAGAAGTCAGAAACTTTAGAGCCAAATGTTTTAACTGAAAATAAGAATTCAGCAATGGGTTTAACAGCAGGTTAACTGCTGACAGAACAGAAAGGGGGAAAAAAGGGAAAAAGCAACAGAACAGAAGATTAATAAATAGGAAGACAGGTCAATAAAAAGTATCCAGATTCATGGAGAGAAAAACATTAATGGAGCAATATGGGTGAAATCAAATTACCGAGATTTTAAAAATCAGCAACATAGCCTATATTACTTGTTTACAATGGGAGTGAAAGAGAGGATAAATATAATGCAACAATTAGAAAAGATAAGAGTTAAGAATTTTTCAAGATGGAAAAATCAACTGCTTTTTTTGTTTACTATTTTACTTAATTAGGGGAAAATACATAAAATAACAAATAATATGCTACAATGTGGAAAAGATACAGGTGTTAACAAAATTACTGCAGTTACTATGAAGTAGCTTCCTTAACAAATTTATTACAATATTACTATAGTCTTGCTTCCCAACTTGCTTGGAAAACAGTAGCCCTGTTGGACTTATGCTCTTTGCTGCTTCTACTCCCGAAGGTCTTTCCCAATACCTTGTTGTGAGTTTGAATCCTAGTGAATCTGGCAATAAAACAGGCAAACAGACAAGATATATTGATCCTAGTACCGGGGAAAAGCAACTCTTTGCTTCTCTACCTTAACAGTGTCTTCTCATTACCTTTTTATTTTTTAAGGCTGCAAAGCATGCATTTGAAGGCAGAGGGAATAGAACCAGTGGAGAGAAACAGTATGGAACTACATACTTTCATGAAAGAACATGGGGAAAGGACTTCTCATCACTTGGTTGCTGTCTATGTGGCCATTTTAGGGGGATACAAAGATACTTAATTTTGGTATTTTAATAGAACTCCCTAGACTGAAAAGCTGGGTCTTCAGATAATCTGAATTTTTATAAATGTTTAGATATACACAAGCATATTTTGCTGGTGAACCCACAGTTCACCACATTCCTCCTTCCCAGAGAGCTTCACTGGAGAAAAGAAGTTACAGTGTTTAAATGATACATAGGAGAATTTGACAACTAAAATATAGGTAGTCCAATATGCTTCTGTAATTAATGTTTCTTTGTTTCCTAATAAAACACAAATGTAAGGGCCATTCAGGATAATAGAAAGCCCCAGAATCCTGCACAGAGGACACTGCATTTGCACTATAGCTGTTTGCGCCTCATGTATAAGCTTTTTGTGAGAGCCTTTATGTGCAGCTTTTGCTTGCTAGGCTACTAAACCAAAAATTGCTTGCGTGACAATCTATCATTTTGTGATAGATCCTGCGCCTATTTTCTTGTTATTTTCACAAAATTGATTTTTTTTCTTTCAAAAGCTTCTATGGGTTTTATTGTGTGCTTTGCTTTCTAGAAACAATTGAAATGTGAAAGAATGCTTTTTCTGTTACTCAAACATAATTTCTGTCATTCTCAGTTTAGAAATCAGCATGTTACTCTCTCTCTCTCTCTCTCTCTCTCTCTCTCTCTCTCTCTCTCTCTCTCTCTCTCCACACACACTCATACACACACACACACTTTCTGAAGTGGTTTTAGGTACCCCGGAAAACGGTCAATGTTTCTGAGGATGCACATGAGACCTGTTTAGTAACATAATATTTCCAATTAAATGTATTGTCTTTAAGATACAAGTTCATGTATGTACTTTGTTTCTAAAATTAATTGAACTTTATTGAAGATGTGAGCTCTTTTCTGAAGGTAGAGGGCCTCAATTTCTGAGCCCCTCTGTAAGTATCTGCCTGTCCCAATTTATAAAAATTCATTAAAGTACCAACTCCAACCAACTCCAAAATTCGTTCAAGTACCAACTCACACCCCAGATGACCTGGTCCTTTCTACACTTTGTCAAGAAAACGGAATCACACCCAGGTATTACAGTAGCAACAATGCCGCAAAGTCAGCGTATAAGGAAAGATAATTTCGGATTTAAGAATCAAACCTTCTTTACATTTGACTTGGTCCAAATAGATGTATTATTGACACGGGGTCCTTTCTTACTGCTTTCCCACATTTTCCTCTACAAGTGTGGCCTCACTACTGGCATGTCAGATCTTTCAAGGTTTATTTATTATTTTTTTCATTTAGATTGTCAGATGACATATTCAATCCATTACATATTCAGTCTCTGCACTGGCTCTTCACATTCTCTCATTTCTTCATGAAATTAGTTCTGCACAAATACTTTTCATTAGCTAGCCCAGATATTATCCACTTAGCTAGTTTTGTGTTAAACTTGCTTCTGTCACTCACCCAAAATAATCATTTAATACAATAACAATAAAACCTAATCACGACCGTAAGAAAATTTTTCATAGTAGAAAATTTGGAAAATAGAAAGGACGAGCTGAAATGTGAGAAGTTGTCATTGAAACATTCTGGAGGTGTACCGGTGCTCACTGTTTCCTCAGGTTTGTCTTTTCCTTTTGTTTGTTAATTCTGCAGCATTAATGGGGAGGAATATCAGATTGCCAGGGAAAATTTAACATAGAACAAGATGTTTGGGATGAGTCCTAGAATGGCATCTGGTCCACTATTCTATCTTTATGTAGAATCACACCGGATCACTGGATGGTTATTCCCAAAACCTACTGGAGAAGATTCAGCAACTTCTATTAGAATCCCATCACAATGTCTTCATGTTCCCCAACCCCTACCAAAAATAAAACAAAACAAATCAGCAATAAAAAACTGTGCGCCAAGGTTATATTACTCACGAGATACCATTTGGAAGTGCCATATTGATAACCCACTTGTTTCTTTTTAATTAAAAGTTATTTCTTAATGGAATACTGTCCTAACTAAAATTTTCTTTGGGGCTTCTGTAAAAGATAACCTAATTAACACACTCTAAATAGCATGTCCTGATGTAGTACATTGTACAATGGGTCTTTGGAAGTGTAGAGATTCCTTGCGGTTAAGATGAAAGTCTGACTTTTAAGAAACTGTAGAAGAACTGTAGGTTAATAGTTCTGTGATTAAAGACTGCGATGTATTTCAGTTGCTGCATGATGTCACCAGAGGGCACTCTTGACTTGCTCTCTGAAACAATTTTACACCGCCTCACAGCTACTATTTAACTTTTCTGAATATTTCATAGGTTTGATCAACTTATCTAGGAAAATTTCTGCCTGGAAAAATACGTAATTATAAGACATGACTTTATGGGCGCTTATGCAGAAGACATAGGCTGTCAACGTGGAGTTTGTGGTGCTGAAGGAATATTGATATTGGCAACGTCTAGGGCAAAATAGTTTATCTGTATATTTCTGGGTCTTCTTATAACATGAAACTCAAAAACTGTAAGCAACCATATTGCGTTAAATACTCATAATGCATTACTGTCCCATAAATCCCTTATCCTCATTTCAAGCTATAAGAAATACAAGACTTCTAATTTTTTTTTTTTTTTTTTACTTAAAACATTGATGTTGTTCTTCTCACTTGGACATTTTAATATGTCTGTCCTGCTCCCATTATCTGAGAAGTAACTATATCTTGTTAAAATGCTCAGACTATTACACCCAGGTGTTCTGGGCTTGGGATTTGAATGTATGCACCCACAAGTAAGGACAAATTAGATATACATTCCAAGAGAATTTCCTTCCAGATGTACTTTAGTGAAGAGGTATTTCTTTAATCTTATGTGTCACTAGTTAATATAATACCTTTCACTTTTATAATGCTTTATAGTGTACATGACCTTTGAAATTTGGTTCTCACAAAAGCCTTTTAACGATGGCGGATATTAATATTCTTATATTACAAAGGAATATACAACTGGGCTCGGGGAGATGACATTGTCTGCTCAGGTCACATAACCAGTCTGGGAGCTAGAAGAGACATCTCAGAATTCTGCTTCTAATTATTTATTCTCTTCTCCCATACACACCAGGACCAGGCTGTAAGCTTCTTTCTGACTGTTATTTAAGAAGCTACAGAAAGCCAAAACAAGTGACTGAGGGAATTGAAAGGATCAAAATCACACACCAACAGTGGTCAAATGGTACAAACTTCCAGTAATAAAATAAATAAGTCCTGGGGATGTAATGTACAGCATGGTGACTACAGTTGGCAATACTGTATTGCATATTTGAAAGTAGCTAAGAATCGATCTTAAAAGTTTTAATCACAAGAAAAAATTTGTAACTATGTGTGGTGATGGGTGTTAACTAGATTTGCGATCACTTCACATTACATACACATATCAAATCATTATGTTGTACACTTCAAAGTAATAAAATGTTATTCTGTGTCAATTATATCACAGTAAAAAGTTCCAAAAGTAAATGTTGATTCACCCAGAAAAAATAATTGTACACTAACCAGACTACCTACATTTGCTTTAATCTGAATGTCTCCATCTATGCCTACAGACTACTTTCCAGCCTAGTGCGTTTTGGGGCCATTGTTGAAGTCAGAATCGACTCCTTAATGACAGTGTCAACATTATCTGGGAACTTAGAAATCCAGCTTTACAGCCCTACCCCAGGTGCACCGAATCAAACTCTGGGGGTGGGGCCCAGCAAGCTGTGTTTTAAGGAGCCCTCAGGTGATTCTTCTGATGCCCACTCCAGTTTGAGAGTTTCCGCACCAGTTTTAAAGTTACATAATCTATGTGCTCTGAAATCCTATAGGTCTGTCTCTCCAAAATCTCAATCAACGCCATTTTGAAAGGGCTAGAACGGGTTTTTCAGCAAGCTGACTGCTTTGAGGGGTACTTTTGAGAAGCTCTTTAAATGGTATAAAAGGAAACGTTGAATGCTTGGTGATAAAAGGAACTAGCATAGTTCTGGCGTTGATAATAATGGTAACACGACTTTAAATCAACACAGCGTTTGTGAAGGACGGGTGTGGGGACAAAACCCCAAAAAACAGTTTCCAGGCTCTCGGCCTCACATAGAAAGGTGCTGGCTCGGGTAGTAAATGGCCATCAACTGTGATCAGATGCCAGCAGCTGTGGCTAGTTGGCCGTCAGCTGTAACCCGTAGGCCATTGGCCACTGATATAACTGCTGTGGCTACGCTAACAGAAAGGAATGGGGGCTAGCAAGAAGATGGTGGCTGGCAAGCGTGGACTGCTGTTAGGCAGATTATGTAGATCCTGCTTCCTGTGTCTCCAGCCCAGACGCCAGCGAGAATATATTGGTTTGACTCCCCTACTTATGGCTCCATGGGTGTTCCTTTTTGGCCTTACCGTGTCCTGCGTTCTTGGGCGGGGAGTGGGAGCTGAGACCCTGCACGACAAATGGCGCAGCGAGCAGGGTCCCCTGCGTGACTGCGACAACGGGTCAGGGATGGGACTGCCCTGGATAGGAAAGACAGCAGCCAGAGGTGGGGCAGCTGCTGAGACTTTGCGTAACTTAAATTGTCCTCAACAACAACAACAAAAATGTCCTGACCCAGTTGGACAGGCAGTGACGCGTGGAGCAAGGAGACACCATGTCAGACCTTAAGAAGTATGCACACCTGGCATTACGGGCATCAGAGCTAGAAGAGCCCTCACCTGCTCTAACCTCCTTTTACAGAGGAAACTGCGGCCCAGGTAGGTGATATGACTTCCCAATGTCCCAGCATTTTTTTTTTTCAGGCATACATATTTGTTAACACAAGACAAAGGAAATATATTCAATGAGTTAGTAGATCACTGTCCAGCCAGATGTTAAATTAAAAAATGTGTATCTAGTCCAATTTCAAATAAATAAAAAAACTTCATACATAATTATATAGCACTATAGTTTGAATTTGACATGTGAAAATTATGACAATAGGTAATTTAGGACTAAAAATTATTTGTATGTCTTTACACACTCTTCCTCTGGACAAACAATATGGCCCATCTGTATATACCTAAACCAGAAATGTATAAATGATAAAGAAAAGGCCTATTCTGTATTTGGGGTACTGCAGCTTCTTGCTCCAAGTACTGTCATTTTACATCAAAGCAGACAACAAAACCAACACTCAGGCATAGAGCCTGTTGGAGTTTGAGAGGGAGGTGTTAACTCCTCATTGCTTTGATCTGAAAGATTATGTCCCAGCCTTCTGTAGCACTCAGACCATGTCAGGAATCCAAGTCTTACAAGTCTCCTGAGTTTTTTAGAACTTTTTCCTCCCAATGCTCTCTGGGGTCTACATGAATTTCTCTCCATCCTTACCCATTGTGTGTTCCACACATATCCATCCCACCCACTCGTAGCGCTGGAGTGGTCACCATGAGGAGATAAGTAAGTAGCTCAAAATAAGTGTCAAAGGTTGACCACAGCTGAATATGTTCTTCCTTCTCTTCACCTCATGGAGATCATCATTTATCGTAACACAAGTGTTTTCCACCACATAGCCCCTTAGAGAGATGCCTACAGCCTACTTTCCGTCCTACTGTGTTTCCCCGAAAATATGACCTAGTCGGACAATCAGCTCTAATGCGTCTTTTGGAGCAAAAATTAATATAAATTAAAATATAAGACCTAGTCTTATATTTTATATTATATACTACATTATATTATATACTACATTATATTATATACTACATTATATTATATTATATTATATTATATTATATTATATTATATTTATTATTATATTATATTATACCCTGTCTTATAGTAAAATAAGACCAGGTCTTATATTAATTTTTGCCTCGAAAGACGCATTAGAGCTGATTGTCGGGCTAGGTCTTATTTTCGGGGAAACACGGTAGTGCTTTCCAGGACCACTTGTTGAAGTCAGGCTCAATTTCAGCCCACGTGTCCAGAGAGACTGCAGCCTGTGTGACCCTCTTAACAACATATGAAGTTACATATGCTTGGTCAGAGAACTAACTCTCCATGTTTCAAAACATAAAATAGGAAAAGGGGGTGAAGCTGGAAAAGTTATAGGAAAAAGGAAGAATAATAATGACCATTCACATTTACGCATTAAGTTTTAACTATGTCCCAATCACTAGACTGAGAATTTAACTTGCGCTACCTCATTTAATCCTCACCAGATTCCATCAGAAAAGAGCTATTACTATCCTCACTTTGTGGATGAGGACACTAAGCCTCAGAAGCCTGATAAATAATGTGGTCAAGGTCACACAGTCAAACAAATGGCCGAGCTCAGACCAAAGTTAGTGTCATTGCAAAAGAAGATTTCTTAACTACAGCCTTCCTCAAAAAAGAGAAGCGTAACAGCTTGTTGAAATTTGGACAATACTATCTTACACAGACACGGAAAACCAAGCTCAGCTCTGGAAGGCAGTTAGAAATGTGAATGTTTCTTTGCAGTGGGCTGGGCTCCCCTGCTTCAGCCACGTCTGTGTAAGCAGAAGAGGTCTTCCTGACAGATCTTTGCTGTACCTGTCCCTCAGGTACTGGCACTGACCCTAGGGCTCTTTACAAAGACTGTGGTGGCCAAGATGCCAGATCCTTAAGGATTTGACCTGGCAACAAAAGGGAAAAGGGAAAGGGGATGAGAACTAACATTTACTGAGTGCCAACTACATGTTGTTGGGAAAGGTTCTAGTGTACACATGAGGACACGGCAGCTTACAAAGGTTGAAAAACTTGCTGAAGACCACATGCGTCTGTCTGACCTCAATGCCGTGTCCAAGGAGGACTCTGCTTCCTTTTTCAAGCCAGTGCTTTAGAGCTGCTTTGAGCTAAGAGGGAGATTGAAGTGGGCAACATAGATAAGAAATGTTTGGAGTAGCATGTAACTAGGCCCCCACATTTTCACATGAACTGATAGATTATTTTAAAGGACAATAATCAGATTTTAGTTATTTTTTCTAAAAAATTGCCTCTATATAAATATATGTATAAAATATAAAGTATTTTATTATTCTTATAACATATATCAGTACTAATAAGGAGAAGAGTAAAACGAGAACAGGTGAGCCACCTTGAAAAGGGTGGCTAGTTCCCCAAGATAACAGAAGCTATTTTAAGAGACATGCATTCAGGACAGGTGAATATCTGGTAGTTCTTTTTACGTGCAGTGTAGCTGGCCCATTGGAGGGTTAGGCCTGAGGTTGGTCCCCTGTCTGACCTCCGTCAAAGGGGTATGTGTTTCACCTCAGTCAATCTCTGCATAAATGGCATAATTATATGTAACCACCAACAGACGGGAGCAGCTCTGTGTTTTCATTACTTGCAGAAAAATATCGAGAAGTAAATGGCTATCATTATTTCCCCCTCAAGGCTCCTTTCCTGTAAGAGCCATTTTATAGTCATGGGCCTTCCATTTACTCAGATGTCAGGAAGAGGAGTTTAGTTCATACCACATTTGGTTCTGTTGGCCTGTCATGCAAGGAGTCAGAGAGGAAAATCCCGAGTCACGGTGCTGCTTTCTCCAGGGAGCAGGCCCCGCGGTACTAAGCACCTCGGTGTGACAAGCAGCTGTGACAAGCAAATTGGGGGTAGTAAAAGGCTCCGCTGAAAAGTGGAAAGGGGAGTTGTCATGACGGAGTGAAGGAGGCTGGGAAAGCTTGAAGGTCAGTGGGGATATCTGGGACTCTAGTAAATAGCAAGGAAATGTAGTGTCTAATGCCCACAATCCAGGTGTGCAGCAACCCAGAGGAAGCTGGCACAGATGCTGGAACTGTGAAAAGGGCCCCAAAGTGGAATGAGAAAAAGGCCTAAGAGTAGAATAAGAGTATGGTTTGAAAGAAATAGGTTTCTTGGAGTTGTAAGGTGGAGCTAGGGAAGTGCCCAGACCAAACCTGCACTTGGCTCCTGGTTGCTCCCTTGCTGGCCATGTGACCTTGGACCAGTCACTCATCCTCTCTCGCCTTTCCTCCCATCTAAAACAGGGGTGCTAATACCTGTCCTGCCACCTTCACAGCACTGTGCAGTGTTCAGCTGTTGAGTGGGTAAGGGAAAGGGCCTTGTCAAATTCAACAATGGTCTAAAGGGACTTGGAGAACCTAAACAAAGGCCTCTGCTGGGGTTGTGACACAGCACACTACCAGATACACTGTGGGTGTAACTCTGAGGCAGCAGAGGGAGAGAAGTGGGGAAGAACTGACTCCAGACTGTGCGATTCTTTAATTGGGAGGTGTAGGAGTTTATCCTGAGGGCACTGCTAGAACGGGAGGTGCAGGCATTTCAGGCAGATGGGGTAGGTGATGAGCTCAGAGGATGACTGATGGTCACCGCCCTGGCTGGGGAGGAGTGGCTGGACATGGAAGAGCCCTGGTGGCCCTGCCAAACATGTGGGCTTTCCTCTGCAGGTAGGGAGGCCCCTGAGAAGGTTTTCATTTGTTTGCAAATTTTCAGATTAATAGTAGCACGAAGGTTGAATGGAAACGGCAAGGCTAGAGGTAAAGAAACAAGTTGGCGCTCGGTGGAAGACACCAGGGATTACTGCAGAGACGGCAAGTGAAGGTGCTTAGAGAATGGCAATATGTATTATTTCATTTTAAAATAATAATAAAAAAAAACTCATGACACGTTAATAGAAAGAACATTTTCCTTGAAAAATACCTTTTACCAAAAACAAAAAAAGGGATGAAGAGTAACACTGATGAGATAGGTAGCAATTTAACTCTTGTTTGTATCGATTAGCCTATGGTAAAATTGCTTTCCTTATGTCGTTTCTCTTAAAGTCGCAGAACCTATCGACAAGGTTAGGTGAGGACTTACTAGACATATGTAAGAAGAATGAAATTAAAAATATGCATATTTTCTAAGTAAGAAATTTATTTGATTAAATGACAATATATTAAGATACTTTAAAACTGTAAGGCTTTATTCAGACAAAATGTATATTTATTATAAAGTAAATGGTATCAATCTAATGGCACCTAAACACAGAAAGAATGAGTTTCCTATAAATAATGTGTCCATAAAAAGCATTCATAAAATCCTCATGTACTTTATTTAAAACGACGTTGCAACTGTAACAGAAAAACCTGTAAATAGTACTTAAAGGCAGGTTTCTTAAATGACACTTATGTCGATCTACACATGATAGTTATAGGTTCTGTGACAATCAAAGCATGGCTGCCCTCAGTGCGAAAATGTGTCCCATGAACAGAAACCATGCTTACACTGCAACCTCAAGCTCCCGACACAGTATCTTAGCCTTTCAAATCCCCCCTAATTTGAATGGAGTAGGTGAGAATTTCTAGTCACTCTAATTGGGAATCATTAGAAAAAGCGTTTGGGAAACCAGGGCTGCAACGATTGAAGGGAGGGGAAACTGAGGCATGGCAAGGTCAAAGGCATGGCAGAGCAGCTTTAGAAAAGACCAAGGAAACGGATGAAAGAAAAAAATGGCAGTGACTCCTCGGAGCTGCACCCTGGCGTCGGCAGGGAGGAGGACACTGGGCCCAAAAGGTCAGGACTGACCCGCACAGCCAAGTGCTCAGCCAGGCGCCACCTCACACTCGCAGGAGTGTCTTCAATGGAGGGCGGAGTCAACACCTGGGTGCACCAGAGACAGGCAGAGTGTGTAGGTTACATCAACTTTCCCCAGAGATTTTTCCAGCATCCTAGTGACTCTGTTTTGGGGCCATGATAGAGCCTGGGAGGCAAAACTCAGCAGCTGCAAGTTACAGAGCCAGAAAAGCTTCAGACATGTGGAAGGAAGGAGAACCAGACAGGAAGAAGGTGACGTCTCCTCGTGTGGACACGGATGGCAGAAAAGCACACAGGTGTCCAATGATTAAAGTGAAATTGAACCATAGGGAGCTACAGAAAAGATCCCAGAAAGCAAAGGATGGTAATGACAAAATAATTATATAGCACCCATTATTCCTAATTTAAGATACATAAACATCATTGAGGGTCTACCTAGTGTCTGTGCTATTATTTTATGAATAGAAGTATTTATGTGGGCTTTCAAAATATTACAAATGACACATACATTCTGGTATAAACCTGACACTCCAGATACAAACAACAGCATTGATGTTACATTTAAACATAGATTTGGGGTTATATATAGAATCATTTTTGCAGACCATTTTCTGAGCCTTGGTCACACAGCTAAGTGAGTGCCGAAAAACACAGGAAGCGTCTTATTGGTGGCTTTGGCAGCCAACATGCTTTTTTGTCTATGTATTTATGCCTCATACAAAGATATACTTGTTCATTTGTATAAATAAATTTAAAGTCATCCATAGGAGATCTTACACTTAAAACTCTTTCCTGTTTTCTTATCTGCTTCTTTGCTAACAAGTCTACGTGAGATGGCTACTCAGTGGCTTGTGGTTCCTTTGCTCTGAGTCTCATGACGTCTCAGAGTCCCTTAGACGTCTGTATTGGAAAATAGTTTCATGTTTCCCATCAAGCTAGGTGGCTCTTATAAGATTCCTAATCTTGAGATTACAATCTTATGAATGACACTGATGCGTATGTCCCACACATATATTTTAATAAACATAGTAAATGACTTTGCATCACCTAATTTTAGCAGTGTGCTTTTAAAAATGTTTGTTCCTAGCACTACAGAACATAACCTCCAAACACATCCAGGCTGCTCATCAGAGATGACCTCCTCCCCAGTCTGAAGTTGACAAAGTGAGACAAACCTGAAGATGAGTCAGGGTAAGGAAATCCCAAGTTTCTGTGGACTCACAGAACATTAAAAATGTGGCCTCAGCAGAATCTAAAATTACTTTCCACGTAGAGAAGGACGTAATCGCTAATTACTCTACAGAGTAATTATTCGTAAATTATTCTTAGGCATATGTAAACCAAATGGTCAACATGACCTTACTCCAACAGTTAAGGGAAAGCAGTAGTAACACCATTACTTCATAGTTGTACACATGATCTCAGGCACAGAAAGAGAGAGTTCAACCTAATACATCTTTACAATCTTAAGGCCATGGCTAAGTCATTCACTTTTGCTTCATTTCCCCAAAACAAATTTCGAATGTAGCATGCTGAAGAGATTGCTACAGTAGCAAATTGAATTCAGCTTTTCTACTGCGATGTTAAAAAGCCAACATTTGATAAAGCTGTTGGGAGCTGGATTCTCAGGTGTAGAGGTTTTCTCAGTGAGGGACCTAGCATGTAAATTTAACCCAAGTGAATTTATTAAAATAATTAGCTTCAAAAAAAAAAAAAAGATTTAGGAAAATGAGTGACCCTAGAGTAGCTTATATACCTTCCCTAACAGAAATTACCTCTTGGCCAGAGATGCTTCTTTTGGCTCAGCTTACCTGAAAATATTTTCATTTGGAACTTTTCTTAGCTATTTAACATAACAGGGGTCTGACTTGAAGCTGGTTCTAGTGGATGAAACGAAATAAACATCAGTGGGGTCTGATGGAGCATAGCTGATCCATGCCCAGTTTGGTGTCACAGTCACACTCACCAGGTTGACCACTGAGGTAAACAAACTTCCCATTTCCCACCAGCCATGTACCACCATTCCCCAAAACATGATTCTAGAAGAGAAGAAAGGTCTGGAAGCAGGCCCTCCCAGCAGTATGTAGGTTGGGTGCCCAAGGCATGGCCTGTGATGAGCTATCTGTCCCCACAGCTGTGTTCACACTTGCAGCTCTGACACTGGGTGTCTGGCACACATTTTAAAGAGACATCTAAGGCTCTGGAGGAACCATCTGAATCTTAAGAATCCTAACCAATGCATGAAGCTGTCCTTGTCAGTCACCTCATTCTGTGACACTTGCTTGGCCACCTGACTCTCCCGTCCTCCCTACCCCAAGTAAAGTGTCTCCCACACCAGAATGTGTGGGGCAAGATGGCTCCAAACCACCAGTAAGTTAGTTTAGCTGAAGGCTGACAGCTCAGAACGGCTTCCATCTGTTATCTTTCCTGCTTTAGGTTTCACACCAGTCTATAAATAGCCTAATATAAGGGCAATGTGAGAAAAATCTGATGAGTTTTGTCCATTATCAAGCTGTTTACACAATGCCCAAATAAGTAAGGTGATCTGGTGGAATAATATGTCTGGCCTGGGAGAAAAACAAACACCAGTCGAATAACGTCGTCCTCTAAAATTTTCCATCCAAAAAAAGAAAAATCAATTGAGCAAAGCCTGAGATTCCCTGCTTTTTAATGTTGCCTTAATCACCATTTCAAACTTACATTGTTAAAACTATCAAACGGACAGCGCCATGGCCCATGGAAGAGAACAAATGGTCTATGAGGAAGACTTTCCACAACTTGGAAAAATAAGTGAAAAGGCATTTACATTGACAGAACACTAAGATTTCTACACGTTAAAATGATAGTGTATCTAAAAAATACTGTGAAAATATATCTCTCAAAATAGAAACTAGGTTTAGTCAGAAGGCTCAGTAAAACAACTACTTACGAAGGTGACCAATAAAAAGGAGAGCTAAAATAACCTTCCCATTTTTGGACTCTTCCTCATTTCCCTGCCCTCAGACTGTCCCAGTCTGGATGTACTAAAGCAGAATAATCTAAAAGCAGTGAAAAAGTGCTGGTATTTTTCAGGATCTCTTCAAGACAATTTTCTTGGTAACTTGTCTCTTCTCTTTGATCAAGGCAACTGATGGACTTTAAATGTTTTTGGAGACACGAGTTCAAAGACCTCGTCATCACCTTCCACCCCTTCTTCTATTGGTTTCATCTTGGCAGAGGCTCGCTGGTGTGGGGATGACACATCTGTCAAAGACACAGAAAGGAAAACCACTTAATACACATCCTGTCTTGATGCTGGGATGATGTATTGATTATCAACTCCAAATGGAAAATAAAATTCCTTGGGAATCTAGAGCTGGTACCAGAAATGCATTTCCCTTAACACTGTATTTTCAGTTGAATTTTTTTTTTTTTTGAAAAGGGCACAGCTCCCAGTGGCCCATGTGGGGATTGAACCAGCAACCTTGGTGTTGTTGGCACCACACTCTAGCCAACTGAGCTAACCAGCCACCCGTAGTGTATTTTCAGTCCAGCATTTCAATAAAGTAACCAAGCCAAGTGATTCTCAATCATGAGAACAAATGTGGAACAAATTCCACTGCATGTGTTTGTATAATATGAGCTTCTCAGACATACTCAGTTCCCAGTGTGTTGCCCTAAGTCTGTTTAGGACTCAGAATGTCCCTAAATTAGTATCATACATGGTGCATGGAGACCCTAGAAAGCTGATTTAACTCCTAATTTCCCTAAGTATGGTTCTATTCTAAAACAATAGAAACTAACACCATCGGTAGAACTTTCTAAATGAACAGTTCTTGTTACCACCTGTCCAGCCACTCCCTGGACTGATATGGGAGATGGGGAGAGAGCAGGGAGAGAGTCCAGGCATGCAGGAGAAGAGCCAGGTGGAGGAAACGCAATCCGAAGTAGCAGCAGGGGCAAGAGCATCCCAGGGCCTTTTGGGATGCCATTTAATCAAAGGAACCAAGCAATACCTGATTCATTCATTCAGTCCCTCATTCATTTACACATTCACCAAATGCTTATTAAGCATCTACCATATAATGGGTACTACGCTTGATGTAGAAAAAATCTTGTGTAAGTAAGAGTAGAACTTATTATAGATAGGTGCATAGACTCCTCAAGATGCCTAATGAGCAGCTTACGTGAAATCATAAGCATCAACGCCCCTCCGTTACAGTCCCCACATTCAATGTCAGGATCCATTTTGTCAGGATCCATCTGCCCCACCCACACCTGTGCCATATTTCTGCTGCTCTGTAGCAGGGCTGAGTGGCGTTCAGCAAATGCTGAACTCAGGCTGGACATAAAGTTGATGATGGAAGAACAATGGATGAAATCTGACTCTTTAAATACTTGCTATACAGCAAAGGAGAGTAGCAGGATCCTATTGAGACACAAGCAATTTTTCCAGCCAGCTGTTAATCCCTGACGAGAGTGAGCAGCTGCCAGCAGGACGTGCCAGCACTGAGAGCACACTGCAGTCAGCGAGGAGGGTCGGGGCCAGCAGTAACCCCACCGCCCCATGGCAGGCTGCGTGACAGTGGTCACGCCTGGGGTTCAGGAAACATTTCTGGGGTTCAGTTCCCTGCTCTGCTTCTTCCTAGCTGTGTGACCTGCACTCCATTACTAACCCCCTCCAGGCCTCAGTTTCCATACCGGTAGAAAAGAGATATCCACAGGCCCTGCCGTATGGGGTAGATTAAACAAAATAAATCATGTAATGTGCTTAGCAGGGTGCTAGAAAATATTACTATATGTCCTTTATTATTAACTACATAGTCACTGCCATACATCTGGGGAAATGCCACTACCTACAGCCACATCTTCCAACATAAAAAGATCATAATTATACAGGCCTGGACTTTGGTATCACTTACATGTTTTTTGTACATACAAAGAAATTGTTCATCTTCAAACATTTACAGTCAATTAAAATACTGAATTTCTTGAAAGACAACTGACATAAACAGTAGAAAATAAGCGTGTATTAAAATGGCCCAAGAACCTAATTCTGTCACGAAACACAGCCTGGCAGAATCCTCCCAGGCACGTTCTTTTTATCCTTTTTCATAAAGGTGACATCAAACATACCAAACACAACCTCCAGTTTGCATATCTACTCGTGAACACTGTCTGTGTGACCTTGAACAGTTACTTCACTACTCTGTGCCTTGATTTCCCTGTCTGTGAAACAGGGATAATCATACTATCTACTTCCTATGGCTGTCAGGAGGACTACATGCATTAATATTTGTAAAGTTCTTCCTTAGATCAGTGCGTGGGAATAAACACTTTGTAAATGTTTGGAAATCAAGAAAACGAATGTATTAATATGCTCTTTGGAGGGCACTGGCCTAAATAATTAGAAAATTTGTTAAAATTCATCATTGTCCACAGGGATGGCAAATAAAGGGAATGAGACTAGTGCTTGAATAGGGGGTTGTGTTTCTCAATCTAAACTGCCCTGAGTGTAGCACAACCATCTTTTTTTTTTTTTTCAAAAAAAAACAATAGACATGGCTTCCTTCATAGTACTTCTAGTCTCAAGTTATGATTGAGTCTCATGAAATATTAACTTAGGATGAGTATTTGCAATCAGATAAAACCCTCAGAACAAACAAGATGGTATTTCTAAGAGCATTAAACCAAATCAATAATGTAGATCATTCAGACATAATTGTATAACACACATAAGAGAAACACGTCCAGTTTATTTTGACTGGGGAAGTGGGACTAGTTGATCTCTAGTGTTTAAGCCCATCTATCAAACCAGGGATGACATTCTACAGTATCCCAAGGCGTCTATGTACATTGGGGCCAAAATACTATCTGACCCGCTGACTACCTCACCAATCACTGCTTGTTTTCCAATGAGAGAGAATGAAGAGAGGACCCAGAACTGCTGGAAATGACCTAGTGTAAACTTTCCAAAAACTTTTAGCTTCTCTGTGAAAAAACTTATTCTGTTCTCACTATGTCTGCCTGGGAAAAGAAGAGCTGTGGTAGTTATTATATAACATTAAAGATAGTAAGGCAAGAGTCATCCACAGTGTGGGCGTGACATCCAGGGGTCGTCAGGTTGGGCCTTCTTCCCATCTACTCCAAGCTCTAATAAACTCATTGTTCCCCAAATCCAACCCATCCTTTCCCTCTTCTCCTCTTGCTTTTCTCTCCTCCTGGAATGGTCTCTCCACTCACATCCCCCCTACCACATTCCTGTCCATTCCTCAAGGTGGAGTTCAAACCCCACCTCCTTTCATTTGTAGTCTTCCCGTATCCTTCTGTGGGGAGACTGTATTCTCCTCTAAACAACAACAGCCCTACACATTCTGTACCAGATATGGTCCCAAGCACCTGCCTCTCTCCCTTATTGGAAAACAAGCACCTGGAGGGTTGTAACCACAGCCTCCTCTGTCCTGCAGCCTCTTAGAAGCACCCTACATATAGCCAAATCCTTCATAACTACTTAGCATATGAAAAAAAATCACTCCTCTGAAATGCTGCACTGGGCCTTCAGAAAGCTGATTGTGAGGAGGTGGGAAAGTTGCACGGCCATAATATTTCATCTCTGATGGGTCAAGCACCCACCCTATTAGTGGAGTATCACCAGCATTCAACAGTAAGCCCTCACTGTGGAGAAGGACTGTTCCCACTATTTTGTATCATGTCCTAAGGGGAATCACTTTCATATAATTGCCTGATTGGACTGTTTACAGCAATAAGTGTACTGTCCCCTCAAGTAACTGTCAATAAGGTTCGTCAATAACATCATCTGCTACCAAATTTTCATCCAATCAGCAAAAAGAATCTTCGAGTGACGACCAGGTGCTAGGGGCTGGGTTAAATGCTGGGAAATAAAAAGGAATTGGACGTAGTCTGACTCTTATTTGTCAGGAACTCGATGCACTTTTCAGAGTAATTCATCCTTATCTCATCCATACTATCATTTCTACTTTATACTCAGAAGCTAGAGCAAAGAGAACCTGAACAACCAGTGAAAGCAAACAGAGTGGGGGAACTGCTATGGATGAATGCCTTTTCTCACCAGGGAGTGCACTACTTTGAAACATATTCAGGCAGGATAAACCAGGTGGCTGTAACAGCCTGTGAGATTGCATTTTTCTACTAATGCTCTTTTCACCTGGAGAATACTAGATTCACTTTTTGTTGGTGTGCGTTTACTTTTTTCTTTTCTTTTTTTTAAATTCATTTCAGGTGCACAAAACAATGTACTAGTTGGACATTTATCATTTATATCCCTCACACATTTCATTTCAGGCTCTGTGGCTGGGTTAGAGCCCACAAATCCCCCCAGATCTCAGCTCCCACAACAACGGCGCCTGTTGCTCTTTCTGCAGCCCGACATGCACTGAAGGCATCGGCAGCTCGGCCTGACTTGTAACTGCCAGAAGCTACTCAGTGCCAGCAGGCTGCCTGGCCCTTCGATAGGAATCCGCCGCTTGCAGAGAGTATCCACACTTTGTACCAACTTCAGGTAGCCTGGGCCTCCTGTCCCACCAAGGGCCAAGCACCTGGCCCTACCTGGGACTCTGCAGATGTCATGGCCAGAAGAAAGGCGGGCTTCCCCTCAGGGGAGCGACGGGCTCCCCTGGCCTGAGACCCATGTTCTCCAATCTCAGTGGGAGACCTGCTGGTTCAGTGGAAAGACTTAGAGGCCATTACTACACTGCTAGAAATCATTATTTTGTCCACTATAAATCCAAACCCAATCTGGAGTATGCACACACACACACACACACAAAGAGAGAATATTCTGCTTCAAGGGAACTAATTCACATTTCACAAGTTGAACATTAATAAATTCTTTCTACATGTTTGCCTGGGTTTTCATTAATTTTATGCACTGATCATCATCAGAAATTTGCTCAGAAGGGCCAATACCTTACCCGAAATTGTTAAAACAGTTATGTCAAGAGTTACCCTTGCTTGAGGGATGTTTCAGATTATACCAGGTAGAAAAAACAAACTTCTGTCCAAAAGACTTACAAGTCCCTCCCACAGAGAAGGCACAGCCAGGGGAGCAGAACTTACTAGAGCTGTACCCCACATTCCCAGTGTGTTCAGGTGAGAAAGAGAACCGTAGCACCATGCAGCAATTCCGTGGTTGAGAAAGAAAAACTCAAACTCACAAACATGGGCTTGGGCAACTGTAGAAGACTGAGACTTAGAGGAGCCCGGAACCAAAGAGAAGACACTTCCACTCGGGCCAGAGCACAGCAGGTGACACCACCATGGACACACACGGGATTTGGATCCGGGAAGCAGTCTTTCCTCAGCAGACCTGTTCCGACAGCAGCTAGTATCGGATCCTAAGTGATGGGGACAGGGGCTTGCTTTTAAAACCCACTGCACGTCCTTGAGGGTCGTTTGGAAAGTGCAAACTGGCCATGGGCCTCTGTGAAGGATGGACTCAGGCCATCCCACCAGACCCTTTTCTGTCTCCCTAAAGTCCCTAGTCAGGAACCACATGTGAACCAGGGAGTTCTTGTGTAACTGTCAAAATTTCCACCTTGCACAGTAAAAAATCAGGTAAAAGAAATCCCCTTTGATAGAATTCGGTCCTTAGTAAGCTTCTTTCCATTTCAGTGTGCTTCCAATTATGAGAGACCAAGAGCCTCTCCTAGCAAGTCAAAGTTAAACAGACGTATGTATTGGTCTTAAATGACCAGTGAAGGTCACCCCAGTCCAGAGCATAAATAAGCGACATCAAATTTGATCTTCATACAGTACTATGACATGAAGTTCATCAAGTGACTTTTTTCTTTGCTTCAGAAACACACTTGCTAAAAAGGAGCCACACTTTTGTAAATTATCCAGTATAATGTAAGAGTTCCCCCATCCCTCCTCTTTTGAACTCGGATGACATTTTCTTCATTCCTTTCAAGGTGTTCTTATTCTATTATGTTTAACCATCTGGCCAACAGCTTTAGCAAGTAATTAAAAAACCTTACAGGGGTTTAGAATTTTAATTAGATTATACAATTTTTTGATGAATGGAGATGGGGAAGGATTTAATGGCTTCTTTGCTAGAAAGGCTGATCATCCTTTGTCCTGCCTCTGATTATTTACATAAGCTATTTCTAAATTTAAAAAATTTTAATTGAGATCATGAGATATTTCTAAACTAAAGAAATTGAGTTTGGATTGAAGCTTTCTGAACAATAATGTTGAAGGGTAGGAATGGCCTTTGTACCTAATTTTCCTTAGAGGGACTCAGCACCAGCAGTGACAAATTAGGGCAATTGGGGAGGTTGGAGGAAGTTAGTGGCTCCCATGAGGAGGTTTTCTCTGGCCCCAGGAGTCATCCTCAGGCCGATGCCTGACTACTCAGATGGGTACTCAGGGCTCTGAGCTGCATGGCAACAGGCGTGTGCCGCCAAGGAACAGCGCCAGTCCTGCAGCCACTTCCTGCCCCAAAGAGAAAGCTCTAGAACCTCAGAGATGGTGGACAAATTCAGGAGAACAGAGAAGGCATTTCCAGGATAGCAGACGTGTAACAGACCGAGAGAATGACCAGTCTAGGGTGAGGGAGGAGAATGGGAGAAAGATCTCTGAGAAAAAGGGAATACGGAATTGCTGAACTGAGAGAATGAAGATATAAGACAAAGAAATGCAAGGATAAGGAAAAAGAAAGGCAGCTAGAGATACCCATAAAAACAAAAAGCAATATGAAAAGGCATGATTCAAATATGAAGCAATCACTCAGTGGTTTTAAGAAGGAACGAAAGGGAATTCACCTAAAGGAATGGATAAGAAGCTAGATGATACTGGGGATATAGTGAATGAGATAGCCCCACAAGCAAAGATAAGAATAAAAAAAAATTAGGGAAAAAAGGAGGGTCAAAGCACGAAGTAAATTGGTATGATTTTTGTGTTGTGTACAAAAGCAGAATCCGTTTGTACTTGATATTAGGAACAGTCTCCTTTGAATAGAGTCATGACACTGGAACCAAAATTAAAGACATGTAGTCACAGCCCATTATTTGTTCTGAATAAAGCATAATAATGTCAACATTGTTTATTTGCTTTAAGCTTTGCAAAATAACTCATAGATAAAGCAAGGAAAACCTAACTGCAGTTATTAAAGAGAATGGAATGTTTAATACCACTGAACTGTACACTTAAAAACGGTTAAGCTGGTAAATTTTGTTAGGTGTATGTTATCACAATAAAAAAATTAAGAAAAAGAAAAGAGAACAGAATATATACGCTATTGATTATTTAAAAGTTAAAGAAGAGATCCACAACAGTTTGAAGGTAGAAGGGAGAAAGAATAAGACAGTCTAGTGATGCTACAGTTCTCACCTTAAAAATGCTTCAGAGAGAAAAAGAAATAGAGCTTTAGTGTGTTATTTAATGTTACAAAAGTCAACAATAAAAGGATAAAAACTAGTGACATCACCACACTGAGCAGATGGGGAATAGTAAATTAAAAGTGAGCTAAGTTAGTGATAAAGGTTATGTGGCTAAATCAATAAATAACAGCATATTATTTAGCATTTTGGACAAAAATTGTTCCAATGTGATTGCTCCTCGGGAGTAGTTCGGCGGGGGTCAGTTCTTTTCATTGAAAGACTTTTTTTTCACTGTTTGGTATCTATGTATATATATTTACTTGATAATTTTCAACTTTTTGATTAAAAGATTACACATGTATAACTATCAAATCCCTTTACAGGCATTTTACAGGTGAGAAAATGATGTGGGAGGATAGAGACCATCTAATGGATTGGTGGAGGGAGGGGGTCCTAGAGACAGAGAGCACAGCCCCTACTGCCTTACTGGCTGGGGGACCAAAGGCCCAGAGGAGATAAATGTCATAGTCCTCAACCCCAAAAGGGGAAAATGCAGCACGTACCTCACTGGGTGTTTGTGAAGATTAAACGAGGACACGTATGAAGTGGTCAGGGTGTACCTCCTGCTCCAGCAGTGGGTGAATATCCCCAAACAAGTTTATACCCACGTATGGATATGGATATTGGTAAGGAAAAAAACAAAGCAAGAACTTAGAAACAATTCAACACTTCTTTGTTTTAGGGCCAGCCGAGTAGCCTTGACCTGGTTATTTAACCTCCCCAAACTGTACTCTACTCATTTACAAAGTAGGGGGTGCTGCTTTCCACTGGCCATCTTGGTGGGTCTGAGAATTGTTTGTGGGCTCTTCTGTATTCCTGCAGCCTGATCACATCTCCTTTTCTCTACCTCTCTGTATAATTCATGTAAAGTTTGTTATTTATGAGTCTACAGTTCTTCACAAGGGGAATGAAATACAAATTGAGTTGAACAGATTATTTTATGAAACCAACCTTGAAACTAAGAATGCTGTATTGGCTTTTTTGTATCTTTCTAGGAAAATAAATAGGTAAGAGAGCTGAGAGAAGCTCATTATGTCAGATACACTGCCAGTGTTTGCAGACAAGAATACTAACTGGATGCAAGCTAACTTGACTTGAAACATATTTGTGTGAGTAGGTCATATACAATTAGTAAACTGTCCAGAGAACCATCTTGACGTTAATAACAAAACAATACTTGAAAAGGTTTTTTTTTTCGTCAGTAAGAAATCTCTCTCTAAATATTTCATAGTGTCTTTTTAAAATAATAGATTTTAATTATAATTTCTGAAAAAAACAGATGGTTTATACTAACAAAATCTTTTAAAGATGAGTTCCAACTGACTCAGGATTTAAGAAGCAAACAAATAAACCAAACAATAGGTTATTTAAGCCCAATTAAATAACAGTTCTGCACCTTTAAAGGAAACATAATCTGTCCTCTTGTTGCCATGACAATGCCTGTGTTCAGCATCACTTATCAGTGATGGAACTGCCAAGTACAATCAATCTGTGTGTGTGTGTGTGTGTATGTGTGTGTGTGTGTGTGTTTATACATTGCATGTAATGAGCTAAACCTCACACGGAAGAGAAGAGACAATAAGATGACCAGGTACGCTGATAAGCACCTTGGTCCAGGAGCAGAGAGAAGAAAGCTTATATCCATATGAGAGCATGCAATCCTTCTCACATGTTCTGAACACCTTGTCCCTTCTGGTCCTCCTGTCACACAATCACACTTCCAACCATGAAACTCAAGTAAATGAAGCAAGCAAAAAGAGTTAAATTAATTGGGTTAAAAGGCACTGAATCAACAGATAGGAACTATTTTTTTTCCTCAGGCTATCTTGTTACTTCACTTTCTTCCCTTTAAAAGATAATTTGATGTGGAATACAGAATCTGTGGAGCAAAGAGTAGCGATTTTGCTCTGGATTTAGCATCAGGTGACGTATAACAACAGAGCACAACATGAGAAATGGGATCAGTAGAAATTTCATTGAAATAGTTCACTTAAAGTTTCCCTTCACCTTTTCCTGAACTGCATTTCTCTTTAACTGAACATTATGTATGTTATGAAATATGTTTGTAGCCCTATATCCCATACTGGTCAAGATCTTTAAAATAGTGCCTTCACCAGAATCTATGCAAGCTCCTAGGTCTACCTACTAGCGGACAGGAAATACAAGAAACATCTTCATTACCCCAGGAGGATGCAATCAACAAAATTCCAGAATGTATGGAATTCTACAGCATCGCCACTCAGAAGTGTAGTGCTTGGGCCAGCCACACTGGCATCACCTGGATATCTGTCAAACAGGTGGACTCCCAGCCCCTAACCCCAGCCTGCATCAGAATCTTTAAGAAGATCTCCAGCTCATTCCTATGCACATTTCTGGGTAAGAATCAGTGTTCTACAGGACAAACAAACAAGCCCGAAACAAAACAAAAACGCAGAAATACACACAGAGAGACAGAGAGAGATGAAGGGGGAGCCCAGAGATTAAAAGAGACTTTAGAGGTGTATCAACAAAACGCAGTGGCTACATGCTGATACTGATTTGAAAAATAATTATGAGAAGTGTTCACATGCAATTTATTGTTTAGATCTACTTCGGTATTTGAGTTAATGACTAGTTTGAATCATGTAAAAGTCATTTAATTAAGAAAAGATATAAAATAAATTTAATTTTTAGAGAGTAGCATTGCTCGTAATTCTGGAAATACACACAAGACAAAGTGAAAGCTAACCAAAAGCTAAACGACTGGAGAATATTATTGGATAATTTTAAATGTTCCTATGTAGAACTCTTGTACAAAGAATAAGGCAAAAATTTTCACTGAAATGAAAATTAAGCAATCTACGAACACCTGTTTGCAGCACTACTTGGTCATAATGACAGATCAGGGGATGGTAGGCTTCTCCAACGAAGTAGGACTGAAGGGAAAGAAGTGACTTTGGGCGAGCCACTGCCTCCTCACTGAGTGCAGGCGGACACAACTGGAAAGGAATCAGAATCAGGTTCAAATGCAACAATGGGTGTGAAAGTGACCTGTAAACTATAAAACACTAGTCAAATGTTATATGCATTTCTTTTCTTTTTAAGACATAGAGACGATATGGTCTAACAGCATGGGCTTTGGAATCAGATGGGATACCTAGGTTTGTATTCCAGTACCTCCCCCTGTGGAACTGGAACAAGTGAATAAGCATCTCATATTTCCAGTGTCCTCATCTGTAAAATGCAATATTATTCACTGGGATCCAGTGTTATTGTCAAAATACCTGCTTTCCCTCCCTCATCAGGACCCTTCCTGTGCAGCCCCTGCAGGGTTGAAGATTCATTCACTAATGGCGGTTCTGGCCAAGTGACTTCTCTGGTGCAGGGAACATGAGTGGAAGTGGCTGGCAGGTGCCACTTCCAAGCAGGGGCATAAGAGCCATTGGATGATTCTGCCACCACTGTCTTCCCTCTGCCAGGATAGGCAGTGACCCAAACAGTACTTGCTCCTTCGGCGTCTCAGAGTGAGTTGGGCACCAGCCTGGAGCGGGACCCAGTGTGCACATGAGTGAGAAAGCAGCCTGTTCATCAGAGGCAGAGATTGGGGTGGGGAGGCGTCTGCTAATGCCGCCTCATCTAGCAAAAGCTAATATACCTCCCCCTGTGCAGAATTATAGTGAATATTACATGTGATTATGTATAGAGAGTGCCTGAAAAAAATAATAGTTGCTACTGTCAATTAATGTTCGTTCTTTGTTCATCATTAGCATCACAAAGCTGATGCCACCACTGAGAGCAGCTGCCAGGCTGTCCCATGTGCACATCAGAAACCTGGAATAATAAGCGCTTAGTCACTAGTTTTAGGGACCTACCATTTACTAAGATCTACTACATGCTCAACATGTGATAAATTTTGTTACGTCAGCCTAACAGTTCTAAGAGGTTGGTTTTGTATTCTCTGTCTTACAAGAAATGTAATTTGTAATACGGAGAAGTAGATGACACATTGATGGGTCTGAGAGAAGAAAAACAAAAATAGCCTTCAGTAGTTCTGAGCTAAAACCTAAGTAAAAAAAATAAGAACTAACCAGTTTTTAATGAATTACGTGCTACAGTGAATTAAATAATTCATAATCAGTGTCAGTGTTGTGCTTACATCCTAACGTCTTTCATTAAACTGCAGGAGTGAAGCTGAGAGACTCAGAATGAGGACTCATCAGAGGGAGGCAAGACTGTGGCTTTGTCGTGCAATCCACACACACACACACACACACACACACACACACACACACACACACACACTCACTAAGAAATACGCATAGTTATGTAGCTAGATACATTGGTATCATCAATATGTAAGATCTTGCATAATAAACCTGAGGCTAAATAATTAAACAACTTAAGCAGGTTGTTTTTAGTAGAGCAAAGTACAACTAGACAACGGAACAAGAGGACTAGAAGTTGAAATGTGAGCCTGCACTCACAGGCAGCACACTTCTTTACAAACACTGAAGTTTGAATAATCCATGCAGGGAATGGCTGTTTGGATAAAATTCATGATTTACTATAAGGAATAGGGAAAGAAATACGCCAGGAGTTATGACCAGATGTAGGCCTGTGCTGACAGGACAGCTCAGGTCAGATTAGAAAGGTCATGGACTTACTCCAAGTCACCCATCTAATAAGTATTAGAGCAAGACCCAGGTCTGGGTGCATAACATGTGTGGTCAATCCACTGAACACCTGGAAATACAGGTTTCCGGCGGCAAGTACCATACAAACATTAATCTTGAAAACATATATATTTTTTTAATTTATTGGGGTGATAATTGTTAGTGAAATTACATAGATTTCAGGTGTACAATTCTGTGTTACATCATCTATAAATCCCATTGTGCGTTCACCACCCAGAGTCAGTTCTCCTTCCATCACCATATATTTGATCCCCATTACCCTCATCTCCCTCCCCCCACCTTGAAAACATATTTTAATTGTATTTAAACAACATACTCTACATAAACTTTTTTCCCTCTAAAATGGTTTTTACCCCCAAAATATTTAGATTATATAATAAAATACTACAGAAAAACAAAACTGATTTTAAGACAACAAATGCTCATAAATGCTCATTATATACTGCTTGTTGTCGGTGCTTTCTAAGCAAGAGTGTAGAACTAAGGGGGGAAAGTAAGAACTACAAAAATAAGCTATTCTGTAGGAAAAATAATTCATACAATATTAAACTGCAATTCCCTTTCTGCTGACTTTCTCAATATAGTAATCACTATGCATGCAATTAAGATGGGTCCAGCTGAAAATGCTTATTGACCACCAAACTGTTTTAACAAGGCAGGGAAACATTTGATATGCTAGTAGATTGCATAGTTTGGTCAAACTCAGTTACTTTCAAAAAGTTACTTGGGAATAAAATACAACCATTTCCAATTTCTCAGTTGTATTGCTTCTGAAATCTTCTTTAGGTCCACAGAGCATTTCTATGCCTAGACTTTGCTTTGGAAGCTTATACCAATTATATGGTCTTGTCAAGTCCAGGCTCTCCTGACCATGCAATACTTAAAATCCTTAATCCAATTTATCTAAAGCATCCAAAGTTGGAAGATCATTTACATAAACATTTAGGATTGTTGAATGTGTATCTGTATTTACTTAAAAGTTACTCTGGATTAACATACAATTGGAAATATTAATAGTTTTCAGTCTATGCAATGGGAGAATTTATCTTCTTGTTATTTTACATGAATTTGTTCAAAGTTCTTATACTATCATTCTAGGAATAATTATTGAAATAATTTTAGCAATTAACTCTTGAAATAATTTAGTTTCTCTCATTTTACTTATTAATCATCAATATCTGTGTCGTCATTGCTGCTTAAAATGTTTTACAACAATCTAAACAATGGAAGGATTTTGGAAAATTTGACTCTTGATGGATGTGTGAATGAGGTGACTCACAGGGGTGTTGAGTGGCCTACTCTAGGAATATTCCATTATTAGATCACCTGTTAACTCTTGGTGCTCACACTTAGATAACCAGGCCAGCAGTAAAACATCCAGCAGGTGCTTGCCGCCATTTTTGACACACTACTAGGTCTAGACTTTCGCTAGAACTAAAATCTTGAAAACAACAAAGCTGAATATCCAGTAAACCATGAGAATCTCTTTAACATTATTCCAGTGAACCAGTATTTAAGAAAATTATATGGCAAAACAATTTATGAAATAGAGATAAAAGTTCTACAGTTGCATTTTAGCTGGTGCGCAATATAGAAAAATTGATTATTTCTATTGATACCTTTAGGTTACCAAATAGTTACTTGCAAAATTATTTTTCTGATCAAAGTTGTCATTTGTCTATTTCCAATGACATCCATCAGAATCCCAAAGTATTATCAGTTTAGGGATAACTTACGAAGAGAGGACACGCTGGAGGTGCCCCGAAGAAATTGATGTAAGCCATCTTCGCTGTCACTGGAGCTGGCTATACTATTCCTCATTTCCAGCATGGAGATCTGCGTGCAAAGGCTGAGCTGGTGTTCCAACTTTTTGGTCTTCTGCAAAGCAAAGTTGTAAGATTTATGACATCTATAAGACTTAGAGCATATATTCCCTGTCAGCAGCATTTATGTTTCCTTGAAATAAAAGACTACTGGTACATAGTAACCTAATAAATACCTCATACATGTTAGCTATAATTTTTATTATATTACTACACATACATTATAATAAATTTAATATACTCAATTGCCTATTTATGAACCTGAAAAATAATAAGCACCAACCTGATTTGATAAACAGCCTAGATAAGATGACCCTAAGAGAGCATATCCCATACTCATAGTCCCTGGAGAACAGTACTTATCACAGAAGCAATGTTTTCAACGTTCTCTTCTGTGATTATTTTAGTTTCCTTCTAAACAAACATGAAGAAATGAAGATCAAATTGCAAATTGTTGAAGACCTATACAACTCTGAAATTCCTAACTGAATTGCCACAGGCTTCCATCCCATACCTTTCTTATCACTTAGGGGCTTTCTGGAAGTGATCCTGATAGGAGGGTGAGGAAGACAGGAAGACACCAGGGTTAAAATGCCAACTTCCTGCTCACTGAGGTTTGTCAGCCTTTCTCAGTCTGTAACCCACCCCCACCAGCACCCCCACCGCCCAGGCTTCCCTGGCCGACTGCACTCCCCACTCCCTCCTACTCACTTACCAACTTCCTTAGGTCACTTAGAAGACTCTCTATGAGGAAGATAGCACCTCATCACCACAAATGGAGATTCTGACATTTAGAGACACCTCTAGGTAACGGCAAATATAATAATTACAAAATATTCCCTTGCTCTTGGGAAATGATTCCCTGAAGGTTCTCTGAATTATAGCATCCCTACTTAACATATAACTAGTCAATGAAAAATCAGAAAAATATACAGAGGGTGCCAAAAATATGTGTACACATTTTATGAAAGGAAAAAACTATTAAAATTGTAATGCTTAGTATATATGGATAACAAAAGATGAATACAAGTCCGGTGCATACATTTTTTTGGCACCCCCGGTATATTGCATAAAGTGAGGTATCCCTCACTATACATATTTATTTAACAAAATAAACACACTCAGAAAAACACTTACTTTATCATTTAAGGTGGGGTCATTCAATGAGTAGAGCTTATTTGTAATGTCTTTTCCTATAAGATACCTAAATATTTCATATAGAAAAGGTTCTGATTCCAGAAAGTAAGTTAATCTTTCTCTTGACCAGCATAAAAATCTGCAGTTATCATCTGCAATAATGGTGACCTGCCAAAGAACATAGAAAGAAAAAAGTACATCTATGTATATGAATTATGATGATAGCAATTTGGGGGAAGGGAAGAATAGAATAACTTAGTGGATATTATTATAGCAATGATTTGTCATATTAGTTAAATTAAAATAAGATCCACATATGCAAGCTTCTGTAACTACATATTAGATCATTTTTAAAACCAAGCATTAGGCTGATGTTCCAATTGGACATACAATTCATGGCTCAATATTTCTTTACACCCCGAAGATTACAACAGAGGTTTAAGAATACAGTTTCAAGCAAAGGACCTAAGGTAAGATTTGTGAGGCGAAGTAATAATACATGAAAGACGTTCTGCCAGTTGACTCTGCAAACACACAGTAATGAAACAACTGAGTCGTGAACTGGTTTTAGGACAAAGGCTGTTACTGATAAGTATGACTAGTGAGGGTCCTTCTGTCATGGGTATTTCATTTTTTTTTTAATTAATTTTATTGGGGTGACAATTGTTAGTAAATTTACATAGATTTCAGGTGTACAATTCTGTATTACATCGTCTATAAATCCCATTGTGTGTTCACCACCCAGAGTCAGTTCTTCTTCCATCACCATATGTTTGATCCCCTTTACCCTCATCACCCACCCCCCACCCCCTTACCCTCTGGTAACCACTAAATTATTGTCTGTGTCTATGAGTTTTTGTTTCTCATTTGTTTGTCTTGTTCTTTTTGGTTTATATACCACATATCAGTGAAATCATAGGGTTCTCTGCTTTTTCTGTCTGACTTATTTCACTTAGCATTATTCTCTCGAGATCCATCCATGTTGTCACAATGTCATGGGTATTTCTTGAGTGTGACCTTTCAAGGCTAGCTCCAAACTGGAGCTAGCTCAGAACTGGGAAACCATACCCTTTTCTTAAGTATTGTTACATAGGAAAACGGGAAAGCACTGTAATTGCACTACACAGAGTTCAAATATTCCTTAAATAAATCCTTTCTCCAGAGTGAGGGACCATGCCCTCACAGCTCAGTGTCAAGAAGCCCTGCCTCCCACACAGACCCTCCACCTATCAGTACTTCTCTGAACTTCACGTGGCACTCACATCCCTGGATCCGAACATATCTGTCTCTCCTGAGCACTGAACAGGAGGGACTATTCATCTTGACGTCTGAATGTCTGTCTTCCAACACCGAGTGGTCTCAAGGCACATTTATTGTATGAAGTAATTGACAAATGAACACAAATACCATTGAAGGCAAAAACCATTTTACATCTCAACATTAAACCCATTGCCTATCCAGGTAGGAGATGAATAAAAGTTTGTGAAACTGACATGAAGTCCTATCTGTGCCTCACAGCAAATATTTTCAAAGGAGCTCTTTCCCCTTTGTTAGTCACAAAATTAAATGCATTTTGGATGAAAAGGGGGTATTTATACAAGAGACATAACAAATCAAAACCCAGCTTCTCTCCTATGTCAATAGCTGAAATCTGACCTTCAGCAAATTAGAGGGTTTGTCTACTTTAAAAAGTGGGTCAATGTTCCTAGAAAACACAGTTTGCCATTACTTATTACATTAAAAGTAGGAATCTCCAAAATCAAACACATTTGGATTTAAGAAATCTATCAGTAGCTCTATGAGCCCATAAAGCACTAAATTCCAATCATTCTTCCAACATATATTTTTATGCACATACTTAATGCCAGATACTGTTCAAGGCACTGAGGTTATGATGGTGAACAAGAAAGACAATATCCTTGGGCTGTGAAGCTTACATTCTAGTGGAGGACGCAGATAATAAAGAGCTATGATACCCTCAGGTGAAAATAAGTATTTTTGACAAATACAGAACAGGGGACAGTGGTAGAGAATGACTAGGAAAGGACAGTCACACATAATGCCACTCATTTTATATGTGTATGATACTTTTAAATATTTAAGGTGCTTTTATATCTGTCATATAAATGGATCCTCAAAATTGCCCTAAGATAAGACAGACAATATTCTTCCCTGTCATTTAAATGCCAAATGAGAAGCACCAGAAACTTATTTATGAACACATGTTAGTGGTGGAGTGAGCACTTCTGATTTCCCGCTCAGACACCAGGCCCTACCCAACATGTCCAATATTCTTCAAGATGATCCTATGGAAAGTAATCTGGACAAGTGACCACAAGTTGGCTCACAGTCCATCAAGAGTCCCTCATACAAAGAACAGCTGGACACATGTCATGAAGCCTACATCCTAGTGGAGGAAGCCAATAATAAGTAAAAGCGTATGACAAAAGACAGATAAGATTTATAGGAGAAGTGTAAAACCAAGTCACTCCTAAAGAGTTCCCAGAAACAGTAAAAGGTGGGTGAGTAAATGCAAGGCGACTGAATAATATTCTATAGGACTGATTAGAGAAAGGCGAGCACTGAGTACTCACAGTGGCCCAGCCATGCACCCAAGGGCTTGAAAAAAGGGTTTGGAGAGTTGAGAGCCCTTCATTTTGCAAAGGTGTCATCCATAACTTTGGAAAATATAATTCAATGTATGGGGGGACAGGGAATTAAAAAAGGAGTTGGCAATCATCTGGACGAGAAGAAATTATATCTAGGTGATAGATAAGGCATTTAACTTCCTTTCAACCATTTTAATAACCTCATTTCCACTGAGGCAATGATTACTTTTAATATGATCCTACAGTTTGTTTAACAAAGCCATTGCTTATTGATGATTGAAGAATACTTTAAACATCTTTAAACATTATTATTACATTTAAATTTAAAAATAGTATTCAAATAATAAGCTATACCTGCAATATAGCTTATAACTTACAAGCCCATAAGAGCAGGCATTTAGTCGGAAGTGGGTAATTACGTAGCATATTGGCTGAGGTCATTTTACTTGATAGCTAATGCTTCATTTCTGCCAAATAGTTTTATTTAATGATTTCCTGTCACAACAGTCAAGTAAAACATATTTTTAATGAGGAATATCTAAAGCTTCTGTAAAGTAAATTTGCATCTTGAGTTATCAGGGTACCTCAGCAGTGCCATGCTTGAGTTCTTGTGAAGAATTTTAACTGAAGAAATAAAAGCAAACAGGGCAGTGGACACATAAAGTAATTTCTTTCAGGCAAAGTTAGACCAAGCATTAGCTGTGATTACCTCAAGGTACTGGGTCGGTCCCTCAATTTAGATTCCAAACCAATTCCACACCCTCAAGAACAAGGGTGTCTGAGGGAACCGTAGAATCAGAAACAGCAATCTGACAGTATGACTGGCTGACCGTCCTCAGGGAACAATTTATTATTTTCTTCATGTATTGTACAACATTTCATACACCAGGAACATGAAAATGTCCCTAAAGTGATCTATTCAAATAATTCTTATTGAGTTCTTATTGAGTTCATAAGCATTTAAAATATAGCAGAGTCAAAACTGGCAGATTAAATTGCTTCGCAGCTTTACCGAAAGATTTACTTAATATTAGGATAAACTTTTATTTAAATACCAGTTAAAACTTAGTGTTCATTTATTTCACAAGAGCTTGGACATCTGCCTCTGAGACATTCTTGTTCCCTTAAAGTCATTATGCTTTGATTTTTGGGCTTCACAGTACAGGACATGCTTTTGACTATGGGAAGGCAACAGCAGGAGATAGATACAGAAGAAAAACATGTAAATGGCAAAGAAGAAGAAGCCAAACACAAAAGATGACTCCTATCTTTTGAGTTTTTTAAAAAAAGATTTTTATTAAAATATAGCTAACAGACAATATTATATTAGTTTCAGGTAATACACAATAGTTATTCAACATTTATATACCTAAAGAAGTGATCGCTGTAAGTCCTGCAACCATCTGACACGGCGCCATGCTATCACAATGTTACTGACTATATTCCCTATGCTGTACGTTACATCTCCATGATGTATTTGTTTTATACCTGGAAATTTGCACTTCTAATTCCCCTTCACCTTTTCCCTCCTTTTTAAAATTTTCAAGTACAGTTGACATTCAATATTCTTTTATATTAATTTCAGGTGTACAGCATAGTGGTTAGACATTTATGTAATTTAAGAACTGATCCCCCTGACTAGTCTAGTACCCACCTGGCACTATATATAGTTATTACCGTATTATTGACTATATTCCCTATGCTTTGCATCCCCATGACTATTTTGTAACCACCAGTTTGTACTTCTTAATCCCTTCCCCTTTGTCATCCTGCCCTCTAGACCCCACCCATCTATCGCCCTGATAAATCCAGTGCCCATCTGACATCACATATAGTTATTACATAATTGACTATATTTCTTATGCTATACCCTACATCCCCATAACTACGTTGTAACAACCAATTTGTACTTTTTTATCCCCTCCCCTTTTTCACCCACCCCTAAACCATCAAAATGTTCTCTGTATCTATGAGTTTGGTTCAGTTTTGTTTATTTTGTTCTTTAGATTCCACATATAAGCAAAGTCACATAGCATCTGTCTTTCTCTGTCTGACACTCCGCTCAGCACCATACCCTCCAAATCCATCCCTGCTGCCACAGATGGCAAGAACCCTTCCCTGGCCAAGCAATATTCCATTGTATGTATGTACCACCTCTTCTTTATCCACTCATCCATAGATGTAAACCTAGGCTGCCTCCACATCCTGGCCATTGTAAACAACGCTGCAATGGACATATGGATGCGCACGTCTCCTCAAAGTAGCATTTTGGGGTTCTTGGGAAAAATACCCTGAAGTGGAATTTATTTGTCCCTTATTTATCGCTTGTTATGACCTATATGGGAGCTCTCTCGTAGGTAACTAACTTCTTTTCTCTTGCTGCTTTTAAGATTCTCTCTTTGTCTTTAACTTTTCACATTTTAATTATGATGTGTCTTGGTGTGGGTCTCTTTGGTTCATCTTGTTTGGGACTCTCTGTGCTTCCTGGGCTTGTGTATTTATTTCCTTCACCAGGTTAGGGAAGTTTTCCATCATTATTTCTTCAAACAGATTTTCAGTTCCTTGCTCTCTCTCTTCTCTTTCTGCTACGCCTGTGATATGAATGTTATCCCAGAGGACCCTTAAACAATCCTCATTTTTTTAGATTCTCTTTTTCTTTTTGCTATTCTGTTTGGGTGTATTCTGGTACCTTACCTTCTAAATCGCTGAATCAATACTCTGCTTCATCTAACCTACTGTTGATTCCCTCTAATGTATTCTTCGTTTCCATTATTGTATTCTTTTTTCTGATTGGTTCTTCTTTATGTTTTCCAGCTCCATTTTTATGCTTCCTATCTCTTTATTGAAGTTCTCCCTGAGATCATTGAGCATCCTTACACCTAATGTTTTGCACTCTGCTTCTGGTAGGTTGCTTGTCTCTATTTTGTTTAGTTCTTTTTCTGGAGCTTCGTTCTGTTCTTTTATTTGAGACATGTTTATCTCCCAATTTTGGCTGCCTCCCTGTGTTTGTTTCTAGTATTAGGTATGGCTGCTGTCTCTCAATCTTAGTAGAGTGGCCTTATGTAGTAGGTGTGCTGTGGGGCTGAGTGGCACAATCTTCTTGGTCATCTGAGCTGGGTACTCTAGGAGTGTTCCTTGTGTGTGTTGTGTATGCCCCCCTGTTGTAGTTGAGCCTTGGCTGCTGTCTGCATGTCAATGAGGGTTGACCCTCGGGATGATTGGTTGAGAGGATTGGCCGTGACTACAGTGGGGGAGATGTGCAGGAGCTGACCCTACAGAGCAGGATTCATCTTAGCCAGGCATTGGTGCCCGCCCAGTGTGCTTTTTGGGTGTGTCATCCCCAGAGGTGGCCGGGTAATGCTCCAGGCTAGTCCAAAACTGGCCACCAGGAGTGCCAGCCCTGGGGCCTCCTAGGCGCGGCCCCACTGCAAGCCAAATTCAGCCCAAGTTCAGATGCAGCCTCTGCCTTGCCTGGGGCCACCTGGCATGAGCCACAGAGCAATTCAAAGATGATCGCTGCCTGCAATGGTCTTGGAAGTGCCTCAAGAGGCCAAGCCATGAACCAAAGTCAGCTGTTGCTAGTGCCGGGCTTAGGGCTGCTCAGCCAGAGGTACAGGACATGCCAAAGGCAGATGCTGCTTGTTTGGGTTTTGTAAACCTTTGAGAGATTTTTAGGAAAGTTTGTAGAATGAGTCAAGGCAGGCCATTTATACAGAAAAGCCACTGGAAGCAGCTTAGGTGTGCCCAAAAGTTAGGTGGGGCAGGTTCTCAGGGAATCATGGTGAAGGAACAGTGTTAGCCATGTTGATGGAGATTCAGATATGGAGGACCTGCATCTCTGTACACTGGGATGGGGGAGGGCTCAACAAAGAAACAATGGCTACCGCCAGCTCCTCTGTCCCTCTCCCTTTTATCCCTCACCCTGAAGCTGGACAATTCAGTTCCTCCCTATATGTCCCTGGTGCCTTTCGAGCTGCTGCTCCAGCATTGCTGCTCAGAGTGAGTGAGTCTGACAATGAATACACCCATGCATGGGCCCTTTAAGAGGAGCACCTGGGACTCCAGCCGCTCTCTGTCTCACTCAGCCACAATCTTTGCTGGTTTTCACAGCCAGAAGTTATGGGGACTTTTTTCCCTGGCACTGGAACCCCGGGCTGGAGAGCCTGGTGTGGGGCAGGGACCCCTTGCTTCTCATGGGGGAACCTCCGGAACCTAGATATCCCTCTCAATTTTTAATGGTCACACATGGGTGTGGCACCAGCCAATTCCAGTCTCTAGCCCTCATACCAGTTTCAAGGTGGCTTCTTCTGTATGTCCATAGTTGTAGGGCTTCGATTCAGCTAGACATCAGGCGATTCTCAACGATGGCTATTCTTAGTTTAATTGTAATTTAGGTATGGTTGTGAGGAGGTAAGCACAGCATTTACCTACTCTGCCAACTGCTCAACTACAACAGGGGGGCATACACAACACACACAAGGGACACTCCTAGAGTACCCATCTCAGATGACCAAGAAGATTGTGCCACTCAACCCCACAGCACACATACTACAGAGGATTTGACTTCTACCTTTTGTAATAATGAAACTCAAGATTCTACGAACAGTTCTAAGTAGCAACTTTGGTCTGTAAGTACTAAAATGACTATAAGCACCTATGGAGCAGCTGTAAGTTCAGAATCTGTTTTCTCAGCTCTATCATTCTGTCTATCATTGTAATGACCACATGTACCTGAACAACATTTGCTGTGCACTCTCAAGGGACAGTCATTGAGTTCACTTGACTTTCTTTCCTCCTCTCATCCTATTGTATAATTCATTATACCCCTACCAAAGAATAAATTGTAAGAAATAAAAATTCAAAGGAAGTAGCTCCTTATCAGAATACTTGTAACTGTTTAGAGTTAGAGAAAAATGAGACTACCAGGTAATGGGTGGAGCACTTTGACCACTGACAATTTCAAGTGTCCTCTGCCATGGGCACAGGTAGTAAGAAGTTGGTTCTAGGAACACTTGAGATTTTTCATTTGCGAACTTGCTTCAGTAAGAGGCAATATACTCCTACAGAGATGTGCAACAGCTATTTTTATTCTTGAGTAGCTTTCAGTGGGAACATTTTGTAAACAATCAAAACACAATCTCTCCCAAGGGCTCACTCTGTTGGAGTTTGCGCCAGTTGTACAGGATACAGGTTTGATGATGCTAGAGTAGTTGTTACCCACTGACCAATTAGGAAATGCCACACCAGCCTCTACGCAGAGAAAAGCTGACTGGTGTTTCTAAAGGCTAAATAAATATCCTTCATCTAGCTACAGTACTTCGATTTTGGCCATGTCTTTGGAATCTTCATAGCAATTATCGGGAACATTTCTCAACTTCCAAACCCCAATCCCCAAGAAGAAAGAGAACTGTAACAAGTGATAGGAATTCATTTTTTGTTAAATCTAATTATAAATATAATGTGAAGTCCAGTGAAAAAGATAGTACATGTTATATCCTTTAATAACCACTGGCCTCTTAGGGGTTATTTGTTTCTGGAAACAAAAGAGGTTCAGTTCCCCACCACCAACCCCCAAATTCCAGTCTCTTCAGGATCATATGAGACCGGCTACTGTGTAAAAGCACTTGCTACTATACACAGAGAAATGAATGCAACAGGTAAAAGTCAAGCTTTGGAAAAATAAATTGTAAGGAGGTCAGAGGAAAGAAAGATAGAGGAAAGAAGTGGCCCTGTACTAGTTTATAGATGGTGGTGCTTAAAGATACAGTAAGAACATAAATCTCAGTGCATAGCTGACCCTCACAAACACAAGGTCAGAGTATAAATTAGAGGAGCCAGGACATAGCATTTGCTTTCTCCTTTTGTAGCTTAAGCTCAATCAGCTTGGGAACATCATTGCACCCAGTGAGTGAACTTATCTGAGACCTTCTAGTAGGTCATAATATAACTTTAAAAAGCTGTATGGTTATTCAGGCCAGTTACTCAAGCAGGGTGGGAGCTGGACAGGGCTGAAACCACTGCAAATAAGCTAAACTGTATGTCTGTAAAATTTCCCTTTTATCTCCATGGGGCATCCCAAATTGTACAGCATCTTGAAATGAGACTGAAAAATAAGATTTGTCATCAAGAAACACTGACTTTTCTTCCCTCAGCCAATAACATCTTCTATTCTATTTCCTACCTACATAGGTTTACTGTCTTGCTCATAAGCAACCCTGTTCCAAGGATATTTCCTTACTGCTGTTTATCTAGAGGCTGAGACTAAAGCTGTCAACCATTTTCTTGGTTACTTTCCTACCATAATGAGGGGAATAAAATAGGAGGTCTGGGTAGTTACAGAAAGAATCACAACAAAGTGCCACATCATGTAGCAATTATTTTTTAAGATACAAAAAGAATCATGCTGTGTAGTCCACATTCAAATTGTTATAACAAAGAAATACTTTATCCTTTGCCCTTAAAGATATTCATTAAATATAAAAGAGCAAAGTGATTAGATTTTTCATAAGGATTGACAAAATAAGTTTCCTAGGAAAAGACAGCTTTCTGTTTTTCCCCAAAGAAGTAACCAATTCGATGTTTTAGGAACATTGATTATTCACAAATGATATTTTCTTTTTGTTCCATAATGAAAGCATTAAATGTTTTCTATGGAAAAATTGTAAAAACTCAAATAAGCAAAAAGAAAGAAAACAAAAAAGCAATAAAACTTACAAACCAAAAATAACAGTGTCAACAGTATGGCAAAATTAGGATATATCTTTCTAGACCTCTTTTTGTGCACACAGACATATTTTATTTAAGTTTTACAAAAATGGGATCGTACTATAACACATAGTAACCTCTTATTTCAATAAATCATGGCCGCTTATATATTAATATCCTTTGGATTTTAATGAGACATGAACTAGTTTCAGACTTCTTAAAAACCATGCCAGATTTTAAAAGTTCTCATCACAAGAAAAAAAGATTATAACTATGTATAATTATGAATGTTAACTAGACTTATTGGTGTAATCATTTTGCAACATATACAAATGTCGAATCGTTATGTTGTTCTGAAACTAATATAATGTTATGTGTCAATTATACCTCAATTAAAAATAAATTTTAAAAAAACATACCTGGAATTTTTCACCTTTGTGCATCTGAGTTGATCTAAATTCAGGAGAATCTATAAAGGCACAGGGGTAAATGTTATGCAGAAAATGTCCTCGATAGGAGACCTTCATTCTGATAACAGAAATTAATGTTAATGAACACATAATATTTCACAAATAAAATGACAAACCTTAAAATCTCTATAATCTTATGGGTTTATATTTTGTACTCAAGTTTTAAAGACTCCACTGATGACTGACATAATTAAAAAAACTGCATGAAGACAAGTATTATTTCAAAATAAATTTCACCAACAATAAGAAAAAACGTTTTAGTTTTTCCATAAACATGTGACTTCCAATGTGTATCATTGCTCTTATACCCAGAATGACCATATGATTTATTTCTCAAACTCAGACACGTTTGAGAGAAAAAAGGTGGTAGTAACAATTATTCCAGAACAATATACACTAGCTCTCTCCCCAGAAATGGATATTCCTAGAAGTTATATTTGTGATATTCAAAAAATAAACAAACACCTCTGAAACATACACAAGTATCTTGAATTTTAATGCCTAATTTAAACCTACTTCAATTTTGACTCATTAACTTTAAATAAAAGGTCAAAAAAGGTTTAAAGTGTTCACAACTGAAAATCCTGACATCAATAAGATTCAGAGCAGGAAATTCTACATAATTTTAACATATTGTTCTGTGGCATTCCAAAATGCAGTCACAAAATGAAGGTCCACCACTAACAAATTCTGTGACTGCTTCCTCCATTATTTGGCAATATTCCCTCTTCATTTCCTATGCAGAGGCCATGAGAAGATTCAAGGCAAACTGGGAATTTCAATTTCCATAGAGCACTTACTTTCCCTTCAGGAGAATACTCAGACGGTCGTCCACTGAGGTTTTATCCTCTGCAGCATAAGTCTGGCCCTTTTTCAAGGCTTGGATCATGCAAAACTGTCCAGTCAATCTTCTGAACAAATCTGGAGGCACTCGGAGTGGTTCAAACAATCGTCGGTAGATGCCATTGAGTTCTTTTTCAATCTTTACCTGAAATGCAGCAATGATGAGATGCAGTACTAACACTGCAACACTGAAACATTGGCTTCTGTGGTCTCAATACAGTTTCGAGAATAAAAGAATTTGCAACACATACCATCGCCCTTCTGTATTTTAGTCAATGGAATCTTACACAGAGAATAAGCGGTGATATAAGTTTAGATGCTAAAAGGGCCCTTTTGCCCTTCAACTGAACTAAGAACGTATGAGGAAGATTTGCACTATCGATCACATCTCTCCCTACGTGCTATAAAGCAACTGTGAAGGTTGTGAACGTTGTCACAGATTCACCTTCCCACGCTTAGCATTTTCTATAAATAACACTAAAACTTTTAGTTTTCAGTACACTTCTGTTCCACAGAAAGAAAGTACACTAACTTTGAAATAGTATAGCAAGAAAATAAACACATCAAATTGGAATCAATGTGGAAATACATTTATGAAAATACATTAAGCATTTTATCTACATGTAATTATCATTTAATGCATCAATATAGGAAAACAAACATCCACAGCTGCAATCATTGCTTCTCATTTATTTATTCTGCAGCAAAGTGAAGAGTGCAAAAGGTTGCAGTGTAGTTTTATCATAAGCTAAAATAAATTCTGTAGAATAGAGAACCCACTGGCAAGTAAGGCTGGCTACTGGAGGAAGAGAAAAACAAAATGGCTCAATCACCTCTGTTGTCAGACTACCCAAGGCCCAGGCCATGCCCCATCTTTGGGCCCAGCATTACTCTGGGAAAGCTGTACTGCATGTCAATGAACTTTTAGGTTCAAGTGCTCACCCATCCCAACGAAATCTGTGGCAGTCACACTATGCAGTTTATAGACCCAGGTGATGAAAGCTGTTCACGTCACTGCAGCCTTTGCAATGCTCTTCTTGTCCTGCTGTTTCATTTTAATGAAGAATCAGCATTTATATTTTTCAAAAAAGTACGTGTATAGTCCGAGAAGCAATAAAATCACAGATACTAAGTGATTTACTTACTTGGTGCTACCACATCAACAATGTCTGAACCTTATGTTCAAAACTTAGGGTTCTAGCAAGTTCTGATATTCAGAAACTGTAATCCCCACTACTACTACCACCTACGTCTTTCCCTTCAGAGAGCTAGCTGGTAATGAGTGTTTAAAATACTTTATGCCCACTTCCAGCATGCACACTAGCCAATGTGGCACAGTAAGGGACATATGAACCAAAGAATCTGTGGACTGATATTCATAACCTATTCATCCTGCAAGTCTTAGCTCGAGTCCTAATTCCTTCATGAAGTGCTCTTAATTCTTCTCTTTGAAAGCATCCACTCATTAAATGTTTTGTTGAGCACCTATTAGGTGCCAGTCATAGTTAACAGGAACAAGGAATATAACAGTAAGTGTGGCAGATAATACTATTCCCAACTACTGGCTGTTTCCACCCCCTATAAGAGGATTATACATCCCCTTCCCCCATTGTACCCCCCACATTATCAGGCATGGCCAAGCCACTTACTTTGACCAATGAAATGTGAGCAGAATTGACATATGCCCCTTCTGAGTAGTTTTAGGAGACACTCGGTGTTTCTCTTTTGTTCTCTTGTACTTTCCTCTCTGCTCTGAGAATGCATGTCTAAACAGAACCTAATGCTTCAGCAGAGACCCAGAAATGGAGACACATGGAATAGAATCACAGCTGACACACAAATGCCAGAGTCAATACATAAGGTGGATGAGGAAAAGAACCTGTTGCTTTCACATATCCCTAAGAGTTTCAGGTGTGTGACATAGTATAACCTACAGATAACTAATTCCGTGTTTCCCTGAAAATAAGACCTAGCCGGACAAGCAGCTCTAATGCATCTTTTGGAGCCAAAATTAATATAAGACCCGGTCTTATTTTTCTATAAGACCAGATAGAATAGAATAGAATAGAATAGAATAGAATAGAATAGAATAGAATAGAATAGAATAGGAGGTCTTATATTAATTTTTGCTCCAAAAGACACATTAGAGTTGATTGTCTGACTACATCTTATTGTCGGGGAAACAGGGTACACAGTAGGCAAAACAGACTGGGCTACAATGTTTGATGAGGTTACAATACAGTGGAATGCTTATTACATTTGTATCATTCAAATTGTAATTTCCTATGAATTGTCTTGTTTTCTAATAGTTTTCTACAGGCATTTCTGGCCTTGAACATAAGATTAGGACAAGCACTGTATCTTTTACTTCACTGAATATTTTTGTGTGTGCCTTGGACAGTCAGTAAACATGTATGGAGTGATTTCTTGGAGCCAGGCTGTTTTCCTATTCTATTTCCATCTTTTTGTTCTTGGTATGGCCAAGCAAGATAAATTAAGAGTTGAAAAGAAAAGTTAAATCCTACTGTTTTGGTGACAACTCATCGAAAATGGCGATTTCCTTAAAAGAATATTTTTGCATAAGATAAAAAGACATTAAATTTAAAAATTTGCATGATAAAAATAGCATGAACTATTTGTAAATAGCTATTATGTTCATGAAGGTTGTCCATGAATAATTAATTTTATAACTAGGCAAAGATATTCCCAAGTGGCATGTGACTATCGATAGACAAAAGAAATAATGAAGTTATGTGACTAAAAAAGAGAGAATAAGCTCACGTTCTCTCCTCCAAATTGCCCGGATGATTTAAAAAGTTTTACACACTCGTTTGTAGAATACATTTCATGGTATTCAAATGTTTCACTTTCAGGCATATATAAAGAGAAAGTCTCATCTTCAGAGAAATGATATTAAAGGGGCTAAACATGTTAGATGTTCATTCTCGGGTCTGAACAAAATATTTTACAATCTTTTTAGCTTTAAAATTCTTCCTCATTAATTAATTTTCAGTAATTACCGGTCTTTTCTTGTACAAAAGATATGAAAGATGCAAAATGTTGACGCCAAGGAACACAGAGTTCCAGATCATGATATCCAAGGCACATCGGTAGAGCGTGGCCCAGATGATATAAAGGGTACATCCTGTTGAATAACAAAGTGAACATGTTAGATGGTTCGAATAGCATCACCATGAAGCTTAATAAACTTATCCCTTGTATCTAAAATAAACAAATTTTAGAAATAACCTAAGTCAAACATCCTATTAAGTTTTGTGTTGTTTTTTTGTCTGATTAGCACACACACAAAAAAAAGAAAAACATGCTTTGATGCAGAATATTTGTAAAGTTAGAAAGTACTTTTAAAAGGGGAAAAACATCCATAATTTTACTACTTAAAGAAAACCACTACTGATATTTAATACTTTCTTACAGTCTTTATGCATTTTTATCTGATGACAAAACTACTGTAATTTTAAAACCTCTTTTACTTATTGTAGTAATTTTCTCATTCATTAAAACTCTTCATGTATATAGTTTTTAATGATTGTAACTGATTAAAGCATAATTTATTTAATTATCTCCCTACTGGTGGACAGATGAGATTTGTTTGAGGTGTAATTTTTGACAAGTACCCAAATATCTTTATATATAAAAATTGACCTGTTTTGTGACTGTTTGCTTAGGATAGATTACCTGACAGTCAAGGGAGTGAACTTTATAGCTTTTGATGATATTGAAGAATTGTTTTCCAAAACCTTTCTAACAATTTAGTAATCATACTAGTTGGGAATGCCAGTATCAAGTTGTACGTACTATAAAATTTGAAAACTCTTAATTTAATAGTGACAACTTTTGTATATTTTGCATTTCCATGATTATTGGTGAGCTTTAATATTTTACCAAAATCTTCCAGCCATCTGAATTTTCACTTGGTAATTATCCATTCATCTATGGAAATCTTCCTATTTTTCTTATCAATCCTTTTACTTTAGATAAAATATCAACAGTTTTTTTATATCAATTTTATGGTGAGAGAGTTCACATTTTTAATTTAAAATAAAATTATCAATATGATTCAACTGTATCAATGACACACACACATAAAAGTTAATCTCGCATGTTAAAAAGTTATTCATTTGTAATTTTTTATTTCATCAGAATAATTTGGGGCATTTTATGCTGAGTAACAGCATAAAATGTAAAACTTTAAATGTCCTTTAAATAATATTTCATAGCAAATTCTGAAGAAATTTAAAATATTATTACTTAAAGGAGACAAAGAAACATAATGGAAGGGCTGACTGGGAAGCTGGAGGAGCTGAAGTGTAGAACTGGTTAGGCCACTTTCCCGTCTTAGTTTTGGATTGTCATTTAACTTCTCTAGGCCTCAGTTTCTTCATTTATAAAGTTGGACTAAACGATCTTGGTCCATTCCACTTCCAAAACCCTATCTTCAAATTCATAACTAGCTTTTGGTTTTGATAAGGTGTTGTTTTTGTTTGTTTGTTTTTATTCAACACTGCTCTTCCTGCTGCAATCCTTATTTTATTCAGAAATAACAGGCAGAAGTCCCACAAGCTACCTTCTAGTTACCCTTCCAGCCTCTTCTTGGGCCATTCCATGTCATATTTCATATATTTCAGGCACCATGAACTACTCTTTATTCTTTCTCAGTATGCTGAATTTCCAGCTCCTCTGTGACTTTTACCTGGATACCACACACAACCACATTCAAAGAAATCCTGCTCATCTTCCAAAAGCCAGCTCCAATGTCTTTTCCTCAATGGGACCTTGCTCCATCTTCCTGCTAAGCCTGTCACTCTCTCCATTTTTCCCTGGCACTGTGCGCACACCTGCAACACATGTGACTACCCATCTGTTTCTCTCCGGCCTCCCAAAGAGTGTCTTTCTCAAGGATGGAGATTGCCATCTTCAATTTTTGTCTGATACATTACAGGTGCTCGAAATGCATTGAATAAATGACTCATTAGGGAAAGAATTACAGAGTAATTTGTCAAGAATCACTGACTAAAATAATAATTCAATTGTTTTAGTATTTTGATATTAACCAATTTAATCTGCTTCATCAGGGTTACTGGGGCCCCCAAAAAGAGACTTGAACTATTGTATCTGGGTAATGGATCTTGCTCCCAAGGGTGCTTTGCTGGCCCTTGCAAGTAAATGCCTATTCAAATAATAATATTTAAGACTATATAGGCTGGAGCGGCATCCATTTCTCCATCCGGAAGGACGTTGGTATTAAGGGAGAAAATAGCTACCATGTCTTCCAGTGCTTTGGCGAAACCTCAGATGCCTGGCCTTCTGGCCAAGCGTCTGCGATTTCATATTGTTGGAGCAGTCCTTTTTACTCTGGGGGTTGCAGCTTTCTATAAGTTTGCTGTGGCTGAACCAAGGAAGAAGGCATATGTAGATTTCTACAGAAATTATGATTCCATGAAAGATTTTGAGGAGATGAGGAAGGCTGGTATCTTTCAGAGTACAAAGTGATTTCGGAGTGTAAAAAATTTCTTTGAGTTGACTTCCATGGAAGTTTGTCGCTGACCTGTGTTCCTGAACTATGAAACATGGATATCTGGGCTAAGGGATAGTTTCTCTTGATAAATAAACAAATATAGACAGTAAAAAAAAAAAAAAAAAAAAGACTATATTGTACTTACTGTGTGCCAGGCACTATTAGTCAAATGTGTATACACACACACACACACACACAATAATTTAATTCTCACAATCCCAGGAGGTGGTATTATTTTTACCCTTATTTGACTCCCAGGGTAACTGAGGTATAGAAAGGTTAAATCACTTGCCCCAGTTACACAGTAAGCAAGTAAAACCAGGATTCAAGTAAGCAAGTGGAACCAGGATTCAAATCACACAATCTGGCTCCAAAGTCCACACTCTTACACAAGAATGGATTTTCTGGTATCTGGAAAATCTAAACAACATATGAAAACATACAAAGGTTTATCTAAAGTAAGTAAGGGAGAAGCATGGCATGTAAAGGCCTATATTCTAAGTTACTTGATATACTGCTAATTTGATAACAAAGACATTTTTGGTATATTATAGACCTGACAAGGAATTCTCTGAAGCTCCCAGTGCAAAGCTGATCCGAATCCAGTTACATATAGGTATCCAGTTAGGTATCTTACCTATAGTTAACATCCCCCTAAGAAGAATCATATGGAGGTGAAGAGTAGTTGGAATAACCAACCCAGTTGCAAAACAAATATTTGCTACATGAAAAACTAGATGATGTATCTCTCTCCAGTTCTCACAAGTGGTCTCATTGGCAGGCACAGGTATAATACTTTCTAACTCAGGTGTAAAACCTATTGCAGTTGATTGTGCTAATGGGCTGGATTCAGTATAATTCATCTTGAAAATTCCTGTAAAAACAAATAAACAAAAGGACAATCATAAAAATGGCAGATGTATCTTATCGCCCCTATAGGCGGTATACCAAAATTATTTCTGTGAACTAATTGTTGGTAAATAGATTACTCTGGTGCTTATAAATTAGACAGACCTCGGTCCAAATCCCAGCTTTGTCATATGTTAAATGTATCAATTTCCTTATCTTTTACATGATGATAATAATACCTCATTTGATTTTATGATTAACATTTGGCTTTATCATTAAATGAAATAAAATATATAAAATACTTAGCATAGTACACTATTCTTATATATTTGTATATATGTATACCTATCTATCTATATATATCTGTAATATCTATATATCTGTATATAAACATACATGAAGGTAGAAGAGGAATGATGGAATTAACTAGTCCAAAAGATAATCACCAATGTTCATAAACCATAGCAACTGCAAAGTTATTTAGTATAGTCTTCCATCATATTTCTTCTAGTGACAGTGAATCCAAACGGAGAAAAAAAAATAACTGGAAAAACTGAATTTTTTAATACTTTCAAAAAAACCCAACACTCTCATATTTACTATTTGAAGGCTTAGGATATTTGGAAGGCTCTATTTTTATATTATCATGAAATCATTGCATCATACATACATACATTTTACATTATCATTTATGCACATAATAAATACATTACTATCATCATTTTTATATATACACAGAGATATAACATTTACTCTTTCTCTTAGTGTCTAATTTAAATCCCTACTTTCTTTCCCATAAAAATCCTAGTTGGTTGCATCTCACAAATTGAAAAGTAGTAAACTTCCATTTTACTTAGATATAGGAACAGTTATGAATATACATTTAACTATTTAATATTAAAGTCTGTAGCAAATATATTTCAAAGAATATCTATTTCACACAAAGTGGCACTACTTTCTAACTGTATTACTTGTCTCTGGTACTTAAAAAACTCTTTCTATTATTAATTATACAAATTGGTCTTACAAAAACTATGTAGATTTACAGAATATATGAATTATTCTGTTTCAGGAAAAGAATTCCAAATGGGGAGATGAATGTACCTTTAAATTTAATTTAGAAATATATATTTCTTTCCAAATAAGCTCATGCAATTAACCATAGCTTCCCATTAATTTTTTTTATCATACATAAAAGCTTTAGGTGGTGGAATAATTGGGACAGGTTAGGCATTTTTAAAGTATGTCATTACACAAATGTGAAAATTCTACATCTCTTAAAATGATAAAAAACACACACACAAACTTACAAAAGTGAATGAAATGATTAAAGTCAATTACAGATCTCTTCACATAATCCTGAAATAGCTCATAAATATGAGAAATAGTTGATTAGGCATCATTATTTTAATAACTCTACTTACACAAAAGTTTGCTTTCAAGAACCAAATCAGAATTAATCTCATAATTTCTGCAGGAGGGAGAACGATATTAAATGTCCTCTATCACTCATAAGCTAATGTCAGTGTCAGTTTATGTACTAGCATTACATAAGCTAACAATTAACTACCATTTCTACTGCACTTTAGAATGTGCTTTCACTCCCGTTGTCCTGTTTGTTCTTCTAACTACTCCATGTTCCCCATGAGGTAGGAGCAATGCCATATTCATTTACGTATATCCAAGGCTTAGCCTCCGTAGAGTATGCCAGAGGCAGAGGTGAAAGCCATACCAAAGGGACACAAACAATGAGGAACACCGTTAGAAATCACTTTTCAGTCTCCCCAAACCTCAGTAGTAAAGACGGGAAAGTGATTATCCTTCCTGAGGTTGAGAGAGTCAACGTGCATACAAGCCCCAGAGAGCCACATAAGCCAGGGAAAAGTCTGTGCCTGGGTCCACTTCTTCCTAGGAACAGATGTGGCTGGACTAAAGGTAGACTAGATGGTCTCTGAAACCTCTTCAAATTTTAATAGCTTGTGTCTCTAATACAGATTTAAATAATAAGCTAATTAATACATACTCCCCCTCCCACCTCTACCCAATTATACCTGTGTTGCCAACTAATCCACTGCAGTTCATTTTCAGGCTTTTAAAAGTTCTTCAAGTAGCATTAAAAGTACCAGTTTCTGGTCCAAAAGAAATGATAGGAAAACTGCGATCTACTAACCCAAGCACCAGGAAATAATATGAAATTTTAAAAGGTGGGATCATCTTACAACATATTTTGATACACTACATCTTATTAAAGATGTACATACATACAGTCTACATATTTATTTAATTTTTATATGTATTTATTGTATTGTATAATAATTAACATTATATATTTATTATATACAATTTATTACTTATTTTTGTATGTTAATTGTCTATTATTTGTCTATGTATATGTATCTATATATCTATTTTGAAATGCCAGTCACCTATTGTCAATAAATATTGAGAGGATCTTAACCAGTTTCAATTCCTTGCATACCTATTAGTGGATTCAAGTGGTTCACACTGAACTATCCTTATACAGAGAATGAATGGGTCTAATGAGGAAGATTAGACTGATAAATTGGTAAACGTTCAGATTAATATTGACTAAATTAAGAAAAATCTTCTTTCTCCTATTAGTTCCCTGGATGCTAATTCCTTAAATTCCCTGTTATAGTAAAGTTCTTTTTATCTTTTGGTTTTCAAATAGGTATTTGCAGAGCTAAATAGCTAAATGGTGAAACTAACCTTCACCCTTCACCAAACTACAAAAACGAGAAAGGTGACAGCAATGAGCAAAAGTCGTGCTAGTAGACCTATTCAATTCATTCCGTAATCCTGACCGCACCTTTTGCACATTTCGGAACGGCGAAGGGCACTACGTCGCCGAGAGTCCTTTTGCACTTCTTGCTTCAAAGGCAAGCAGTTTCTGGGACGTGTCGGGCCAACAAATCCGTTACCCAAAGCCTCGGAAACGGGGGTGCGGAGGGATAGTGGCGAGGATCTCGGGTTCTCCAACCACCTACGACCCCCAGGGGCCCCGCTCACCTGGCTCCTTAAAGAAGGAAGGTCAGTGCCAACTGTGCTTGACCCGGAGCTCTCGAGCCAGGAGGGATGTACTCTTAGCGCCGCGCCCTGGCTCGCACTCGGAGCTCCGGGCCGGGGAGGGGGCGGCACCGTGCAGCGCCTCCACGCGGGACCTGGCGGCCCTACCGCGGGGAAGGAGGCGCCGTAGTGGGTTCGGGGGTCGTGAGCCCCGGGAGCGCGGCGGGGAAAGGAGAGGCGGAGCCCGCCGGGTGTGCCCGAGGCAGAGCGCGGGAACCGGCCGAGCTCCGGGGACGGTGGCGCTGCCTGACCCGAGCTGCGGCGGCGGACCCTTGAAGGTGTGTGGCCTCGGCACCCAGACCCGCGGAGAAGGGCGGCTTCCAAGGGCAGGGAACCCCGCCAGGGTGCGGCCAGCGAGGAGAGGGCGGTGCTCCCGGCGGCCGAGGCGCGGAGAACCGGCAGCTGCTGCGGGCGCGGCCAAAGTTGCTCCCAGCAGAGCAGGGATCCAACTTGCGCTTCCCGATTTAGCCCCCAGGAGCGCGTCGCTGCCACTAGCCAGGCTTGCGGGGGCGGCGGGCTGCAGTTGCGCCGCCCGCTCCTTACCTGGCTTGTCCCCGGCACCGAGCCTGGTCCGCGCTGGCCAAAGTTTGGGGCAGCGGCGGTGGGGCGCGGGGGACACGATCGCGGCTGCTCGACGGGAGCCCCACGCGAAAGCCTGGGTGGCCGGGCTCCTCGGCGCGTGCCGGGTCCCCGCGCCCGCAGCGGCTCTGACTAAAATAGGCATCGCGGCGGCGGCGGCGGCGGCCGGGGCTGGGGCCGCACCGCGCACGCGCCCAGCGCCCCGGCGCCCCCGGCGGGCGGAGCCCGGGGCCTCGGCCAGGACTCCTCGCTCGTCTCGTCCCACTCCGCCGCCACGTCGGTACCGCCGTGATTAGTTTGAAACACCCGCTTACTGCTGTCCTCGTTCCCTCTATACTTCTGGATTCTGTCCTTGTTTGGACATGAGTGGGGGGGGCGGCCGGCATCGTGGCAGCCGCGGCCCTGGCCGCTCATCCTCAAGGGGATAACTCAAGCAATAGCGTCCCAGCAGGGAGAGGAATACGGGGGAGGACGCAGAGCTAGAATCTTCCTTTCCCCTCAAAGTCCAACGCCCCACCGCAGAACTCCTTTCTGGGACAGTCGCCCGTAGCGCAGCAGGAGCGGGGAAGGGCCGGGACAGCGCTCACTCGCTTAGGAGCCTGGCGGCGCACGCTGGCCGTTAGGGCCACACAGACGCAGGGCACCGCCCTCGGGGACCCGCCAGGGGCCAGAGCAAGCCAGCCCTGCTGCTGCAGGGGCCACGCGGGAGAGACTTGTGACACAAGCCACCGTTTTGTTTTCAAAGAAGGTGGGTACTTATCTGAAATTTGCATTCCCATGGCGTTCTAGGGCCCTGCACTGGAAGCGAAGCTCCACCGAGTTTGCCACGTCAGTTTGGTAGATTCGGGACCATAAATTGGAGAACAAGATATGAAAGTATGCTCCAATCAATCTTTATTGTTTATAGAGGGCAGCTATTTGGGGTAAGAAAGACAGGGCAAATTAATGAAGAGTTGGCATGATGGGAGGGTTTGGAGGACGAAAGAGGAAGGTTAGATGGGCATTCACAGTTTCCACCCTAAGTGTCTCATCGTAGGATAGAATTTGTGCCTATTATTAGAGTATGAGGTCACTCATGCATGGCAAACATGATCTAAATGTAAAAAAGACCACAGGTACATTATAAAGTGAGTACCCAGAAGTGCACAGTTGCCAAATCTCACCAGTAGAGAGGCGGTGCAGCACAGCGTCCAAGATCATGGGCTATAGTGCTGGGGAGACCCAGTTTGAATCCTGCCTGTGTTACCAGCTAGCTGTGTGACCTGGAGGGAGTGAGCTTTTTCTATGCCTCAGTTTTCTCTTTTGTACTATGGGGCTGCTGCTGCTGCTAGTGACGATTGTACCACTATCTCATAGGATTGTTTTAAAGACTAAATGACTACGTGTGTATATGTGTATGTATACATATATATATCCACTTTGAGCACCTTGTATAATTGCAGAAGTCAAACGTGACTTGTTTTCATCTTTTGTTATCGGTATATATTGAGTATTACAATTAATACAGTTTTTTCCTTTCTTAATATATATACATATATATATATACATATATATATATGTATATATATATATATATATCCCCAAAAAGTATACACATTTTAAGAAAGAAAAAAACTATTAAAATTGTAATACTCAATATATACTGATAACAAAAGATGAGTGCAAGTCATGTTTGACTTCTGCAATTATAAGAGGTGCTCTTGTTACATTCAGCGTCCAGACAATTCTGATTATGGCGAACTACTGCTTGAGCATAGATAACATCTCTTAAAATGTGTATGCATTTTTTGGCACCCCCAGCATATAGCTTAGAATGGTACATGGTACATGGTAAGTTCTATGTATATGAATATATGTTATATTTATAAAGCCCCTTCTCTAACATGTTTGAAATTTGCTAAACTATACAAGATTAGTTTTCAAGGCTATTTCTTTAGAGTCTGTTTCTTTTGAGATGCTCTGTAGCCATTTTGTAGCTACCACTAAATACATTTTAAAATGTAGATATAATAAAAATGTGCACAAATCTTTTGCATGGACATTCATTGGAGAGTGACTTATAATAATGAATACTGGAAATAACCTAAATTCTAACCATAGGGGACTAAGTAAATTATAGGACATCAAAAAATCTTGTTCTAAGCAGCTATTAAAAATAATTTATAGAAAGATAATAGAGACATAATAATGTCTGTTAATTATATAGAACAGAGGTCAGCAAACTGTGGCCCAAAGGGCCCAGCCCACTGCCTATTTTTGTACAGCCCATCAACTAAAGTTGTCTTTACATTTTTTTTAATGGTTGGAAAAATCAAAAGAATATTTCATGACATGAAAATTATATGAAATTCAAATTCAGTGTCCATAAAGTTTAATTGGAACCCAGCCACCTTATTCATTTATAGCTGCTTTTGTGCAAAAAGATAGCATTGAGGAGTTGCAACAGAAACCATATGACCCTGGAAAGCTTTAAATATTTACTATCTGGCTCTTTACGGAATAAGTTTACTGCCCCTGATACAGAGTGTACTTTGTGCCAGACACTGTTATAAGTGTTTTAGATATATACATTAAGCCATTGAATCTTCACAGTGGACCTTATGAAAAAGCAGTTACTATTTTTATCTCTATTTTATAGAGGGGAATCTGAGGTAAGAGAGGTTGAGTAGCCTGCTCAGGGTCACACAGCTAGCGAGAAGCCGAACCAGGACATAAACCAGGCAGTCTAGTTCCAGAGCTTGGACTCTCATCCACTAGCTACACAGGTTCTGCCCCCTTTTAACTCTAGCTGTACTGTCTCCCATGGAAAGATGTTAAATGGAAAAAGGCAAGTTACAAGTGTATGTAGAATATTACAAATCATCCAGGATGGTAAACACTAAAATGCTTATATTTCTTACCTCAGAGTGGTGAAATTGTAAATGATTTTTCTCTGCTTCACTCCTCCTTCTGTTCCTTCCTTCCTTCCTTTTTTCCTGCCTGCCTTCCTTCTTTCCTTCCTTCCTTCCTTCCTTCCTTCCTTCCTTCCTTCCTTCCTTCCTTCCTTCCTTCCCTCCTTCCTTCCTTCCTTCTTTCGGCTTCCTTTCTTCCTCCCTTCCTCTACCTGTCTTCTTCCAACACCTCCTGCTTCCCTCCTACTTCTTCTCTTGCTAAATGTTCTGCAATGATTATATGTTAACTTTTATAATTTTAAAACATATTTATTACAATAGTAGAGCTCAGGTTTTGGCTTTTGCAGATGGGAAAGCCCAACTCCAGAGATATGTTCTGGTGTCAGCTGTTAAGGATACATTCGCTCCTTACCTAGCCGAACAGGATACTGTAAGGCATTTAGATAGTGTAAAGATTGCATACTTTTACTGAAAGAGCACTGGATTCGATATCATAAGACTGAGTCCTGGCCTTTGGTAGAGCTTGTGTTATCTCTGAGTCTATGTTCCATAGATAGAGGAGACTGAACCAAACCTAAACACTTCACTGTAACCCTTCTAAGGTTTAAAAGCATAAATTTATATTTAAATTCTTTATCACACTGATATATGAATACTAGCTCTATAAAGTTCAGAAGAATAATTCTAGACACAAAAACTCAAGTTTGGGAATGACTTAGGCTCCTTGGTCTCCTCCTGCTAGTCATGATTCAAGATTCTGAGCACTATTTGAAAACTAATACGATGCAAGGAGGTAACTTGCACAGAAGTATAGAACGAAAAGTATATGAGGCATAAATAACAATATATAGGGCAGCTAGTCTCCTCTACAAAAACTCTGGCCAGTACAGCTTAGATTGCCATAAATAATTATTTCTACCTCTGTTTCTCTACTGGCATCCTGGTCTGCTTTTATTGTTTGAACAAAACCTGATGTGATTTCAAAGTTCAGATAGAATAAGTTTTGTGAAAATAAAACAAGATCTGAGGAGTCTTTGGTTTTAAAATTATGTAGCATTATATTTCTTATCTACATCTGCCCATGGTTTACATCAGTATAGACTTTCTTTCATCTGTTCCTTTTAGTTGTATGAAGACTATAGCTTCTTCTTTTTTAAAGATTTTTATTAAAATATAGCTAACATACAAAATTATATTAGTTTCAGGTGTACATCATAGTTATTCAACAGTACCCACATAGCTCTATAGTTATAGCTCTATAGTTATTATCATATTATTGACTATATTCCCTACGCTGTACTTTACATCCCCATGACTGTTTTGTAATTACCAATATGTCCTTAATCCCTTCCCCTTTTTCACCCACCCTCAATTCCTCTCCCATCTGGCAACCATCAGAATGTTCTCTGTATCTATGAATTTGTTTCTGTTATATTTGTTTGTTTATTTTGTTCTTTAGATTTCACTTATATGTGAAATCATATGACATTTGTCATTTGCTGTCTGACTTACTCCACTCGGCACAATACCCTCTAGGTCCATCCATGTTATTGCACATGGCAATATTTCATTCTTTTGTGGGGCTGAGTAATACTCCATTGTATATATGTACCACCTCTTCTTTATCCATTCACCCATTCAGGAACACCCAGGTTGCCTTCATATCTTGGCAATTGTCAATAATGCTGCAATGAACATTGAGATGAGCATGTCCCCTCGAAGTAGCGTTTTGGGTTTCTTCAGTTAAATACCCAGTTAAATACCCAGAAGTGGGATTACTAGGTCCTTCTTTGGCTCTTGCTATAGTCTTAGTTTTAAAGTCCATTTTGTCTGCTATAAGTATTGCTACCCCAGCTGTTTGTTTGTTTCCATTTTCATGAAACATCTTTATCCATCCCTTTACTTTCAGTCTGTGTGTGTCGTTCAATCTGAAGTGAGCCTCTTGTAGGCAGCATATGTAAGGGTCTTGTTTTCTTATCCATTCAGCTCCCTTATCTTTTTTTTTTTTAAGTGTGTTTTTCCAGGACCCATCAGCTCCAAGGCAATTAGTTGTTTCAATCTAGTTGTGGAGGGCCCAGCTCACAGTGGCCCATGCTGGGATCAAATCAGCAACCTTGTTGTTAAGAGCACCGTGCTCTAACCAAATGAGCTAACCGCCCCCCCAACCCCCTTATCTTTTGATTGGAGCATTTAATCCATTTGCATTGAAAGTAATTGTTGATACACATGTAGTTATTGCCATTTTATTATTCATAGTTTTGATTCTCTCTTTTTCTTTTTTGTCTTAAAGAAGTCATTTTAAGATTCCTTGTAATTCTGGTTTGGTGTTGATGAACTCCTTTAGCTTTTTCTTGTCTGGGAAGCTCTTTATGTGTCCTTCGATTCTAAATGATAGTTTTGCTGGGTAGAATAATCTTGGTCGTAGGTCCTAGTTTTCATCATTTTGAGTATTTCTTGCCAATCCCTTCTGGCCTGTAAAGTTTCTGTTGAGAAATCAGCTGACAGTCTTATGGGAGTTCCCTTGTACCCTGTTTCCCTGAAAATAAGACCTAGTCGAACAATCAGCTCTAATGCGTCTTTTGGAGCAAAAATTAATATAAGACCCAGTATTATATTATATTATATTATATTATATTATATTATATTATATTATATTATATTAAAGACCCGGTCTTATATTATAGTAAAAGAAGACTGGGTCTTATATTAATTTTTGCTCCATAAGACGCATTAGAGCTGATTGTCCAGCTAGGTCTTATTTTCAGGGAAACACAATAGGTAACTGCTTTTCTCTTGCTGCTTTTAAGATTCTTTCTTTGTCTTTAAACTTTCACATTTTAATTGTGATGTGTTTTGATGTGGGCCTCTTTGGATTCATCTTGTTTGGGACTCTCTGCGCTTTCTGGACTTGTATATTTATTTCCTTCACCAGGTTAGGGAAGTTTTCCATCATTATTTCTTCAAATAGGTTTTCAGTTTCTTGCTCTCTCTCTTCTCTTTCTGGTTCCCCTATGATATGAATGTTGGCACGCTTGATATTGTCCCAGAATCCCCTTAAACTCTGCTCCTTTTTTTGGATTCTTTTTTCTTTTGGCTGTTCTGTTTGGGTATATTTTCGTACCTTATCTTCTAAATCACTTTTTCAGTCCTCTGCTTCATCTAATCTACTGTTGATTCCCTGTAATGTATCCTTCATTTCTATTATTGTATTCTTTATTTCTGACTGGTTCTTTTTTATGTTTTCCATCTCCATTTTAATGTTTCCTATCTCTTTGTTGAAGTTTTCCCTGAGATCATTAAGTATCCTTATAACCACTGTTTGAACTCTGCTTTTGGTAGATTGCTTTTCTCTATTTTGTTTAGTTCTTTTTCTGGATCTTTGTTCTGTTCTTTTATTTGAAACATGTTTTTTTGTCTCCCCATTTTGACTGCCTCCCTGTGTTTGTTTGTATGTATTAGGTATGGCTGCTGTCTCCCGATCTTAGTAGAGTGGCCTTATGTAGTAGGTGTGCTGTGGGGCTCAGTGGCAGTGGCACAGTCTTCCAGGTCACCTGAGCTGCGCCCTCCAGGTGTGTCCCCTGTGTGGGTTGTGTGCCCTCCTGTTGTAGTTGAACGTTGGTTGCTGTTTGCACATCAGTGGAAGGGATTGAACTGCAGGCGGATTGGTTGTGAGGACTGGCCGTGACTACAGTAGAGGAGTTTTGTTACAGAGGCTGACCTTACAGAGCAGGATCTGCCTCAGTAGGGCTCTGGTGCCTGCCCAATCTGCCCTTTGGGTATGTCATTCTTGGAGGTGGCTGGGTGATGCTCCAGCTTGTTTTCAAGCTGGCCACTGGGTATGCCAGCTCCAGGGCCACCTGGGAGGGAACGCACTGCAGATTAAGTACAGGTGCAGTCTGTGCCCCATGCAGGGCCAGCTGGCAAGAGCCACAAAGCAGTCTGCAGATGACCACCACCCACGCCATGCCTGGAAGTGCCTTGAGAGGCCAAGCCTTGAACCAAAGCCGGTTGCCACTAGTGCCTGACTTAGAGCTGCTCAGCCAGAGGTAAGAGACATGCTCAAGCCAGATGCTGCTCATTTGGGTTTCGCAAACTTTTGAGAGATCCTAGGAAAGTCTGCAGCATGAGCCATGAGAGGTTTGTATGAAAAAGCCACTGGAAGTGGCTTGGGTGTGCCCCAAAATTGGGTGGGATGGGGTCTCAGAATCACTGAGGCATGGTGAATGAATGATGTCAGCCAGCATGATGGAGACTCAGATTTGATGGCCACCTGTGTCTGCACACTGGGAAGGGGCTGCACACCGGGGGGGCTCAAGAAAGAAACAATGGCTTCTGACAGCTCCTTTGTCCGGGAGAAAGCTGCCCTTCCAGCCCTCCTCCTGCAGCCAGAGAACTCAGTTTCCTCCCATACGTCCCTGTTGCCTCTTCAGCTGCTGCCCCAGTGCTGGAGCTCAGAGAGAGAGAAAGAGAGTCCATCAACGAGTAAGTCTGCACATGGGCCCTTTAAAAGGAGCTGCCATCCATCTCACTCAGCCACGACCTTCACTGGTTTTCACAAGCAGAAATTCTGGGGACTGTTCTCTTGGGCACTGAAACCCTGGGCTGGGGAGCCTGGTGTGGGGCTGGGACCCCTCACTCCTCTGGACAGTATCTCCACAGATGAGATATCCCTCCCAATTTTTAATGGTCACACATGGGTTTGGAATCAGCCTGTTCTGCATCTCTGCCTCTCCTACCAGTCTCCAGGTGACTTCTATATGTCCTTATTTGTAGGGCTTTGGTTCAACAAGAATAAAGGTGATTCTCAATGATGGTTGTTTTGTAGTTTAGTTGTAATTTTGATGGGGTTGTGAGAGAAGGTAAGCACAGCATTTACTTATTCCACCATCTTCCATAGCTTTTGTGTTCTTAATGGGCTGTCTAGCTTCTTCTGATAGGGTCTCATAGCAGACAGTTCTCATCAAACATGGATTATTAAACAATGATTTAATTAGATTCTTTCTGTACCTAAGCTCCTCTCGTTAAATGTTACATTAATTTTTTCATTGCCCAGTTTGACAACCGACCTCATTGACTATTTAAATTTTTTTCCTTTAAAAATAATTAATGCACTTTGTTTTGTTAGAGTAGTTTTAGGTTTACAGATAATTAAGCAGATAATATAGAAAGTTCTCTTTCTCTGCTCCCCACGGTTTCTTGCATTAGTGTGCTACATTAGTCACAATTGGAGAACAAATATTGATGCAACATTTTAACAAGAGTTTACATTAAGGTTCATGTTTGCATTATACAGTCCTATGAGTTTTGCTCGGGTATAATGTCGTGTATCCACCTATGGCATAATAAGAAATATATATTTGATCTCTTCTCCCAACACAGAGCTCCTAAAACTCTTGTAATTTCCTGAGTGATAGGGGTGCTTGGAGCATCTTTTGTTCTAATATTTAGTCTTTAATCCCCAATTCCTGACACTGCACTCTTAAAACCTTTGTAATTTCCTGAGTGACAGGAGTGATAAGAGAATCTTACACAGAGCTCCTAAATCCCTTGCTGGGTGATGGGAGTGTCTTTTGTTCTAATGAGATGATTCTGGGTGGGCTCCAGGATAGCTTCAGGATGGGTCCTGGTGACCAGAAAGGCCAAGCCATGATTAGAAGCATGGAACATGGGGCCGGCCGGGCGCTCAGGGCCGGGCGCTCAGCCACTCTTCTAACCGATTTGATTCCCTCCCCACGTGGGCCAGTGAGCTGTGCCCTCTATAGCTAAGATTGTGAACACAGGCTCTTCCTGGAGCGGGGCTGCAGCTGGGCTGCGGTGAGCACCTGGAGGTTGGTGTAAACTGCTGTGAGCTGTCGTGGATGCTGCGTGCTGCCGCAGGCTACCGTAAGCTGCTGTGAGCCACCTGTGGCGGCTGACTGCCTCAGCCGGGGGGAGCACAAGGCTCATAATACCAGCATGCACCAGGGAGCTGTGTCCAGCACAACTAGACTGAGAAACAACGGCTTGAATCGGAGTGACGGGGATGGGGGAGAGGCGGAAGAAGGAGGAAAAAAAAAAGAAGCATGGAACTCAGCCCCACCTTCTAAAGAGGGGAGAGGGGCTGGAGATTGAGTTAATAATTGATCATATCTGTATGATGAAGATGAAGCCTTCGTAAAAGTCCCTGAACTAACGGATTCGGAGAGCTTCCAGGTTGGTAAACACATCTATGTCCTGGGAGGGTAACACACCCCGACTCCACAGGAACAGAAGCTCCTGCACTCAGGAACCTTCAGGACCTTGCCCTAAGTAGCTTTTCATCTATTCATTTGTATCCTTTGTTGTATTTTTTATAATACACCGGAAACGTGTTTCCCTGCATTCTGTGAGTCATTGTGGGACAAGTTCATAGGAACACCGACTTACAGCCAACTCAGACGTAAGTGTGATTCCCTGAGATTCACTACTTGAGATTGGCATCAAGTGGGGGGCAGTCTTGTGGAACTGAACCCTTAACCTATGGGGTCTGCACTAACTTTGGGCATTTAGTGTCAGAATTGAATTGTAGGACACACATTTGGTATTTGGAGAGGTAGAGAATTGGTTGGTGTGGGAAAATCCCCACATGTTTGTGTCTGAAGTGATGTGAGTAGAAGATACAGTTTTCCTTTGGTCATGTCACATACCCACCATTACAGTAAAATATGTACGTAATTGTTCCACTGCCCTAAAAATCCCTGGTATTCTACCTATTCATTGCTCTCTCTTCCTCCTCTCTCTAACCCCTGGCAAGCACTGACTTTTTGTGTGTTTTTTGTTTGTTTGTTTGTTTACTAAATCCATAGTTTTGCCTTTTCCAAAATGTCAGATGGTTGGCATCATATAAACTATTGACCCTTCAGACTGGCTTCTTTCACTAAGCAATATTCATTTAAGGTTATTCCATGTCTTTTTTTGTGTCTTGATACCTTATTTTTTTAAATCACTGAATAATATTCCATGGTATGTATGTACCACAGTTTGTTTACCCATTCACCATTTAAAGGACATCTTAGTTTCTTCCAGTTTTTGGCAATTATGAATAAAACTGCTATAAACGTTTGTGTGCAGATTTTTGTGTGGACATGTTTTCAACTCATTTGGGTAAATACCAAGGATGGCAATTGCTATATTGTATTGTAAAACTGTTAACTTTGTAAGAACCTGCCAAGCTGTCTTCCAAAGTCGCTGTACCATTTTCCATTCCACCAGTAATGAATGAGAGTTCTTATTGCTTCACATTCTTACAAGCATTTGGTATTATCAGTTTTTTGGGTTTTAGCCATTCTAATAGGTGTTTTTTGCTTTGTTTTGTTTTGTTTTTAACTGACTCAATTGGTTAATTTGTTCCAAATAACCAAACAGGTTATATACTGAACAGGTGTTTTGTATCTTGGCTAAATAAAAAAACAGGGAACAACATCTCAAAACCAGGGGGTGTAATCTTTCATATTATTGTTGTATTCCAAGCCCCACAGTCTAAAAATGGTTAAAACAATGTCTAACTACTTCTAATACTGAATTCAGGGAGAAGCTTCCTTAAAAAAGTTGAATTACATTTGAATCATTGAACAATGAGCTCTTACCCAAAGAGTTCATTCAACAACTTTAAAGACAACAAAGTACAACTAAAATTCAAAAAAGTGACCCAGAACTTTAAGGGGACAATGAATTATGAAGGCAGTAGAAAGAATGGGGGCTTTGGAATTAGCAGCTGGATTTAAACCATGGTTCCAATCATTAATCAAACTTTTCTGAGCCTCAATTATTTGTAGGTTAAACTGGGAAAATAATGCTTAGTTGACAGGCTTATTTTGACCTTTAGAGACTATGTTTTTGGAAATGCCTAGCATCCAGCTTTTGGTAGCTTAATAGTACATCTCTTCTATCCTCTGGATAGTGCTCTGTACTTGGTACAACCAATAAAAATTATTAGAATTTCAGTCATCAAAATTCCATAACCTGATGAAGTAGTTGAAATAGTATGTGAACACATAAACTAGCTAAGATGTAGCTTCACTTTCTATGTATATGCTTGTTTTAAATAGATGGAATGTATCATACACAAGACTGAGGTTTCAAACAAAATTTGTAAATTGCAAGACTGGTGCATGCTAAAATTTCCAGGGGTTTGGGATTTCCCTGGAGTAGCCAGAAATGAGATATTGGCTTCAAAAGCAAACTCATGAAATACGCATTAGTATAGATTCTAGAAACTGGGCACTTGGCAGAGCTCAGTTACAGTAATTCATCATTTTGGTGTTGGTAGAAATGTGCATATAGTGACTATAATGTCACAAACTAGAGACCTGATATTTGTTCTGTCTGTTCTTCCACATATAGCTTTTCTTCTAAAACAGAAGCGTTGCATTTGTGAATTGTTTGCTTTAAATATTAACAATAACAAATGAAGGCCATAGATGAAAGATTTAATAAGATATTCTAAGTTTTTAGGAAGTTGTTTCAAAGAGAAAGAGTTTATTATAAGTGAGCATAACTGAATCACTTTTTTTAAGTGTGAAAAGAGGATCAGAGAAGTAGCTCTGAATTCCCAGTCAATCGCAAAGAAGTCTCAAAGCTGTTGCTCAGGTTGGATCCACAGAACAAAATAGATCCCAGATCCAAGCAGATCCCCCGCTCCCCTCACAGAGCAGATTCAAAAGTCTGGCATCAACCACTGTGATGACCTCTTTTGTGTTTTGTTCTTTCCCTTTCTAGAAATTCAGACCTGTGAAGCTTGTCTATGTATCCCAAGTTAAGCACCTTTGCTTTTAGAGAAGAGAAATGCAACAAACTGAGGATGACACTTCTAAAGGTACTTTTTAAAAAGTGTGTGAGTAACTTCTTTATATGAGGTATTTGGTGGTTGAAGGAGGAGTTGATAGAAAAATAACTTTTTGGCAATTCTTAATAACATGTAATTTGATGGTTTACATAAGATTTGGATTGATAGTGAAGCCATGGAAAGTACCCGGTGAAAGCAGAACTTTCGGTCATAGAGTTTCTACTGAGTAATATCATTCTGTTATGTAATTAATTCTCAAAAAGGGCTGGTTTAGGAGGCAAATGTGAGACCTGATAATAGCCAGCCAGATAATTGACATTGGCTAGAAACAAAAACCCAAAGCAACACATTATAAGGATGGAATAATAAAAAAATGTTGGGAATAATGATGCTGCCATCTGGCATTAATCGATGTGCAAAAGCACTCAGAATTCCCAGGAGAAAAGAATTTATTTAAATGCAAATCTTTATTATTACTACTACTTAAATTGTTGTAATAAATTTGTGAAAATAAGATACTTTGCTTGCTTAATATGTATAAAACCTAATAAAATATTTATGAGCCACATACAGCAGTTTTATCTTTTGGCATTAAAAAAATGGTAAACAAGGTGGACTATTTCTTTAGTCCAAGATCAAACATATTCAGTACAATTTAGAACCACACAAAATGATTATTGTGATATTGGGTTTGAAAACTACAGAGACCCTCACACACTTTCATAGAGAAAAAGGGTTGTGTTTTGAAAAGATTACAGATTTTATAGTCGAATCTTTTTAGAATGTGGGAAGAATAGAAATGTCTTGGGTATGAATTTTCCAACAGAACATCATTTTGGTTTACACGCCATACACAAAACTGTGCTTACACAGTTTTACTGCATACCACTTAGGGATTTCTTAATATTTATTACATGAACTACACCACTTTAAGTTGTCTGAAGAGAAGTGTAATGAATATATTATAAGCTCAGAAAGGGGCATCTGAAAGCAACAGAGGGATCCAACATGAATCAGGAAATTTTGCAGATGATTTCATATGATTGTTTAATGAATAAATAAAACTTCTAATACCTAGAAAATTGATGTTCAGTGGGAAAAAATCTGGTAGAAAATGTTACTGTTGATGACCATTGTAAGATGATATATGATGAAATTATTAAAAATGCCTTGGCATTCACTACTTACATTATTAATAACTTGACTTGTTGGCATGTGTTTTAAAGTGATATTACAGAAATGTGATACCCCAGAGCAGTTAGTTTCTATCTCTGTTATGGCTTTTATAACTTGCTACCTTTTATATATTTATGTACAAGTCTTAGCTCTGCCTCTAGGTCACGCTTTTCCGGAGGGTAGGAAGTGTGTCTGATTTATCTTTCATTTCTCCATGGTACCTAGCATGTGATTTGCATATATTTGGAACTCAGTAAATAGTAGTTGATGGAATAAATTAGTGTATTTGCTTTAAAGTATTATTCTCCAATAGAAGAAATAGTAAATATTTTTAAATTGTGTTTTACAACTAAATTATTATGAATGGGAAAATGACATGATATATATACTAGCATGTTAATAGAAATTGGGTTAGAAGAGTGGATTATCTTTTTCTTTTTTTATTCCAACTTGTTTATACATGATATGGTCCTATTATCTTTTTAATAGAGGTAATAAAAAACAACAAACTGACAATATTCTACTAGATTAAAAATCTCTTTATTAGAATTATTGTGACCTCCTACCATAATAGTGATGCTTCACTCCTCTGCCTACTCTCACAGTACCCACCACCACCTGCCTTTCCTCCCCCTTCCCATCTAGCTGATTAATAATGAAATAGGAAAAAGTTAGAAAAGATAGGTTTGGAAAGAGTGGGGAGAGATGATGGTTTAACCCTGAGAATGCATTGATTCATTCATTTAAAATAGTGAGTGGTCTGATGGGTGGGAAATGCATGGGGTCGGGATGCAGGAGTTGGAGGAGAACACAGAGATTTCACTGTCAGAGGCAAAGGCCAGACCAGCCACACTGTAGGGCCATCAGCTCAGATGCCCAGAGACTAAATGGCAAAGCAACATTGCAGTGGATCAAGGGAGGACTGAGGACAGAGGTCAAAACACATCTCCTGCTCTGCCATTAAGCCTGTAAACTTGGCTCTGCTTCGCTGGAGCAAGAAGGAAAACACTGAAACGAAGACTGAGGGGTTCATTGTAAATGGCTGTTTAAAATGGAAACTACTTTTAAGTTTCAGGATCAGGTGTTTTCCTCTTACTGGGAAGAGGGTGTGAAAGCAGGATGAGATCAATGACAGGTTAAAGAAAGGTGTGTTTTGCACATGTCTGATTAGGGTCTCCTCAATTTATATCAGCCGCACATTTTATTCCAACAATAATTTAATGAGCAATTGCTATACACCTGGCAGTAGGCCAGGAGTAATTTTTGCACAGCAAAATATAATAGAAGTATGGGAACTGGTGTTAGGTGAGATCAGAGGAGCTCCCAAACTATACATTTTTGAGAAAAATGAAATACAAAGACCAGTCTAAGCTAAATCAGCTTGCAGATTTTCAACCCCAAGAATGATCTTGGAACATGAAAACTAGTAATTGCATTCTGAACAAGTGCTGCTCAAATTCACTTCAACAAGATCAGGTAGAAAAATGTGGCTTTGAAAATCATTTAAAGAAATAGTTCTGCGTCGTGCAGAAAAAGATGATATTACTACAGGTCTAACATTTTATTGCATTATTGAAGTCAATTTGGGAAGGGGAAATTCAGTGTTAAAATTCAGATACGGATTTAAGAACAGATGCAATTACTTTCCTTTTACTTGACAAATATTTACAAAGCAACCACCTTGTGCCAGGCACTGTTCCCAAACAGTGAACAAGATGTAGACTAGTGGGAGAAGTCCTTTTCTCAGAAAAATAGATAACTGTGCTGGTGCACTGGCTAAACTTTTTTCTCAAATGAACCAATTTACATCCTACAGTAATACCCTGTTTTTCAGACACTCCCACTTCTATCACCAAAAAATATCTTCTCTGTCTTACAGACCTTACTGGCTACTATTTGAAAAAGCTTCAGTTTACAAAGTTTCACTGTACACAAAACGTTATTCTGTCTTTAAAAAGAGAGACAGAAACAACACTGTAAGTGGCACTGAATTAATTCACCTATTATTTGGGGAGGTGGCACATAAATTTTGGTGGCTTGAGATAAGGAAGAATTCTCAGTAAAATTTCTGGTAGGCTCTCAAATGAGCCATGAAATATCTGAAATGAAAATGGTCAGATCCAAAAATTGAAAACTTATTTCAATTGCATCAAAGAAGCTTGGCCATGCTCTTTCATTATATAAACTTATAAAGCCATTTTAATAGAGTTACATTTAATTACACATTTCACTTGTAAATCACCTTTGAGCTCAAGCTAGTTACTGATGATTTGGAAGAAGAAAGATTCCTTTTTGGATAATGTTCCCCTCCGTATCACTAACAAATTCAGCAGATGTGTAACTAGCATTTTGGCTTTGAATTTTCTTTCATTTCAGATTGGGGACATTTTAGTTCTTGTCAAGTCACTTAGGAACACCAGGGTCAGTGTAGCATGAAAAATGCAAGGACACTGATTGGGAAGAAGTGGCTTAAGCTGAATATCACCATTTACTGTGATTCAGCCTCTCTAATCTTTATCCACAAAATGGAATTCCTGCAAGGAACAAGTAAATAAAATCATGTATACGCACATGCTTTGTAAACAATAAAATATTAAATAGATGTAAGGTATTGGTTTGGAATTATATAACTTGGGAGATAATTTTATATTTAATAAGAGTAGGAATCTCAAGTTAGATGACTCAAAACATCTGGTGTTATATCAAGTACAGCTAAAATCCTACTATAAAATTATGTAAAAAAACAAAAATTTTTGGAATCCTATAAATAAATAAAATGACATTTATTAAGGTTATCAAAGCTTGAATTGAAATAAAGTGTAAGAGAAAAATTATAATTCAAGACACAAATTATCAGTTCTTAAGGGGAGAAAGATAGTTCCCTGTCAATCTTTAAGAACTAGCAGTTTTGAAAACTCATCAAATTTAGCATAATAAAACTTCAAATTATATTCAAATCATGTTGATTTTATATGCAAATGTACAATCCAGCATTAAAATGATGGTAATACTCATAGTGAGATGACTAAGAGCTAAAGTAACTAATATTTCAATCTTGCCACATCTTTTTGTTATCGTTAATATTTTTGGTTTTAAAGTAATATACAGGTCTATCAAACCAAACCCTTATTTTATTATAATAGGTCTATATGATACTGTTATTTATTTGTACTTTTTTTATTTGTACTTTTTATTAATATGTATGTGTTAAATTTTAGTAGAATGAAGAAAAATGAAATTAACTGAGCCTATTGATTTCTCTAATTTGTATAAAAACTGCCTTTTACTATAAAATATTAATTTGGGAACACCATTTCTGAAGGTTAATTTCTTCTATAATCATGTGCAATATAATGGAACATGGAACCCAGTTAACAAAGTGCAATCACATGCCACGTGTATATTTACGCCCTCCATCTCAAGTACGTAATGTTTCATAATGTGTTGCTCTTCTAATAATATGTCCTGTCTGCCTAGTATGTTTTTCTTGTGGCTCTTGCCAGCTTAGTTGAAGGATTTCACTTTGTAACTGCTCTGTCAAATCAATTCTGTCCTTCTGCTTCTGTGCAATATAACAATATGACACCCAGAGCTTATCCAGACAAGCAGAGAGCAAATGAATTTCCTTCTGCTCCTCCGCTAAAGAGGAGAGAAATTTCTTCACCCCATAAGTGCTCAGCGCATCATACTTTCTTTATGGTAGATTAATCTCAGGGCCATGAGTTGTTAGGGGTGCAGAGTTCAGGGCAAATCACGCTGCTTCCTTCTCATATTTGCACGGAGATTAAATCAGATTCACTAGCCCCCTGGGGAACAGGAAGCCTCCAAAAATCCAGATGAAGTAATCACTCTGGAAGAGGGGCCTGCAGCCTCCCTTTCACCCCTCAACTTGCTTGGTGCCTGGGCTGGAGGTGTCCCTGGGCTTGTTTTAAGGCACTCCCTCTACCCCTCAGGCTGCTTCTTGGAGTCCTTCCTGACCATGATATTTAGGTCAGAAAATCACACAGCAATCACTCCGATTCCTTCACGTCCTCAGGATACCTCTTGGCCAGGGCCAGCTTTGTGGGCATGCGACCTGTACAGTCACAAAGAGCCCCAGGCTTATGACAGGTTTAATGCTCTACTCTCTTGGTTTTGAAATTCTTAATACTTCTTAATACTTTGAGGCGTTCCATTTGTTTATGTATGCAAAGCCATAAAGCATGTTTAACACAAGAAAACAACCAGTTCCTCATCTTATTGCATTCTTACCAATAATAAATGAATCAAAGGAATTTAGGGCTGGAAACAATTAGGCTGAGATTCAAACGAGCCCAATTTTTAATAGAAATTAAATTTTAAGTGCACTGTGATACTGCACTATAGGAGTACTTTTCCAGGATATTAGTGGTTTTTTTCTTCCCCTCTGGGTTAATTAGAGTATTCTGAGGTGGTGAAATGTGGTTTGCTAGACATTTCAAGCCAAACATGCAGAGTCGATACACAGAGGTCACTACAGGGTTTTATTTATTTATTTTTTTAAGAAAACCTGGGTGCAAACCAAGGTGTTGTATAATAACATATCTGTTACTATACCTGGGGACAGTGTCAGCCACACACAAAAGTGTGAAGACAGTGAGGTTTCATAGCATCTCTTTGGCTCCCCTTTCAGCATCCCTTTATCTTGTTAGGTTTGTACTCCTTCCTCCTCAGCCTAAAAATGGTTAGATTTGGGGGAAACTTGTATATAAATTCTTCTCTGTCTGCCAAAAGTCTACATCCCAATTCTGTGTGGCTTTGTTCTCAGTTGACTCTCATGGTTAGAAAGCTATCTGATAATTAGCTTGTTAAATTATTAGCTGGTACTAACTTAAGGTGTGACTTCTACTTGGGTGCTTTATTTTTATATTTAATATCACAAAGTCTTAAAAACGCAAAGGAGTGAATTTTCCCAAGAGCCATTGTGAAGCCCACTAACAAGCCAGTGAATGCTTCCTGAAGGCCTTCAGTTGCACCAGGCAGAGAGCTGCCATAGTGTCTGCCTGTGAGAGCTGCCCTTGATGGCCATGTGTGGCAGGGAGACAGAAGAACCCCTCCAACTATTCCTTTAGTTCATGCCGAACTTGAATAGCTCAGTAGCTCATCCAGACTATGGTTCAGACCTTGTCCCACTTATGGGAGTCACTAACATACAGAAAAATAATGTGTTTTACATAACCCTAATACTTCTTCCCTCATCCTCCTTGTTAACTTCGCTTCCTAGGTCACTGAGGAAACAGAAGTAATTATACGGGAATTTTTACAAGTTCCCACCACATCTCTCCCTTGTCAGCAACTGGCCTCCCATATATTCTGCCTTCTCTCCTTACTAATGATTAATTGTCCATATTCCACTTTAAGGTTACTGGATTCCATCATCACTCACCTACTCAAGGTCATCGCTCCAGCAATTCATTTCTTTCTCCTGGATCATTCCCATCAGTATACAAATATGCCATCATTTCTCTTAATCTTCAAAACAACAACAGAAACATTCTCTCTCTTGACCTCACTTCCTGCTCAGCTACTGTCCATTTCTGTTTCTCTTCACATCAAAACTCCTTGAAAAACTTACTTACATTTGCTCTTCCAAATTCTTGCATCTCATTTCCCCTCAACCTACTTCAGTCAAATTTTTGTCCCCAGTCATTCCACTAAAACTGCTCCTGTCCAGTTCACCAGTGACCTCCATGTTGCTCAACCCAGACTTCTTATCACTTGGCCTGTCAGCCACATTTGAGACAGCTCCTCACTCCCTTCTCCTTGAAACACTTTCTTCACTTGGCTTCCAGGACCCAACACTCCTGATTTTCTTCCTACCTCATTAGCCATTCCTCGTGTCTTGCTGACTCTTCTCATCTCCCTGTCCTCTTAACAATGGAGTGCCTCAAGGAAAGGTCCTCATACCATTTTTCTTCTGAATCTACACTCTCTCCCTTGGGCATCTCATCTAGTCTCTTGGCTTTGAATATCTTCTCTATGTGAAATACTCCCAAATCTCTATCTCCAGGCCAGACCTTTCTCTTGAACTCTAGATTCATCTATTTGCTTCAGTGTCTAGTTGGCATATCACACTTAACGCTCATCTCCTCTTCCAAGTCCACTCCTGTCCCCCTTACTCCCAGTCTATTCTTGGCAGGCTAGCCAACATGATTCTATTAAAACAGAGGACAGACCACATCATTCTTCTACTTAAAACTCCCCAGTGGCTTCTGGTCACTCTCAGAATAAAAGTCAAAGTCCTTACCATGACTTATTAGGCCCCACCTAATTGGTCCAAAATTCCCTTTGTCTTCTTCCCCAGGGCTCATTCTGCTTTAGCCATTTTTCTCTCAGGGCTTCCTTGACCACCCTATTAAATTGCAATGCCCCTTCCTATGTACCTTCTCTGATTTATCTTTCTTTATGGCACGCTCTCTTTCTAACTCTAGGTTTTCCTGATTTATTTTATCATCTGTCTCCCTCATCTGCAGGATACGCATGTAATCTCTATGAGGGATGAGATCTCCATCTGTTACCTGCTGTGTCCCCACCGCGCAGGTCTGCCCTGGAGCCATAGTAGATGGTCAGTACACATTTGTTAAATGTATGATGATATCTTTCCACCAAAGAACATGGCCTGCATGTAACCTTCAGAAAATCAGTTTTCCAAAGATAGAGACTGGATCTGTAACTGAGGATCTGTCTCTTTCTTAAGTTCTTCTTCACAAAGCTGAAGGATGGGCTGTAAGGCAGACTCCTGTATTTGTGTGGTGGGTGGAGCATTCACTGAGTCCCTCCCTGTTCCGCCAAACTTCTCATGCTTGCCCTCTCCACTGAACAGGTGAAATTAAAATGCTGTGTAACATTTTTAGTATTTATTGTTTTTACTCAGTAATTATTATGCAGCTTTGTTTTCCATGAAATGCCTCTTTTAAAATATTATTATAAAGATTAAGCTGATGAATTATGTTTAGCAACAGAATAGTCTTCAAGTACCAGCTCTTGCATTTATTCTACTTTCTAGTCATTAAATAACTTCACATTTAAAGTAAATAATTGCTGCCCACCACAGTAATACCTCTTGTTTTTATCAGAGATTGTAGCAAAAAGTGATTCTAGAAGCACTGATATGGACATTAGCAACCCACTCTCCTGCTGAGAGTACTTACTGGCTGCTTCTAGAGAAGCAGTGCCTAACTCAATAGGGCAAGACAACAGATTTGAATAAATCTGAGGAAATACCTGAGAATGGCAAAATTTCATTCTCCCAATTCTGATGCAGAAAAGGACAAACTGCCCATACTCATTCATCCTCCCCTCCCATTTATTCCAATAAGAAATACAGAAAAATTTATTCACAATGCAGAAGTTGAGATGAATAAAACAGCTGTCAATGGTATCTTGCTTCTGAGTTCGACTTATAAAAATATCAGTGAGCTCAATTTTCCGTATTTTGCTATTTCACTTGGGGAATGATGAAGAGAGTCTTTTTTATAATTATAAAACTTCAGACTTTGATGTCATTTGTCACAATATTGTCTGGAATTCCGAAAATGTTCTATCAGGGGTGACCTGGGCATTTCTGGACTTGACAGTTGATAGAAGTTGGGTAGCCGAATATCGTAGTGGTATCTTTTTCCTATATATACCCTGTCATTCAAGGCATAGAGTTTATCTGCAATGTCACTGCCAATTAAAACTGAAAACAGGCGGGAGATGTAACGATGCTGAGCGAAGAGCAAATATAATTTCTTTCTCCTCCAAGACACATATCGACAATCGGTTTCTGCTGTGAGGGTTACCTAAAAAAACATAAGAACACATCTAAACAAAGATTAGGAAGCAAGAAAAGTTCTGCTACATTTTTTGTGCCCCAAATTTTAAATGATTTTCCCTTCTGCTTTTTTAGGTTAAAAAAACCCACTGATCCACAATATACTATAAAAAAAAGAAAGAGAAAATATAAAATTTATTACTATATAATTTATAATATGAATAATCACAACATTATGCCCATCTCCAATCTATCTGTTTTCTATGTGCAGTGATCTATGTTTTGCATTTTATTGAAGCAAGAGCTACTTGATAATAATAAAGTTGACTAATGTTAGAGAAATATTTCCAAACCAATCCTGAAGACTGTAGTCATTGAATCCTAATTCAGTTTCTATAGCACAAAACAAAATTTGTTTACTTATTCTGGATATGTATATGAATTTGTATACACACATGTACATTACATGTATTAACCACAGGAAAACAGTATACATAACAGATAGAAACTACAGAAATGATTTTCTTTCAAAACTACCAGACATGAAGCAGAGTAGTGACAGGAAATTTAGCATTTTGTTGCTAGAAGACAACTGCAACCCATCAGCATTTTCAATTTTAAAAATCACTTATTTTGAAATAAGAGCTGATTTTTTTGTTCTTGGTGTTTTTCTAAACTGTCACAGTGGCAGTGTTTAGTTTATAGTCAAATCTCAATAACATTTTTTTATAACTGTTTTATTTTATTTTATTTTATTTTAATTTATTAGTTTCAGGTGTACAAGACAAGGTAATACTTAGACGTTCATCATTTATATCCCTCACACTGTGAACCCCCCTCCCCCCATACAGTATCCCTCCGACCTCACACCGAGCCATCACATTATATATATAAAATTATAGTTGGCATTCATTAGTGTTTAGCTTCTGGTGTACAATGCCATGATCAGGCATCCACAGTATCCCTGAGGTGGTCTCCCAAATAGGACGCATGTCCATCGGATACCCAACAAAATCTTTACAACATTATTGAATACGTTCCCAAAATTAATTTTCAACAAACCCTGAGGCCATCTTGTGGTTACCAGCTGCTTCCTAATCCCTTCACCTTTCCCCTTATCCCCCCGCCCCCCGCCCATCTAACAACTCTCGGTTTTTTCCCATATATGCAGTGAAGCAAAGGAAAATTTATGAATATTTCTCGGACTCTTTTCTATAATGTGTAATACCCATTCTTTTCCTTGTTGCTGGACCTATAAAATGACATTAATTAAAGACTCAAATGACTTTGGAAAGTCAAACATGCTGCTAAGTACATTCCAAAGTTAAATATAAATCATTCCTCTGTCAACTGCTGTTTTGCTTGTCTGATTTTAAACAAACATTGTTTATCTATTTGGAAGAGGCAATGTTCCCTGTGTGTGCCAGTTATCCCTTACCTGAAAAATGCCTTCCTCTGTGGGCCTCAGTGAGTCCCATTCAGGAGAATCCAGGAACTGGAAGGGGAAAATGTAATGCAGAAATTCGCCATCAACTGTCACTCTGATCCTACCCAAACACAAAGAATAGCATTTATGAGGGAAGGGTAAATCAAGCACATAATTGGGGGAGGTGGGGAGGGAGCAGTATTTCAGATCTCTGATGACCTTTATAGCTATTAAAATTATTAAATTAATTTTATAATTTAAAAATTAAATTAAATTCATACATTACAATAAGTGACAAATCTCCTATAAGCTTTGTGTACTGATGTTCCTCACACAGTTAGGATTCTGGATTATTGGGCAAAATTCATCAGAAAATTCATCAAACTGTACTTAGGTATGTACACATGGTTGTATGTATGTATATTACACTTTAATAAAAAGTTTCAGTGCACTCAGTCAGATTTTAAATTAACTAGGAGAACCTGAAGAACATAAAGTACCACTGTAAATAACTCTAAACTAAATATTTAACCTTTTAAAAAACATAATCACATTGTTTCCTCCCCAAAACTTTGTTTCAAAGTATGTGTGTGTGTGTATATATATGTGTATATGAGTGTGTGTGTGTGTGTGTGTGTGTGTGTGTGTGTGTGTGAAGTTGACCCTTAACACAGGTTTGAACTGTGTGGGTCTGTAAATATATTTCTCTTTCTTGTGGTTTCTTCCATAACATTTTCTCTAGCTTACTTTATTGTAAGAATACAGTATATAATACATATAACATAGAAAATATGTGTTGACTGTTTAAATGATCAGTAAGGCTATTAGTAAAGTTTCTGGGGAGTCAAAAGTTATACGTGGATTTTCGATGTGTGGGGGTTGGTGTCCCTACCCCTGTGTTGTTCAAGGGTCAACCGTGTGTGTGTACAGAGGGTGCCTATATATATATATATATATATATATATATATATATATATATATATATATAATTTTTTAAGAAAGGAAAAAAACTATTAAAATTGTAATACTCAATATATACCAATAACAAAAGAAGTCACGTTTGACTTCTGCAATTACAAGAGGTTCTCAAAGTGGTTACCATCAGCGTCCAGACACTTCTGATTATGGCAAACTACTGCTTGAGCAACGTTGGCCAAAGTGTCCACTTGTATACACACCCCACTTCTATCTAGCTAATGGGCAATTGCTAGAAATTACTGAAAAAATTCATCATTATAAAATATAATGTTCTCCACTACTTAAAAGAATTCCTATGTGAGTCTATTTAGAATACTTTGCATGCCAACATAAGTACTGTATTAATTCAAGCTGGCATCATCTTCTTGACTTTCAGTAATTTGCTTGAAAACATATAGCATACCCAAATAAACACATTTATACATTTGATTTCTAAGAGGAAATATTAAGGCTCTAGATTATTTCCTGCTTCAGGTAAATAATACCATGTATCTAAATGCCTACGTCCATGACTCATGTGTCAAGGACTTTTTCATGCCACCCAGGACTATGCTACCCTGAGACAGAAAATGTAGCAGAAAGAAAGACAAGCTAAGAGCTAATATAGAAGAAAGACATGCAAGCACTAAGAGTACAAACCTTCCTGAAACAAGAAGAGAGAGTTTATCAATGGAGGTTTTCCCTTGCATAGCATAACAGTGCTCCTTTTCCAAAGTAACCACTTCAGAGCTCAGAGCAATCGTTCTGAAGACAGGCAAAGAGGTCCCCAGAGGCTGGAAAAGGGAGCTGTACAACAGCTGGAATTCTCGGGCAAAGGTTATACTGCGCACTTGATATGCAATATGAACAAACTGCATGAAGCAGATAACAAACAGTACAAAATTCCAGGAAAATATGTCAGCTGCACAGACATCTACCCAAGCCCAGACAGCAGAGCAGAGAAAACCCAATCCCAGCAAACTGAAGACATAAAGGAGTCCAAAGAAGCCACTGCCTCCCATGAAACCTACTACAAATAAAATACTGGCAAGATGATAAATAGCTCCTTCGGCCTCTTGCTTCCAGCTTGTACAGACTGGGTGTTCATCAACTAGATTCTTCCATAAACTCGAATTTCTTTCCATGGCTGCACTTCTGTCTGGTTCACTTTTCTGTTGACGTCAGATGATATCAAAGTGAGTAATTAAGTCCTTTTTTCCCCCATCATCAGAGTTTCGCTCAGTGCTCACAAAACCAGAGAAAGCCTGGACACTAGAGTCGTGGTGATTAATAGTTTGGTGTGTATGGATCTTCAAAAACTAAGAATCCCACGCGAGCTTCTTTAAGTTCATCTGGGCTCCTGATTTAGATCTAATCCACAGATATTTTGTGGTTTCCTGTGCAAGGAAAGAAAAAGGATCTAATTAAATGAGGAGAATTGAGACGTATATTTAATGAATCACTAGAATTATTCAAGCTGACCTCCTATTTTCTATGACGTTGGAATATTTTAAGCACCAATGCTGTCAAGTGATACATTTCTAATATATGAAAAGTACATTTTTAGAGTTATGCTTATTAATAATAAATTTACAGAAATTTTATTATTTGTTAGGGATGAGCTAACTACATATTTTTCAAGGGAGCTAAGTTGTATATCATCAGCTAGTCTCCATAACAGTAGTTCAGTGTACCTCAGAAGCACTTGGGACAGTGACTAAAAATGCAAATTCACAGATTGTTTCCAAGACATACTGAGTCAGAATCTCTGAGGGGGTGGGGCTAGGTGTTGGTATTTTGAACAAACTCTCCACATGATTTTGCTGCATCAGTCCATGGCCCTCTGTGGCCACCCTTTGAGAGATACTGCTTTACAAAATATTATTCACTCTTTACAGGTGAAGAATGTGATGCTCAGAGAGGCCAAGAAATTTATCCCAGGCCACACAGTGGTCGGTGGCAGAGAACTTCAGCATTTGAGCCTGAATGCTAGATCCCATCATGTGGCTTCTCCTGAAAGATGTTTTAAATTAGGCACGTTAAGGGGCCCTAATAAATAAACATAAGAAACACATAATTAGGAGTCAAATTTTAAGAGCACATAGTAGACTGTGAAAATGTAATGACTTAGATCAAAATTATTTGAGAAATATAAATTCTGTTCTACTTTTCTGTATTAGAGGCTATTTCAGGTTAAAGGTTGCATCCATACAACTAAATAAATATTTGAAATCCTGCTACTTGCATATTTATTTACCAGATTGTCAAAAATGATACTGACTTGTTCCTCGGCACATACATTCTCTGCCCTTTCAGCCAGATGGTAAAAATGCTAATATGTGATCTGAGTCGGTAGAGATTTAACCATGATGGCAAAGCTGTACGATATGTATCATTTACGAGGTTTCTAAACAATAAATGGTTTCAATGTGAGGTATTCCTTAGGTTGATTTTTAAAAATCATAATAGTATTCAAAACCCTTGAAACTGTGTGCTATATATAGGGTTATTTTTGAGATAGTTTATTTCCAGAACACCTGTTAATAAACTATCAAGTATCACAGATTTTGTTTCACTGAAAATAATATACACACAGACGTAAAAATGACTTAACTGATGATTAAAAAAAAGGAACAGTGTAATCACTATCAGAGCTAGAACTAGAAATAAAGGAGCTGCTGTTGTTGAAGTTGCTGGTTTTTCACCTTGGATAGGGATTCTTTTCTCAGCAGGTAATGACTTTAAGAACGCTACCAAGTGAATCATTAAAAGAAGGGGGGAAAATAACCTATAACTTACAGTGATATTATTTTTACTCAACTTGCTTTCAAATACATTTCAAACATTCTGCATCCCCCTAATTATATACCACCTTCCCCCAACACTCTAAGATGATGAGATTCAAGGCAGACCGGCACCCTGAACATGTTTAATTTCTCCTCTTTTAAACAAAACACAAAATTGTATAGTGCTGGATATTCATAACAAATAAAAATTTCAAAAATATGAATAATGAGAACTGTGAAATACCAGACTGCAAATGTCAATCTCCCTGCTGTTTTACTTTTAAAACTAGGGCATTTTCAATTAATCACTTCCTCAGGATACCGGTCATAGCTACTAACGCCAACACCAAAAAGCACTGCTAGGAGAGCTCTCAACTTTGGTTTGAACTTCCTCAAAAATGTATAATCCTTGACAAAATGCTAAAATGATGAGACCATATAAAACGTGTGTGGGAATTCAGAAGTGAGCTTATGGGAATCTTATCCCCTTAAAATCTTGGGGATATGTTGAGTCACCTACATTCCACAAATGAGACCCATTATGATTGTAAGAGGAACTGTGCTTCCGGTCCCTTCAGCCGGCTTCTGTTTCCATGAGCTGCTACCAAACCATCTTCTATCCTTGAAACTGTATCACTGCCCTGATTACATTACTCCACACCCAGCTTTTCTCCATTTGGCATGTTTTTATTCCGTCACCAAAATAGATGCACTTTATTAGTGGAAGAGGAAGAACTGACAGGGGCAGGTGATGAGCATGACTGCCCCTTTGGTATGTGCCAACAGTACTAGATGAATGCTGAACATGATTCATCAACCAGCTGCCTGTATGAAAGGCTTGTGGGCCTTAAGTCATGTTTTCGGGTAAATAAATCTAGAATGTCAAAGTGGCACCATGACATCTTAAACAACAAAATTGATCTTCCCTGCAAAAGAAGTTAGCATACAGAGCTACAAATGTTGGAGACCAACTTAAATGCAAATAAACACAGTAATTCCAAGCGCCCCCCACCCCCGGGCCTTTTCTCTTTCAATTGCCAGACCCTGAGTAGTAATAAAAGAATAGGAATTATAAAGGAAGGTACAAGGATGCTCAATGAACTGTGACATAAACTTGGTGGCAAACTGATTTAGATTAACTTAGAAATTGCATTGATCTGTTCAGAACCTGTACATTTATTATCATTGAATCACACTTATTGCCATGAGGGAGGCAGAATCTAAATCATCATGCCCAGCTTACAAGTGAGAAAAACAGGGCACAAGATTGGTTAAGTCACTTGCTTCTTGTGAAAGAGGCAATAAGTCACCACAATGGGTGGAAGGTCAGGTCCCCCTATGCTTAGCTTCATGCCTCACCGGCAAGTAATGCCACCTCTCAAGGCCAGGAATCCAGTATTAATGGGCTGGGAGACCAAAGAGGGATATTCTGCAAGGACTGGTTTGCCAGCAAAACAATACTCCCAACAGTGGATATTTAAGGCCTGCTATATCTGTTTGTACTGTTCAATCCATAATACTTAGAATACAGCCAGAGACATAGGTACAGAAAGCCACTCATGCAATAATGTTCTTTATTATTATTCAACATTGATTAATTTCTTCTCCTAGATTCTGAAATTCTTAAGGGACAAAGACAAATATTTTTTGCATTTCTGACCCCTGGCACTCAATGAAAGTCGATTGACTACATTGGAGTAGAGGTGCAAGCATTCTATCTTCTCCATTCCCGGTCTCAATCCAATTTAATGGATGGTCTAACGTCTCCTGTTCCTAGGGGAACAGAAGTGGGGAAGATTCCAACATCCAACATCCAGGACAAAGACACTAAGGCGCTGGAGCATCACTTATTTAAAATGTCTGGCACAACTCCAAATTCCTAGGGGAATCGTTTTGTCTTCTTACAAACTTGAGCTCCTTAAGAGCTGTTGAATTCCTGATCTAATGAAAAACAACTTTGGGAGAAGTGATCTCTGAAACACGATGGCATGAGTGGTGCTCCTTGATCTCTCCCCTTGAAGTTACAACAAACTGAACAGCTACGATTCAAAAGGATTCCCTACACAACACACAAACACATCTGAGAAATTCATGCATCGGAAACATCTGCAGGTGGGCAAATAGGGGCGGAGGGAAGGGAGAAGTGCAGAGACGGGGCCGTGGGACTCAGCCCGGAGCTCACTGCATTCTGGGAGAGGAGAGGATTGAGACTGCAGGTGCACTTTCTGTGGCCCTAGCAATCCTGCCTCAGTGATCAGCATATTATATGGCTGAACCCAACAATTGGGGACAGAGATATTGGGGCAAAGACTGAACACACAGGTGCGACAACTGCAATCTAACCGCCCTCACTGCCAGGCAGAAAACAAAGCTACAGAGCTTGGCCACCTTCCTGCATCCTCCCAGTGTTAGCAGCAATCCCCAGAAAAAAACTGTCGCACTGTCGGATTAAAGAGCAGAATATTTACCGCCCTGAGAACGGGAGAGAGTTCCTGAGTGGTAGATGCACACTGTGGCTAATTCTAGCAACAAGGGAGGAGCTATAAGGGTGAGGCAGCTATGGTCTGGCAGTTGCATTACTTGGAGGAGAACAAAGCCACAAACACAGCAGCCACTTTTCCCAGACCATCCCACCCCCACCTTTGGTAGCCGATCCCAGCAGGGACACCCGGGGCTACTGAGGCACACAGTTCTGCATCTGGCTGTAGAGGCAGCACTGGGGTTTCAGGAGCTTAGATCCCCATTGCCCACCATGTCCTCCCACAGGGGTGGTGCCCTGAGACTGAGGTGACTTGGTCACAGAGGAGACGCCAACCTCCCCAGAAAATCTCCCACCATGTAAGAAGCTGGAACAGGGCCAGAGAAAATAAAAAAACTCCAGTGCTACCTACTGGAAAGCAAAAGAAAGACCTTTTATATCAACCTGCTGCAGAATTCACTCCCGTTGATGCCCAGGAAGAGAAATAATCCATTAATTACCAGGAATAACCAAGGTAACAAGGCAGCTCAGAAGAAAATGAAAAATCTCCAGAAAATAAACTTAAAGATGTGGAAATAAGTGACTTAAATGACAGATAATTCAAGACTGCAGTTCTGAAGAAACTTAACAAGATGCAAGATAATTCAGATAGGCAGTTTAATAAACTCAGAAATAAAATCAACAAACAAACTGAATATTTTACCAAAGAGACAGCAATTTAAAAAAAGAACCAAATAGGAATTCTGGAGCTGAAGAACTCCATAAAAGCTGAAGAACGAAATAGTGAGCTTAGGAAATAGAGCTGGCCACATGGAGGAAAGAATTAGTGATATTGAAGATAGAAATGACACAGATGAAAGAAAAGAGATACATGAGAGTTAAAAGAAATAAAAGAACTCTACTAGAACTGATTCCATCAGAAAGAGCAATATAAGAATGGGTATACCAGAAGGAGAAGAGAAGGAGAAGGACGCAGAGCTTCTATTCAAATAAATAGTGGACGAGAACTTCCCAAACTTATGCAAAGAACTGCATTCTCTAATCCAAGAACCAAACAGAAAACCTATTTACTTCAATCCTAATAGACTTCCTCCAAGGAACACTATATTGAAGCTGTTAAACATTGATGACAAAGAATCCTCAAGGCAGCCAGGGAAAAGAAGACGGTAACCTACAAAGGAAAGCCCATTAGATTATCATCAGATTTTTCAGCAGAAACTCTACAAGCTAAGAGGAAGTGAAATCAAATATTCAAACTATTGAAAGAGAGAAATTACCAGCCAAGAATAATATATCCTGCAAAGTTATCCTGTAGCTATCAAGGAAGAATAAAGACCTTTCCAGATATACAGAAGCTGAGGGAATTTTCCACCACAAGGCCTGCATTACAGGAAATACTGAAGGAGATTATTTCACCTGAAACAAAAAGACAAAAGTATACAAAACTATGAGTAAAATGACTAACAGACAGACAGGAGCAGGAAATGGCAACCCCTACACAGAATAGGACACTATAAACTTAAACATAACATAAAGAGTAAAGAAAACAAAAACATTTAAAAAAAAAGAAAAAGAGAAGAAGACAATTTGCTACTGCAACTCAAAAATGAATTCACAGCATAAATAGGGATAATTTCTGACAATGAAAACATAAAAGGGGAGGGAGTAAAGATCTGAATTTGCAAAGTGAAACGGAGATAAGATGCATGCTGAAGAAAATGGACTACTGTATATATGAAAATTTTTTTCACATAATCTTAATGGTTACCACTCAAAAAAAAAATCCAGAACTGAGATACATAACATAATAAAGAGGAAACAGAGGGGAAAAATCATAGAATACCACCAAACTAAAATAACAGGCAGAAACACAAAGACAATGAAACAATGGATACACTGAGCTAGACCAGAAAACAAAAGATAAAATGGCTATAGGAAATCCTCACGTATCAATAATCACCCTAAAAGTAAATGGACTGAACTCACCAATAAAGAGGCAAAGAGTAGCAGATTGGATCAAAAAACAAAGCCCAACCATATGCTGCCTGCAAGAGACACATCTCAGCTACAAGGACAAATACAGACACAAAGTGAAAGGGTAGAAAATGATACTCCGAGCAAATGGCATCCAAAGAAAATGAAGTGTATCTATACTTATATCTGAAACAGACTTCAGGGTGAAAAAGGTAACAAGAAACAAAGATGGACATTTCGTAATGATAAAGGGGATGATACAACAAGAAGACATAACATTTATCAATATATATGTTCTCAATCATGAAGCACCAAAATATATAAAGCAACGACTAACAGAACTAAAGGGAGAAACTGACCAAAACACAATTATAGTAGGGGGCCGAAATACTCCTTTGACAGCTATGGATAGATCATCCAACCAGAAAATCAGTAAGGAAGTATCAGCCTTAAATGACACATTAGACCAAATGGATATTTCATCCTAGAGCATTTCATCCTAGAACACAACTGTACATTCTTTTCTAGTGCACATGGAAAATTCTCAAGGATAGACCATATTTTGGGACACAAAACTAGCCTCAGCAAATTTAAGAAGACTGAAATCATACCAAACATATTCTCTGACCACAATGCTTTAAAATTGGATATCAACTGCAAAAAGAAAGTGGGAAAAACCACAAACACATGGAGATTAAACAACATGCTACTAAAGAATGACTGGGTCAAAGAAGAACTAAAAAGAGAGACCAAAAGATACATAGAAACAAATGAGAATGAAATACATCATATCAAAAATATTGGGATGCAGTGAAAGCAGTATTAGAGGGGACTGTATATCATTACAGACTTCTTTTAAGGAAAAAGAAAAATCCAAAATAAACAACCTAACATTACGTCTTAAAGAACTAGTAAAAGAATAACAAATGAAACCCAAAGTCAGCAGAAGGAAGGAAATAATAAAAATTAGAGCAGAATTAAATAGAGGACAAAAAGACAATAGTGCAACAGAGAGCTGGTTCTTTGAAAAGATGAATAATATTGACAAACCCCTGACTAAGGAAAAAAGGGAAAAGACCCAAATAAACAAAATTAGTAATGAAAGAGGAGAAGTCATGATAGATACCAAAGAAATACAAAGGATCATACAAGAATACTATTAAAGACCATATGTCACCAAATTCCATAACATAGAATGGACAAGTTCTTAGAAATATGTAACCTTCATAGACTGAATCACAAATAACTGGAAAATCTAAATAGACTGATCAACAGTAAAGAAATTGAAACAATCATCCAAAACCTCTCCAAGAGCAAAAATCTAGGACCAGATGGCTTCATTAATGAATTCTACCAAACATTCAAAAATGATTTAATACTTGTCCTCCTCAAATTCTTCCAAAAAATTGAAGAAGAGGCAATACTTCCTCACTCACTTTATGAGGCCAACATTACCCTGATACCAAAACCTGGTAAGGATAACACAAAAAAAGAAAACGATAGACCAACGTCTCTGATGAAAACAGATGCAAAAATCCTAAACACAATACTAGCAAATAGAATACAACAATACATTAAAAAGATTATACATCATGATCAAATGGGGTTCATCCCAGGGGCACAAAGATCAATACACAAATTTATCAATGTGATACATCATACAAACAAAGGATAAAAATCATGATCATGTTAGTAGACGCAGAGAAAGCATTTGATAAGATATAACATCCATTTATGATTAAAACACTTAATAATATGGGTATAGAAGGAAAGTACCTCAACATAATTAAGGCTGTGTATGACATACCCTTAGCTAATATCATACTTATTGGTGAAAAACTGAAAGCTTTTCCTCTAAGATTATGAACCTTTCACCTCTGCTTTTCAACATAATATTGGAAGTCCTAGCCAGAGCAATCAGGCATCCAAATTGGGAATGAAGAAGTTAAATTGTCACTTTTTGCAGATGACATGATTTTGTATATAGAAAACCCTAAAGATGACACCCCCCCAAAAATTAGAAATAATAAATACAGTAAAATTGCAGGATACAAAATCAATGTATAAAAATACACTGTGTTCTTGTAGGCTAACAATGAAATTTCAGAAGAAATAAAAAAAAATTTCTTTTGCAATTGTAACAAAAATAATAAAATACCTAGGAATAAACAAAGGATGTGAAGGACCTATACACTGAAAAGTATACGACATTATTAAAAGAAATTGAAGAAGACAAAAAGAAAAGGAAAGATATTCCATGTTCATGGATTGGAAGAATCCATGTTAAAATGGCCATGTTACCCAAAACGATATACAGATTTAATGCAATCCTCATCAAAATCCCAATGGCATTTTTTTAAAAGAAATAGAACAAAAAATCATCAGATTTGTATGGAATCACAAAAAAACCCTGAATAGACAAAGCAATCCTAAGCAAAAAGAACAAGGATGGAGGTATCACACTCCCTTACTTCAATTTATACTATAAAGTGACAATAATCAAAACAGCATGGTATGGTAGAAAAACAGACACACAGACCAATGGGATAGAATTGAGAACCAATAAACAAACAGCATGTGTGTGTACATATATAGTATATATATGTATATGTGTGTGTGTGTGTGTGTGTGTGTGTGTGTGTGTGTGTATAATTTTCAACAAAGGAGCCAAAAACATACAATGGAGAAAAGAAAGCCTCTTCAATAAGTGGTGCTTGGAAAATTGAAAAGCCACTGCTACTGCTACTAGCATCTTAACATTTGCTGAACACTTACTATGTGCCAGGCACATTTCTAAGAACCTTAGAATATTATGTCATTGAATCCTTACAACTTTTTTGAAGTAGGTAGTTTTATTGTCCCCATATTATAGATGAACAAACTGAGGTATAGGGAAGTTAATAGGTTGCCTAAGGATACACAAACGATGGAGCCCAGATTCACCCACAGACAGGCAGACACAACTATCTGCTCTCTTAACCACCCTAACATAGTATGTCACGTACAGTTTGAATTAAAATTGTCTGAATTCCTGGAACAAATCAACAACATTCTTGTTTTCTCCCTTCAGTTCTAGATTCAATGAATTTAAATGTCCTCTTATGAAAGGACAATTTTGGGGGCAACAGAGGGATAGGAGGGTGGGTCCTATGTTGAATCACTCGGTACCCTATAATTCTTTTTTTTTTAATAGTTAGACATTTATCATTTATATCTCTCACACAGTGACAGCCCCCGTCCCCCATCCACTATCCCTCTGACATTGCACACAGCCATTACATTTCCACTGTCTCTATTCCTAATGCTGTACTCCACTTCTTGTAATTTATAAATTTATATATATATAAATTTTACATTTTACTATATATATATATATGTATATGTGTATATATACATATATATATATATATATATATATATATATACACAAATTGTAGTTGACATTCATTATTGTTCAGCTTCAGCTTCAGGTGTACATTGCAGTGATCAGGCATCTACATCTTCCCTGAGGTGGTCTCCCTAACGAGACAAGTGTCCATTGGATACCCTACAAAATCTTTACAACATTATTGATTACATTCCCCAAATTGATTTTCGTAACCCCGTGGCCATCTTGTGGTTACTGACTGCTTTCTTATCCCTTCACCTTCCCCCTTATCCCCACCACCCCTCCCATCTAGCAACCCTCAGTTTTTCCTCTATGTCTCTGAGATTGTTTCTGATTAGTTCATTCATTTATTCTTTTCTTTAGATTCCACATATAAGTGAGATCATATGGTATTTGTCTTTCTCTGTCTGACTTATTTCACTTAACATAATGTTCTCTAGGTCCATCAATGTTGTTCCAAATGGTAAGATTTCTTTCTTTTTTATGGCTGCGTAATACTCCATTGTATAAATGTACCACAGTTTCTTAATCCAGTCATCTATCAATGGGCATTTCGGTTGTTTCCATGTCTTGGCTATTGTGTATAGTGCTGCAATAAACATAGGAGTGCATATATTTTTTTGAATTAGAGTTTTGGATTTCTCCGGATAGATACCGAGGAGTGGAATTGCTGGATTATAAGGTAGTTACATTTTCCTGATTTGAAGACACAGCAGTAAACCTTTTCTTCTCAAGCTTGTCATTTGATTGCTTTAAACAATCCCATTTTCTGCTTCAAGTTCTGACTTCTCCATATCCTGGAAATGGCCAAAAGGAAGCCATTTACTTTGGATCAGCTGCTATTATGTCATGTAGTAAGTTCACCAGCGATTTCTGATGTAAGGTGCAAGAGAAGTGGATTCATGGATACATTAAACAGTCTTTTCTTGATGAGTCAAAGGGAGACACCTTCATTTCCCTCTCCTCCAAGTGACCTATATTCAGCAAATGAACTCACTTTTTCTATGTTTATTTTAGTTAAGGTTCTCATGTTCCTTCCTGGCAAACACATCTAAAAAGTTCATGTGTGCTAGCTCATTGACTATAATATTTTCTTTATCATTTTTTTCTGGCTAAATAGCCAGGTGCACCACACACCAGGGTCAGCAATGTTTGAAACCACCAAAGCAATCACTGCTAGTGCTAAAAGGGGCATTCTGCAGGGCATGGTAGTTTCTTTCCAGGTGTTTGTGCAGAGGTAGGTGCTTTCTCTTTGACTGAAAGAAGGATAGCTCACTGTTTGATCCTCAAGCCGTATGCTTGACAATCTTTCATGTCTTCTATTTCTTTCAGCCTTGTTTTGTTGGCTTTGCAATACTTGAAGTTATTCCAGCCATAGACATTTATTTTGCAGCGTTGCCTGCAAAATCCACAATGTGGATTATTCCCTATTCCTGCTGCTCAGTAAATACCACATATTCTCTTTATTCTTTCAAAATGTTTGATTATCTCAAGGTTCTCTTCAATATTGAAGGTTTCCTTTTGCGTGCACTGTTTGGTATTTTTGAATCAAGATGCTTAGACTTTTTTTGAGGTTTTTATATAGAAATGTTCACAAGGGCAAAAAAAATAGCAAAACACAATCTTGCAGGATAACGTGGTGAACCAAGGTAGCTAGCTGGGAGATGTTTGAGGTATGTGTGCTTGCTTTTTGTGTATGCCTACATGGCTCAGGGCAGCTGGCTGCAATTTAATGTGTTCACCTGGTGTTTCTACTGAGTAAATCACGCATAAGCAAGAGTAAAATTCACGTTATGCTCAAATTAGTCCCTAATATTTCAATTGCATTGGAATGATGCTTGTTTTCAAAACAAGCATTTTGGCACACTTGACTGTATCATTAACTTTCAAATGACCAGAAAAATATCAATTAATACATGCAGTAATTCAGTAAATCCCTGCCCTCATGGAACTTGCATTTTGGTGAAATTCAAATGTTGACACTATTAATATTAAGCCCAATTTCAAATTATTGAGATCTATTTTAAATAGCTAAAAATACATCTTATATACAAATAAACTTAAGCACTTAAAACTCATGTAAAGTCAGTTGTTGCATACTAAGTTTTGAAATAAATCTACATATTCAAAGACAGTCTAAAGTCTTCAAAATAACAATGCAAACAAGCTTGTTTTTTAGAATTTCCATCAAAGACCAAAAACAAACAAAGACACTTATATGTGTCTCTAAAATAGCACATTACATATTCTTGTGTCTGTATCCTTTTATTTGTATAAATGCAAAGAAAGATATAAGGAACAATCCTCACTTAATGTTAAGGATAATTATTTCTGGATGGTAGGATACTACTTTTACTTTTTTTTTGGCATATATCTATATTATTTGCATTCTTCATAAAAAACAATAAGGTGAGTTTATATTAATTTGAAAATTTTCAAATACAAAAATTTCAAACACTACAATAAAAATCCATGAACACAACAACCAGAATTAACAAAAATCAACACTGTCATATTTTTAGATCTTTTTTATAATTAAAAAAATTCCACAAAAATTGAAGATCATCATGGATTGTTCTCCAGTTCCCTCCTCACCTACCACTTTCTCTATATAATTGTGTTTATCCTTTCAGTCCAGATAGAATAATTTTTAAAATTGCAATTTAAAATTAAATGCAACGTTAAATGCATCTTAATGTGTTTTATTTCAGATTTCACACTGAATTTTTTTTTCTGATGAACAATTTCAAACACATACAAAAACAGAAAATAGTATATAATAAATCCCCAAATACTCATTACCCACATTCAACAATTATCAAGATTTTGCCACTTGGTTTTGAGATTAAAAGTAAAAGCTGTAACCTATTATTCATCCCACAGTTAGTTCAGTCAATAAATAAACACCTAAGGAAGACAGGTAGGGAAGGAATAAATAAACACCTAAGGAAGATTAGCTGTGCTCTTACTATGTGCTAGGCACTAGTTCTCCCATACACTGACCTATTTAGGAGTCTCAACAACTCTGCGACCTAAACAGTACTACCGGCATTGTTCAGAGTGGAAAATGAGTCTCAGAGAGATGAAGATTCCTCCATAGGCTCAGCCAGTTGCTTGTCTTTCTAGAACTTAACTCCCTCTCCCCCAATTTCAGAGTGTGTGTAAGTGTCACTAGAGAGTATTCTGTTGAAAAACACAAAATGAGGTTTCAGTTTGGTCTGTGTGAATTAATATCTGAATTCTCTCGGTTGAAGGAGGACCCAGCATTACAACGGGGACTTTAAGTCAGCAACTTTTGGTTATTTAATTTAGAAAATACCTGTCGTAACTTTTCACTTTCAAACATTTTCCAATAAACTACTTAGGTAACAGAAACATTTTTCCGTTTTCCTTTTTTTTAAAAAAAAAAAAATCTATTTACTGATTCAGTATACAAATTTTTATTTACTCTCTATAGCTCATCATCCCAGCTGACCAACAACCATAATTATAGAAAATGATTTTAATTGCCATTTGCAGGGTTGAAAATCTATCATGGATATTTTCCAAAGCAGTTTTGAAACTTCTTGCCTGCTACGTTGCTTATGTGTTGTTATGCTCGTATACTACAGCAAGTTTCATAATCATTCTTGATCTTTCCTGGAGACAATTGCAAAATAAGCAGATGTGAATGCTCCGGTGTGTCAACCCTATTAGTCAGTGTCCTGGTAAGAAGCATGGCATTTTGGTTTCCCATGACACATTTTTATTTAATGCATAGAATGTCACCATTTAGAAGCTTTCGGATGCACAATGATTCAGCTATTTTGAGAAAGTAATGAGATTAAAGAAACTCAACTCTGACTCCCAGTGTATATGTATAAAATTTAAGGATGGTTAATGTCTTACTCTAGATTTCAATTAATATTAGTATCCCAGGCTCTTCAAAAGACAAACATAGGTAATCTCCTAGGGAAGGAAAGAATCTTAAAGAGCACCTAGGATCAGCCAGACCTCTTCATTTTGCAAATGTGGAAAGAGATCCAATTTTTCTTTTTTAATATTTTGTTCCATGTAGTTCTTGTTTGGTTTTCTATTGGCACAGGTACAATACCAAGTTATTGTACTGTCATACCAAGGATATGTTCATGCAACAGTCCCTAGTAATAAAAATAACAGAAAATATCCACCAAAACGTAGTATGAACTGAGCAATAATTTTTTAAGGTTGCCATAAAACTCAATTGCAACATGTAAGCTTGCAAATTCAAATTACCTAACTACAAGAGTTAGAGTAAAAAGTCCGGAAAGAAGATTGTCACATTCTAAAAGTTTAGTAAATCAAATTAAATTATGTTTAAAAATAGGCTTCTTATTCTACCTTTCTATTTATTATTTACAAATAGAAATTTTTCACTTTTTGCAAATGTGTCCTGGCTAAAACAATTTTTTTTTTTTTTTTGCAAAACCCTATTACTGCATTTTGATTCTATGCCTTTAATCTTTTCCTAAAATACAGACCCTTAATATGTATTATATTTCTGTAACCGGCCTTGGAGATGAGGTAATTTAGTGGTTTTCAAATTTGTTTTTCGTTTCTTCCTGGGGGGTGGGGGGGTAGTGGGGGCAGAGCACGGGAATCCCCAAATAGAGAAAAACAGGTCAGTGTGACCTGTGATGAAGCAACTTTCTCGTACCCCAAATCAGTGCCCCCAACCCCACCCAGGCCCACTGCAGACGAGAAGGGACAGTAAACTCCCAGGCGCTGCACGACTTCCCAAGGTGAAACCCAAAACTGTCAGGGCCCCTTGGACAGACAAGCTTTCCTCCCACGGAAATCTGGCCTTTTTCTTTGGGTTCCACAGGTACCCGGGGCAGGAGTGGGGCCAACAGAAGATCTGGGGGTAGATTCGCCCCTAGGGTGGATGACCCCCGTCCCCAGGGACCCGCGCGCACAGAGCCCGAAGCAGCGGACCCCTTAGTCAGTCGCGCTTCGAGTGGCACCGCTGGGACCCCAGCTTGGCAGTTGGCCTGAGCCGGGCTGGGAGCAGAGAGGTGGCGCGGCCAGCGCGGAACACGGGGCGGCGAAGCACAGGCGATCCCGGGGGCCGGAGGCCTCGCGGCCCCCACTCCGGGCTAGAAACCCAAGTTGCCCCACGCGCCGCGCGGTGCCAGGGTGCGGACAGCTCCGGGAAGGCGGCGTCCACGGAACCCCCCGGCCCCCTTCTTACCTTTCCTTCCCCGGCCCTGCGCAGAGCTCCGGCCTCGCGCGCGCAGAAGTGTCCCAGCCCAGGCCGGGCCCCGCTGGCCGGCGCGGAAGCCCCCGGCGCCCGGCTCGCGCACTCCTTCCAGCCCCGGTCGGCGACCGCAGCCAGCGCCAGAGCGGCGGGGGCGGGGGCGCAACGGGTAGGGCGGGGACGGCGGCCACCGCGCTGGGTCCCGGCAGCCCCAGCCTCCAGGGAGCCAGCCGCGTGGCCACCGGGTTGCAGGACGATAAACCGAGCGGCCTCTACGGACAAAGTTTGCAAAGACCGGTTTCCCAAAGTGAACGCTGCTCATAGGTACAAAACAAACCTGGTAGTCGGTATGATACTAGGCTGAGAGCGAGGCAGATGAGCACTGGGATGAAAAGGCGAGTGTATATCTCACTCCCCCCCCACACACACACTAGATAAACAAAATGAGATACCTCATCAGAGAGTGATGGCGATATTGGGGTGTAGAGGAGAGAGAAGTTGATATCTTGATTCAAATCAGTGAACATCTCAGATAAACTAATGGGTAAAAAGCATGTGACAATCACAGAAGGAACAATTTAAAATGCAAATGATCAAAAGTTCACATCAGTACTAAGCCAAGTGCATGCAATTTAAGGCAAACATCAAATGCATTTTTTCCTCCTATGAAATTGTTTTGTTTTGGGGATCAAGCCGCACGGTGGTTTGCGAGGGACCAGTGAAACACACAATTTAAGGATTTCTTTTCATCTTCTCCCTCTTCTCAGCACCCTCACTTTCATTTATATAACCATGTTTGTGACAATGGTGCCGATGCCAGGAACAAACATTTATTGAGTAATCAATGTCTCTTTTGGTCCCCAGAACAACAGCAAAATTAATATAAATGGTAAAAGAAACCTCCTAAAAATACCCATATTCCTGTACCGTATATGTGTCTGGAAACCACTTGACTCCCAGGCCTTTGCTCTTACTCTTCATTCTAGAGATTTACTCTGAAATGTTAGAAATACAGTTTGAAGTGGATCTAGTTCATGGTATATACATACAACTTAGAAATGTGGCTAGGGAAGCGAGGGGTCACGAGCTTTGACGTTAGATGTACTCTAGGTTTAGATTCTACTTCTTATTTAGGTTGTACATTACATACATTACAATTTTTAAAGGATTGTATTCACAGTTACTTTTAATTAAGAAACTCAGAAGCCACAAACATATGCTTGTGTGACAGACAGACTCTACGCGTGACCGCTTGATTTCCTTCACCTCCTGGAGTTCACACCTTTGTGGGATCCCCTCCCCTTGAGTGCAGTTGGGACCTGTGATGTGCTTGTAAACAAGAAATATAGCACAGGTGATGGATGTCACGACTGTGAGGACATTACGTTACAAAAGACTGTCTTGCTAGCAGACTGTCTAGACTATCCTTTTTGGCTTCATGAAGTCAGTGGCCACGTTGGGGAAGTCCACCTGGCAAGGAGCTGTAGGTAGCCTCTACGAGCTGAAAACAGCCTCCAGCTAACAGCCAGCAAGAAGCCAAGGCCCTCAGTCCTACAAACATGAGGAAAAGAATTCTGTCAACTATCTAAGTGACTTTGGAAATAGATTCTTCCCCAGTCAAGCTTCCAGACGAGAATGCAGACCAGAGGACCCCTTAATTGCGGGTTTGTGAAACCTTAAGCAAAGGACCCAATTAAGCCGTACCTGGACTCCTGACTCACCAAAATTGTGAGGTAATAAATGTGTGTTATTTTAAGCCAGTAAGTTGGTGGTAACTAATACAGCTTGTACATGTTGAGTTATTCACCATATTAGTACATGCAGTATAGTCCCTTCTTTGATAAATTTTGTGTTAAATATTGCTGTCTTGTTGCATTCTGATTTTTCTCTTTCTTAATTCCTTCATGTACATGTCCCTGCCTTGATCATCATTGCAGAGTCCCCACGAGACAAAAACTCTAATGGAATGGTGCCTGACAGATCAGCCCTAGGTGTAGGGCTTCCTGGGACTTCTAGCTGCAATTCTGCTTCAAAGATTGTGTGTCCGTGATCGAGAGCCTTCATCCCTCTAGGTCCTTTGGGGTAGACTCTTGACTAAACCTCTGTGACGGGACAGAAACACAATCAACTCAGTTGGCCCAACAAATTATTCTCCAAAGTGGCTGTGGCAGCTTACATTCCTACCAGCTGTGTAGGAGAGTGCTCCTTTCTGCACAGCCTGCACTCACACTTAGTATTCCCCAACTTTACATTTTTTGCTCTTGCTCTCATATTTCTTTTCTCCTCAATTGTTTTCTCATCCTCTTTTTCCTCCTCCTCCTTTTCTCTCCCTCCCTCTCTCATTTTCCCTGCCCATTTTTCTCTCTGTTTTTTTTTGCTCTTTTTTTTCTTCATCCCATTTTGCTTTTTTAAAATTTATATATTTTTAATTTTAACATTTAATTTATAATGTGATTTATCACTGAATGAAGACTATGAAAATATCTGTGTCCTCAAATGTACATTTACAAAATCATTGTCAAAGGCTGCAGTGTATTCTACGTCACTGTTTCATTATCCTTTTAAAATTGAGGTAAGATAGCCAAAACATAAAATTAAACATTTTAAAGTGCACAACCAGTGGCATTTAGCACATTCACAATGTGGCACAACCACCACTTCTATCAAATTACAAAATATTTTCGTACCCCCAAAGAAATGGGTACCCATACCCATGAAGCAGTCACTCCCATTTCTCCCTTCTCCCAGCCACTGGCAACAACTAATCTGCCTTCTGTCTCTATGGTTTTACCTATTCTGACTATTTCATATAAACGGATTCACACAGTATGTGACCTGCGTGTCTGGTTTCTTTCACTTTGCAAAGTGTTTTTGAGGTTAATCCATGTTGTACATGTATCAGTACTTCATTCCTTTTTATGGTAGAATAATGTTCCATAGAATGGATATGCCACAATTTGTTCATCCAGTCACCATCTGAGGAACATTAGATTATTTCCACCTTTTAACTATTGTGAACAGTGCTGTTAGGAACATCTGTGTATAAGTTTTTGTTTGAATATCTGTTTTCAGTTCTTTTGAGTATACACCCAGAAAAGGAATTGCTGGGTCATATGGTAATCCTATGTTTAACTTTTTGAGGAACTGCCAAACTGTTTTCTATTTGTACCATTTTACATTCTTGCCAGCAAAGTACAAGGGTTTCTATTTCTCCACATCCTTGACAAAGCTGGTTATTTTCTGTTTCATAAAAAAAAAATTATAGCTTTCTTAGTGGTTATGAAGTGGTATCTTGTTGTTTTGATTTGCATCTCCCAGTGACTAATGATGTTGAACATCTTTTCATGTGTTTGTTGGCCATTTGTGTACCTTCATTAGAAAAGGTCTATTTAAGTCCTTTGTTTATTTTTAAATTGGGTTGTTTGTCTTTTTGTTGTTGAGTTGTAAGAATTTGTTATATATTCCGGATACTGGATGATGCCTGTCAGATATATATATGATTTTCAAATATTCTCTCCCATTCTGTGTGCTGTTTTTTTCACTTTCTTGATATCATATTTTAATTTTGATGAAGTCTAATGTATCAAGTTTTTTCTTTTGTTGCTTTTGCTTTTGGGGTTATATCTAAGAATCAGTTGCTAAATCCAAGGTCATGAGGATTTACCTCTCTGTTTTCTTCTAAGAGTGTTATGGTTTTAACTCTTATATTTACGTTGTTGATTCATTTTGAGTAAATTTTTGCATATGTTGTAAATTAGGGGTCCGACTTCATTGTTTTGCATGTCGATATCCAGTTACCCTAGCATTATTTCTCATAGAGTATATTCTCTTCTCATTGAGTGGACTTGGCAAAATCAAGTGATCATAGACATACAGGTTTATTTCTGGATTCTCAATTCTATTCCATTTTTATGTCAGTACCACACACTGTTTTGATTACTACTAATTTTTTTTTTTCTGGTAACTTTTGAAATCAGAAAGTGTGGGTCACCCACTTTGTTTTTCCTTTTTCATGATTGCCATACATTAAAATATGCTTGGGCTATTTGGATTCCCTTGATATTGCACATGAATTTTATGGTTATCTTTTCCATTTCTGCAAAAAAGGTCATTGGGATTTTCATTGGGATTATAATGAATCTGTGCATCACTTTGGGTAGTAACACCATCTTAACATTAAGTCTTCCAATACATGAACATAGGATTTCTTTCCTTCTTTAGGTCTTTAATTTCTTTCAGCAATGTTTTGTACAAATCTTGTGCTTCCTTGGCTAAATTTATTCCTAATTCTTTTGCTCTCACTCTCCATCTATCCTTTTCCCTTTTCCTTTTATTTTTTGTTATTGTTGTTTTGTCCTTCTTTTCTTTTTTCTTTTTTATCTTAGAAGCTGAACATTTCTCCCATATAAATACCAAGGCCACTACACAGCTTTAGATCAAAGCACTTCTTAGAGTTTAGACTATGTCTCCTTACTCTTCTTCCATCTTTTCATCGAAAATCCTCAAGCTTCTCTTCTTTGTGCACATGTCAGAGTCAAGGCTGTCAGAGCTGCTTCCAGAACTGAAAATGGCAATGTTTTTAGGTGGCTAGAAACCTAGCAGGCCTTAGGGCAGGAGGACCTGGGTGGGGGGTTTGACCAGGGGAATAGGAAACTTTCTGAGATGCACTCCAGCAGAACAGGCCATCTTGACTAGATCTCCATCAGTACCCAGAAAAAACCTCAGTCATTTCTATTGCTGCCTGAAACAAGCACAGGGTGGGGTGTTTAGGTGGTTCTTTAGTTTGTTTTTGGCTTTTTTTCTTAGCGTTCCCAAAGCTTTACGAGTCTTCTCCATTTGAACATACTCCTAGAGTCAGTGCCTTGAGAAATTCGAGAGCAACCAGCTTTTCGAAGAAAGTCACATCTTGTAGAAGAAGTCTGCATCTTTATCCACGCAGGAGCCCTTTGTCTCTCTGTTTAATAGCAGGAATACCTGCTTGGAGTAGATTGGGCCATCTCTGAGGCATTCAACATTCTTATGAGTTTAGTGAACACTGATATCTGGGGAACCTCTGGTTGGTTTAGAATTTTACTACTTCCGAACATCCATTTCTTGTGATATTTCCTGCAAAATGAACCATGAACTTCTGCGTGTCCCAGTGAAGCCCAGGCAATTTTCAAAGTTTCATTCCTTATCCCAAGATATATTCTTATGTAGTACATGAGGCAAAAGATTTAGTGGGCTAGAATATTGAATATTTTGGAAGCAATAATACATACGTTTTTACACTGTCAAAAGTATGTCATCATTATTTTTACATAAGTTTTGTTCTGAACAAGACCTAAATCCAAGAAATATTGTATGTGGTTAAACAATAGCTACATTTCAAACAGTAAATAAAACTGGTAAGAAGTTACAGTTATATCTAGACAATATTATTATGGACCTGATTAAAGAAAGATAAGCAATTAAAGCAAATGATTGAAGGATTACTCTCCATTTGCCTAAGTCAGTGTGAGATGATGAAAAAAAAAGAAAGAAAGATAAGCACGGATCTATGAACAAATGAGCAAGAACTTGAGTGTGAAATAATCCTATGTCACCTTGTCAAAAAGAAAAAAGCATTGTAGAGTAAATAAAAGTGGAGAAAATGATAATTATGTATGAAATAGACTATAAATGAAGAATTAATAATAATAAAGAAATTTATTTAAATGTTCACTTACCAAATGATGAAATTCAAATATATGCAAGTGCACGATTAAAGTCTTTTTATAATATTATAACCATTCAAAGAATATTCTGCTCATCCTGTAAAGAGGGTCGTGCTACATGAATAAGTGTAACTGGAACACAAATGTTAATGTCTGGGCCATAGAAGCAATTGTTCTCTCAGAAAATTGGGTAGAGAGCTGATTACTATTTAACAGCTATTTCACTGCTTTGTGTCAAAGAGATTCTTAAAAAAATATATGAAGTTCAGCATTTGAGGAGGTCTAAGTCAGCATTTGTGCAGGGGCCTCACTCTGGCAAAAAACTCAACCACAGCCAATTTGAGGCCAAGAACCAAATGACTGGAGTAGCCCTGCCGTCTATGGAACCTGGGAAGAGCTGAAGGTTTTCATGACTTGGCTCATGGTACAGGGCAGGCACCAGAGCTGCCCATTGCTCTCTGTGCTCCTCAAATCACTGCATCAGTTGCAAATTTATTCATTCAACAACTATTTCTAAAGTACCATCTTGTGCCAGGCACAGTTGTGGGTACAAATGGGCTGTGTCCCATAGCCCTCACCACAGCTCCACAGTTCATTGCCATATAATGGCAATAATTTGAGGTTGGCAGCTCATTCCAAAACACAATTTCCAAGGAAAATATACTCAGGGAAGAAAACAGACTACGTAGGCTTTGAATATATTCTGCCCAGATCTCCTATTTTTAAACCTGATTTGAATGACTTGATATGGTTGCTTTAATGTATGGGAATAGTGAATGGGACATGTCTAATTTTCTCCGTTATAGGTAACAGTTGGAATTGAGGCATAATGCAAACAGAAAAATATTTTATGTAAAAGTGTCTCACAATAGTGAACCCTCTGTTAGGGCTTGTTTTTGCTAAGATTTTAATTAAGGAATCACATTTTAAAATCCAGTAGCCCTAGAAGATTTTTAAATCACAATTTGTGTCTGAGGTCCAGAGGGGAGAATTAATGTTCAGAGTTAATAAAGAAATGGAAAGTTGCTAAAAAATATAAATACAAACTAAAGTGAAAACAGGATAGGAATGAGGATTCCTCTGTAAGGATTTTAAAATTTTGATTGATTATTTTTCAATGTTATGCTATATTCCAAACACAATTTTATTCAGAAATTATAGGTGAAAACTTTATTGTTCAGATGTGTTGGCTTTTTGTGTTCTACCTTTCATAAAGCTTAGTAGAATGTTTGTATCAGCATCCTCTTGAACAGTCACAAGACTGAAAATCGCAGATCTTAAAAGAATAGTAGACCATTACAGAAGGTCATCAAAATAAGTGCAAATTGAGTTTACTGAATCGCAAACTCAAAACAGTTCTTTAACTAGAGTTATAATTTTGCCATTGGTCTGGTGAGGGAGTGTGGTGAGCCACTGTTGAATTTTCAGATTAGCAGAACCCAGAGGGGTCTTACTGATCTAGAGGTTTATCATCCATGTTAATTTTGTTAGGTCTTCTAAGGTTTTAATATTAACCACACCTCCGAAGCTGTAATTAAGATGATAAGACAATCCAGCTGATTTTGATGTTCAGTAGTATTTGCTTTTTTTTTTTTTTTAAAGGAAAAGGAAAAGAAAATATCCGACTCCTTAAAAGTGCCATACTGGATTGGACCTGGAGAAAGTGTCAAATATTTCCTGTCCAGGATTGCTTTCAGTAAGTGAGATGATGCAAATGAAGTCCTTTGCTCACAGACTATTATATGTCTGAGTTTTGTAAGGAAAAAGCATTGTTTATCTTATTTTGTACATCGCTCTGTTTTCCCCCCTTTTTTGTATTAACTATACTGTATGTATAATCAGAAAAAAGGCAATGCAAAGAAAAAGAGTCGTGAAGAAAGAGCAAAGCTACAAGAAAGGATCCTGCTTTTATTGTGGACCAGCAATCTGAGTAAACTGGTTTCTTTCACAGGCTTATTTGTACAGAGGTGGTGGACTGCTCTTGGTGGCCACAGTTGGCAGCACCAACCATCAGGAACATTCCCATGATTATACCCTGGTTACCCACCATGGATGTGAGGTCCCAAGTGCGCTCCGCACTCCCTGCAGACCAGAGGATAGCTGTGAACTCTCTCCCTGAGAGTCCTTGGCGCCCTGCATGGAAAACGGATATGGAAAGCTGGTACCCTTGAGAATACCATCCAGCAAAACTGCCTGTTGAACAGTGACTTTTCTTGTGATTTGGGTGCCTGGGCCTCATTCCCCATCATTAAGTGATAGGAACGCAGTAACATCTGGCCCCCTTTTAGAGAGGCATTCAAGGAATCAGCTGAGTGGTGTCTCTGACTAGCATCAGGCGAAATCTCTCTGGCTTTGATACATTTATGAGCAATGTCCTGGGTGGATTCCTAGAACCCTGAGATGGAAAAGAATCTGGGAGGCCCCTCATGCAGCCTCTGTTCAAGGAGGGCAGCAAGCACGCCACACAACCACAGGGCTGGTTCTTCCTGGTGTCCCTGCATAACTTATTTATGGCTCTAAAATGCAATGGAGTCAGTAAAGTCCTTTGTGTCCCTCTCTAAATCTTTCCACTCTTCAACGGAATCTCTCCTGGGACTTCTTTCAAATGGGCTCCTTCGTCTTCTTTGGACTTCCTCCACCTCCACTGTATTCAATTCAAGTTGAGGAGCTCTAAACTCAACGTTTCTTCTAATAGATGCTGAGCAGTGTTGAGCAGAGTGAAGGATAATTTGTATCCTTAAGTGCCATACAAAAGGGATTCTAGGCAGAGGGAACATACTTTAGAGGGAACATAGGGGCTTCAGTGTCAAGGTCAAAATTCTGCTCCACAGTCCACCTGTTGGTGACCATGGGCAACTCATTTGTTTTGCTTTGCTTTGCTTGGCTTGGCCTCAGTCCTTCACAGGTAACAAAGGAATACAAATACTTCATAAGGTCACTATGAGGAGTAAATGAGACAGCATATATAAACTGCTCCGTGTATGCTGCAAATGTTTTATCACACAAAATATAAGCCAATTAGTTCATTTGGTGTTTAACAGAAGAAATGTGACCTGTCCCAAAGCTGGAGAAATAAGTGACGATAGTGGATTTACTGAAAAACAGAACTGTTCTGTACTCTAAGAGATGCTCAAGATTAATTTGAACCATCTTTAATTTTTGCCTTAGATGCGGACTTCAGAGCCATCTTCCCTGGGTCAGAGTTTACCTTACAATTTTATAGTTCTTAGTAGTTTACAAAGCAGTTCCTATAACCCATTTTTTTAAAGCTTAGTGATCTTGGAACCATTGCCACAAAGATAAATAGCTTAAAACGTACAGTCCTGAAGTATAACTTGATTTAGAAATATCTCCTTCAATCCCCATAAATCCCTATGAAATAGAAGAACAAAAAAATCTATGAGCAGTGTTTGAAGCAGTCAGTGCATTAGAGATAAAAGGTACACCCTCAGGTTTTTAGGACTAAATAAAAAATGTGTTGCAAATGAGACAAGCTCCCTTAGAACTAATAAATAAATGCAGAAAAAACAAAACCTTAGGCTGTTTCCCATATGTCCATCAAGGCAAATAACAGGTAACAATGGCTTATAATAGGCAGATTGCATGTATCAAGGTATTTAATCCTCCCATGAATTTATGGGCAAGCATTGTTTCCATCCTTACTTTCTGGATAAGGAAGCTCAGACACAGAAATATTAAGTAATTTGCTGGCAGAGCTGGGTTCAAACTGAAGCCATAGATTCCCAGAGCCCAGACTTTTTGCCCCTGTACCACATTGCTTCTCTGTCTTTATCCCTAACTTGGAAAGCAGCATAGTTAAGTGCATGTACTTTGGTGTCTAAATGATTCATATTTTAATCCTGGCTCCACCACTTAGTGGAGAAGCAGGAAAGGGCAAATGATTGCCTTCCCTTACTCCCTCCATCTCAAACCCTGGCTGGTAAAGAAACTGAAGTGTAAAGGATTAAGATATTTAAAATAGAAATCATGTTCTGTACCCGAATCATGTACCCGAACACTAAGTTGTTTTGCCACTTTCTGAGTCAGCTTATTGTATTCAAATAATTATGCAATCAGAAAGCTTCTTGTACTTCAGCTGTCTCAGAACTAAATGTGGTAGGTGCTTTTTAAAAAAAAAAAAATTACTATGTATACATGGATAAGGCAGTGTGAATTATGGAGAAAATCAGTGTATTAACACTTGAACACTAATTCAAATAAGATAAATTCTTACTATTTCCTCTGACTTAATCTTCATTATCATAATGTTCATTATGGCATTTATTTAATCATTTAGGCGTAATCTTCATTATCACCTAAAGCATAGTTATTATAGCCATTGAATAGTTAAGCAGCTCGTAGGAATATCTACCACTTGTTGAGTACTTTGTGCTAGGAGCTTTACTTAAATTATTTCATTGAGCTTCTCATAGAAAGGTCTCCAGCAAATAGCTTCAGTTCCCATGAAACCTAAAGTGACGGAGGCAATCATCCTGATGCCCACAGATGCATATTTCCCCACAATCCTCTACTGCTTCCCGAAAAATAGATAAAGGCAAGGCTATGTTAATAAGTTCTGACCTGTTACACTACAGTTTTAAAGAGTACCCTACATCCCCAAATTAATCTCTTATCCAGCAGATTCAGTCTCTGATCATCACTAAAAAAAAATCTTCAAACTGAAAAAACAAGAGGGTTATTTATGGCTCTCTCAAAAACTACTATGCAGAAAGGAAGGAAAATCACTGACTCCTTTCTTCAAATGTGGACAAAAGATTAGCTCTCATAAACTCAACCTCTGGCTCTGAGTTATTTCACAGTAGCAAGGGCAAAGATTCTTCGCTGTGTTAATCACATTTGGATGAAACATCAAGTGTTATAGAAATCATCCCCAGATTGTTGTTTTGTTTCTGGCACGTTAATACAACTAATTCATCAGCTGAGTGAGCAAGCCATTCTTGCAACAGAGCCAGGTTTCCTTTGATGAAACAGAACGACCACAAGCTGTTCTCCAGAATCTGAGAAAGGATTCTGTTAGTCTGTTTTATGCATGTTTTGCTTTTGAATTCAGTTGGCCACCAACAAGTATGTAATTGTAATCGATGTTTAACGCAATAGGAAGCCTAGTTACTTACAGGACATTGCTTCCAAGTTCTTGCCAGTTTATCTTTCAAATATGTTTTATTTTTTTAATTACCTAAATAACACACACACACACACACACACACATCATTTCAGGCCATATGAATTTCTTCATTGTGTGACCTGTTCACTAACCAAAATGAATGATTGAGGGAAGAAAACACAAATGAGCCAACCCATAGTGGAAATGGGAACCAAAGCAACTCATCTTAGCATGACTGGCTCCTGTTTCCCCTGCATCTAAGAGGCACACTCACAACTGGGTCAGATCTGGTTGCCAAGTATGCAGACAGCAAGTAACAATTCTCTAGCTGACAAACCTGACAAAGGAGACCTAGAAAGCAAGGATGGTTGGAAAGGGGTGGTAGGAGAGGTTGCCTCTCTCTCCACTTTTTTAAGGAACACCAATTCCCTACTGAGTAAAAGAAAACAACTTGTCAACATGTATATAGCCCTATGACACAATCCCTATAAAATATCTCCTACTGGTCCGGAAATTTTATAAAGTATATATGGTACAGTCGTCTCCTCATGAATTTGGGATTATTAGTTTAAAGAGTAAATGGATCTTTGCGACTAGAGTAGGGATATCTTCTCGGGAGGCTACATGCCATTTCTGAGCTACAAGGATACATAGTTGGTTCCCGTGGACCAGGGTTGACTAAATTGTACACTTGTGTTCCAGGAGGGATAGGAGAACGTATCCATAGTGACAAAGGAGCAATGGAGCTGTCACAGTTGCAGGAAAGATAGAAGTGGACCTAGGGACTTAAATGTATTAAAATGTAAAATTATCTTTCAGCTGTTCCTGGCTGTTAAACTCTTGAATTGATCCTATTTGTACCAGGTAGAAAACAAAGATCTGCCAGACAAAGGAAAAGTCATAAAAATTTATCTGAACAGCTGAAAAACAGGAAATGTAGATCACCTCTCAATTGTGGCTTTTTAATTTTGTTAAATTATAGTTGGCATTCAATATTATATTAGTTTCAGGTGTACAGCATAGTGGTTAGACGTTTATATAACTTATGACGGGATAAGTCTAGTACTATTGTGACTTTTTAAAAATCTACCCAGTATTACTGGTTATTCAGTAGCTTTGGGATTCACTCCAAAAACCTCTTTTGTTCCTTGATCTGCACAGAGAAATGAATTTAAAATGACAAACTGACATGTTAAAAACACCAATCTCAAATTTAACTAAAATTATTCCACGCCCCTGTGAAGCATAATAATCTATTATTTTGTTTTGTCTTGACTATGGAAGGGCAAAAGAAGCAGAAATTTAAAAACAAAAACAAAAATACTTCAAACTCCTTTTATGACAGTTTGTCAAGAGCAAAGGGATAAGGGAGATGAGATTTACAGTATTTCCAGCTAGTGTTTGAGCTAGTACTTAAGAAGCTACCTTACATTGGATGAGGCCACACAGAAAAATCCCCATTATTTTGTGCCCTTTAGACATGGCATAGCTCCCTCCCAGGACCTCACTCCATGCTCCTTCTGAATGAACTGAAGTGACTGAATATGCTCTGAGTAATGGGTCCCCTAGGAGACAGCCACGGTGTGATCAGGGTGACCAGTGAGACCCACGGCAAGCCAGGGCTTTGCCCTCCGGGTCTAGCCTCTCCACCCCACGCTGGGGAGGCCCAGCTAGTGAATGAAGAAACAAAGAAACACTCCATTTGCTTGTAGTATGGAGTGAATGAGCGAAGGAGACTCCTTCTCCTCCAGTCAGAGAAGCCTCTTGCAATAGATGAGACCTGCCTGCTTTCTACTCTACGAGAGTCAGAGGCTCTGGTGCAATTAGACACTCAATGTACAGGGCTTTTACTTTAATCCTCACCATAAACCAGTGAGGCAGGCAGGCATGCGCTGGTGAAATGCTGTTTATTGAGCAGGAGCCAAGCTTGGTCCAGGTAGGGCCATGCGCACAAAGTAAATAGAATGAGGTCCCTGTTCTGAAGCGAGCGACATGTATTCCAGTGGGTACATTGCAGGGAAATTGAGACAGGGAATCGTGTACAAAGTTGCTGTTATTGTTGGTATCCTAGGAAGAGGCCGAGTTTGGACTTAAGGATCAGTCTTGGCAAGAAGATGGGGTGGGGAGTTTTGGAGGGCTTTTCATAGCAGTAAAATGACTTGCTGTATGATGTCTTAGCAATCAGTACCCATAATTTTTCTTCCTGTCCACTGTATTTTAAAAAGTACTTAAAGTGTCTTCAAAGATGCAACTACCATGTGTTTCCCCCACAACATGGGGATGAGAAGTGTCCAGATTATCTAGGAAGTTGTGTCACATCTGTTGCAATGCTGAATTCCCTTCTCAATATTTTAAATTAACAATTGATTAGATCAGAAGGATATTTATACAGTATATGTAAGTCATGGTTCTCATGCCTGAGGACTTACAAAAAAAATGTGTTATAAAAACTTTCAAACAAACGAAAAATGAAGCAAATGATATAAAGAACTCCTGTACCAACCACCCCACTCCATCAACAACCAACCAGGGCCCGTCTTGTTCCATGGAACCCACCCCTACTTCATTATTTGAAAGGAAATTCCAGATGGCGTATCATTTCATCCACAAATACTTAAAAATGTACCTCTAAACATGACACCAGAATCATATCTAAAATGAATAATAATTCCTTAATATCAGCAAATATCTAGTCTGTTTAAATTTACATAAAGACCCTTATAACAGAGGTAGATACGGCTGTGGTTTCTACTCAAAATGTAAAGGTTTTAAAGAAGGACCTATTATTATCTCTCATGTAGAAAGATTTTTAATCATTAAATCAATTTCTTTAGAAGGGTTCAGATACCTCATTTTTTTCTTGAGTCAGTTTTGGTATGTTATAATTTTCTAGGAATTGTTTTATTTTATCTTTTTAAAAAGATTTCTATTAAAATATATTGTCTATTTTAAGTTTTAAAATTTATTGGCATATAGTCATTCATAACACCTTTTTATGATGTTTATAGTGTCTGTAGTTATGTTTCCGTTCCTAATATTGTTTATTTGTACTTCTTTTTTCTTTATCAGTCGTCCCAGAGGTTTGTCAATTTAATTAATCATCTCAAAGAAACAACTTTTGAATTTGTTAATTTTCACTATTGTAAGTTTGTTTTCTGATTTTTAATTTGTTTTTATCTTTATTATTTCTTACTTCCATCTTTCTTTGGATTTATTTTTGCTCTTCTTTTTCTACTTCCTTGAGTTGAACTTTTTGTTCACGAATATGTAGCCTTTTTTTAATTCCTAATAGATGCAACAAAGATTATATGTCTCTCTAATTATTGTGCTGGCTGCATACCAAAAGTTTTGTCGAATTTTCACTATTGTTTAGTTCTAAATATTGTCTAATTTCTGTTATATTTTTTTTCTTTAAACAGTTGATTATTTAGAAGTATATAGGTCTGTATTTTTAAATATGAGATTTTGGTTATTATTTTGTTGTTGGTTTCTAAGCTGTGTTGTCGGTCTAATACCATTTCTTTGTAACTTGTTGAGAGCCTTGCTTTGTGGATTAGTATGAGCATATTTCTTTTGTGACAACTTTGTTGTTTTTCTTCTTCCACTCATTGGCAATTGTCTTTGCAATCCTTTGGGAGATAAGGGTTATTTCTAGTGCATCCTGCCACTAAGGGTGTTCCCTATGGGACTTAGCTTTACCCTCTGTTTAGGCCCTGGGTTTTGTCTCCTGTCCCACAGCTCCAGAAAGCTGTGCATATCAAAGCGCCTGTTCACCCAGTTCAGTGCACTCCCTCTTGATGAAAGCAGCGTCCGTGCTCTCAGTCTGCACACGCTCCCCTTTAGTTTTTAACCTTGTCAACACGTTTAAGAAGATTTTTAAAAGATAAATTTTATCCAGCACTTTCCATTGGTTGTAAGCCTAATCTGCCATATTGGCATCTTTCTTGATTATTGTTGAATTCCTGTCACCTGCAGTAAGTGACATGTTCAAAGAACTTAAGACTTTGCCATTTCTTGAGGCAATTACTGGAAATACGGTTAGGGAAAAATGTAACATAAAATTGGTAAAGTGGATGTTCACAAGTATTCACCAAACATCTAATATGGAATACACACTGACAAGAAAAAAATAATATATTTTAAAAACTGCATTCAAAGTGAAATATATAGATAATGAATCTGAATAATTACAAAATGATCTCTACATATTCGCCAAAAACATATGTAGAAATATTCATAGTAGCATTTTTCCTAAAATTGAAGGAAAAAAAGGAACCAACAAATACCTATCAATGGTAGGATAGATAAATAAATTATGAAATACTATATATCAATGAGAATGAACAAACTACAACTACATGCAACTATATAAATGAATTTCATAAATATGATGTTGAATGAGAGAAACTCTTTGCAATAATATGCAAATGTTTGTGACTCCATTTATATGAGGTTCAACTAATTTATTGTATTACAATTCAAGATGATTATTACCCTCCAGAGAAGTTTAGTGACAGGGGTGGGCATAGGAGGACTTCTGGGGATCTGTTCATGTTCTATTTCGTTATCTGAAAATTTTTTACATAGATGTGTTCATTTTGTGAAAATTAATTGAACTGTACACTTTTTATATGTACACTTTCTATGTATATATACTTCAATAAAATCATATATTACAAAATATCCAAACTGAAATATAAAAAGCCATAAATATATTTAAGAAATGGAATACCTACCCAATGTTGCTTTGGGTTTGAAAAAAAAAAGTTTGTGCTAATACAGTGTTCACTTCATGAACTCATAGCGTTTTATGACTTTTTCCAGAAAGCTTGGAGCCTTGATCTTGAGAAGTAGACATAGGGAAAATGGAGATAACTTTTCTTCTAAGAGTAAGAAAACACAACTTCCCCCAACTAAATTATACTGTACAATTTTGAGGCACACTGTGTTCTTCTCATTAGCATATCAGAAGTCTGAGCCTTGTGGGTGGGTTGTTAGCTCAGTTGGTTAGAGCATAGTCCTAATAACACACCAACGTTGCCTGTTCAATCCTCGATCGCCATCTCCGTATGGGCCACTGTGAGCTGCGCCCTCCTTAAAAAAAAAAAAAAAAATAGTCCGAGCCCTATGTTAATTCATCTTATTCTTTGGCAGTTGTCCTCCTTCCACTCTACGCCTGTTTCTTCTCTGTACAAAGTGAATACCTACCTACCGCCCTGTCTGGCACCTGGTAAGTGATCTTTCATTTTGATTATTAATATTATTAGAATATTGTCAAATAGCAAGTATGGTTCTAGTTTGCCTTTATTTAATTTCCACAACAGCTCATCATCTGAGTGTGACTACTAAGTCATTCCTGTGTCTACCACAAATGGCTTCCATTCCCTGCTCTTGCCCTTTCTGTAAAATCTTCTTTGCTACCAGTATAGCATCATCATCTTACTAAGAAACGCATATTTCATTGTAGATCTATAGGTTGCCTTGGGGTTGAAAAAATCCCCAAGTTCTCTAAGGAAGAGTTCCAACTCAGCTTACTCGTCCACACTTGTCAGTACGTTCCTGGATTCTTTACAAGAAGAATCTTTGTTCTTCATTTTAATTTACGCCCTTACTTTAAACATAGATTATCTCTTATTCTGTTGTCAGGATTCCTACATTTTTCATTTTAACCTCATTTTCTGCATCATAGGTTTCTATTCTGAGATAGACATAAATCATGCTGTCCCAACCTGTTTATAGTGTATTAATCATCTACTTCTCTTCAATGGGTTTTTCATATGGTTGCCCATTTTACATCTGTTCATTCCTTTCTCATACAAGATGCACAGCTACTCCTATTTTCTACTTCCTTTTAAAATAATGATGTAAAAATATAGTGTATTTTTTCCCATGACATTTCCATTAATTGAAGACATAGAAATTATTTGAATTAGGGAGAATTCCATAATTTCTATTTACATTATGTGTTTGCATTGCGTGGTATCTCATTTCCTCCCCCTCAAGGAATGCAGCATCTGCAATGACCTCTCCAACTGATTTTCTCACGGCTTCCTTCTCAGAGAATTAGGCAGGTCTCAAATTTCTTCAGGGCAGAGATTACCTGATTTCATTCATCAGCTAACTCATCAATAAACCTAGTGATTCTTTTGTTCTGGTAGGATATAGAGAGGAATTGATTTGCAAGAAAAACTTAAAAAAACAAAACAAAACTGAACAAATTTTTAGTCTCTTAAGACAAGATGTTGAGAGAGACTTATTCTTCAAAAACGTATATCTTTTCTGAAGACTCAATTATTCCTGAAGTGAATATAAATTGTGATTTTTACTTTAAAATTAGGGTCAAGATAGAAACTACAAAGTCTTGTAGAGACATTCTGCCACTGCCGGTTACATTACTTTAGTCACGTAATAACCATGACATCATTGATATAACCTAATATTCCTTTGCATTTTGGGTTATGTTTTGACAGTGGCCTGTATCTGTGTTTTTGAAAACATAAGAGATTGCTGCATTTTCCCCCCAGGCAAGCATTTGAAGGCCATTAGCGGTATAGTTCAAGACTAAGTTTTCTGTTCTTGTTGAAGTAGACAGTGAAATTACAAAATGCAATAATTGAAGTATATCTGCAATTCATACAGTTGGGATTCCTCGGAGGGCTTAATTTTCTCTGCTATTTCTCTTTCCCTGATTCTCCAGCTTTCCTCTAAAAATTTCACTAAAAATGTTCCAGGGTTCTATCTTTGGTCCTTTTTTTTCTCAGGTCACACACTCTCCTTCTGCCTACAATCATCACCGCCATCCACACCTGCCCACTTTCCCCTCTCCATCTCCATCATTGACCTCACTTCTTAGCCTCCTTTTCTGTATATTCAACTGCTGGTTATTCCTGGAAGATGTTTCTCCTCAGATCTCAGTGCCCAGAAATGGGTGGTTAAAAGCCACCAACTTGCTTTTAACTGCGGGTCTCAATGAAATGTGCTTCATTGTGTTTCTCTCTGCTTTGCCCCTAGGAACTTCAGGGCAGATTGGGTGACTTGTGTGTAGTTGTTGTTTAGGGTCTGCCTTTTTCCTGTTGTGTATTAACTTCACCTCTGTCTTAATTCTCTTCACCTCAATTTTTCATCTATTTATTTCATCTATTTATTTCTATCCTGCTATAATGTATGTATTTATCCAGCCTTCTTTTGAAATAATCAGGGTATGAAAATAAGTGATGTGATATTATATAACATATAATGCATATATATATATATATATATATATGCCGAGTATCCCTTCTGAATAGCTCCACCTTGATGATCCATGTGGGTATGTATACCTTAATTTCAGCGTGTTGAAAATGTATCTTCCTCCTAATAATATCCTCTTTCATGAACTAATCTGCTTAGCAATCTTAATTTAATCTTTGACTCTTCTTTCTCTCTTTGCCACCATTACATCTAATTAGTCACCAAATCCTCCCAATTTATTGTGGGCTTTGCTGTGTATCCCCATTGTCTCTGTCCCAACTGGACTGTTACAACAGTCTCTTGCCACTCCAGTTTATTCTGTGTTTTGTTTCCAGACAAATCTCCCTAAAATAAATATCAAGTCTTGATAGTACCCTATTTAAAACCCTTCACTGTCTCCCCATAACCTACAAGATAAACTGAAAACAACTTTGTATGATAAACAAGGCTCTTCATGATTTAAACAATGAACTCTTTTCTCTCCATAATGGGAGATTCTTCTCCCTTCTAGGGGTCCACCACTGTCTCGAGTCACCATTTGTTCTACGGTGGGTTCTCTTGAAAGTAGTCTCTGAGACAGACAATGATTGGAGTACAGAAGTTTGACCAGGGCATGGTCTTGGGATTACCACCTGTAGATAAGAAAGGAAGAAAGCAGGAAGGGGCTGAGAGAAAACTTGGGCTATGATGAGTGGTACGCTGGGGCTAGCTTGCATGGAAATTGGCAGATGCTATAAATCAGGGCTATCCTCCTTCCTCTGGGAAGCCCACTTACCAGCTCGCCTCTGGCTGCAATGCAATCTCAATCAAGGCCTCAGCTGAATCCACACAGTGTTCAAAAGCTGGGATGGCCCTTCAGAGTTATAGAATTTGAGGTGAGAGAGCAGGGCATTTGTACCCTTATATTATCAGTCATTGGATGTGGACTTACCCTGGAAGAGGGGAAGACCTTGGGCAAACTCTCTTCAATTGAGGCCATTCCAAAAGAAGGCTGACAGTTTAAGGCTGTCTGTAGGCACCATCCCAGCACCTGAGGTAGTAAGTCCTTCAGGAGAAGCTTCCACCAGTTCCATATGGCCTCCCCATTTGCAGCACCACTAGCTCTGCTTGGTGGGGAACCAAATGACAGAGTAAAGTTCAAGTTTGTGATTGGGCTTTGGCTCTCATCATTTGGCAACTGTACAGGTAAAGGAGTCTTTTGGCAAAGTCAGATGGAGTCCCTAGTTTTCTCTTCATCCCTTGAACTGAGAAGTTAAGAATTCTGGATTGCCGCTCTCCTTTATTAAGCTAGCCACCCCAAAGTCCTTTAATTCATCAGCTACTTCATGCTCTGTTATGGCTGTGGTTCTCAACTGGGGACAATTTTGCCCCTGAGGGGACATTTGACAATGGCTGGAGATCTTTTTGGTTGTCACAACCCTGGGAGGGGATACTACCGCATTTAGTGGGGAGGGCCAGGGAAGCTGCTCAACATCCGACGGTGAGCATACAGGACACCCCTTACAACAAAGAATGATCCAGCCCATAACGTCAATAGTGCTGACACTGAGAAACCCTGATTGATGGCAGTAACCACTCAGTGGGCATTTCATGCCCGATGGGGAAATAGTAAAATGAATTGTTTCACCTCTGTAGATTCTGAGAAGGTCAGAGTGCTCCTCATGCCCCACATTCCATCTTACCTAGACTTTTATTGCCTTTTATCCTGACCAGGTCATGTAGTCAATCACCCTATTTCTCGGGGGTCTATTTCTTGCAGCCATCCCCATACCAGGTAGGATGCTATTACAAGAAAAATAAACCAACTCGCTTTGACTTAGAAAAGAAATTTATTAAGAGAAGGTGGGGTAACTCACGGAAATACCAAGAAGGTTGGATTCTGGTATCCCCACCGAAATCAGGTAGCCCAATTCATCTCTATTCTAGCCATCTAAAATTATACCACCACCCCGTTGGTCCAGTGAGGACACTGCCCTGGGACGACACCAAGCGTTGAATTGTACAGCTTGTGCATTGGACAGAATGCTCCATACCTGGCACCGGGCCCCTGCGAGCCCCTCAGTACTGCGTGCCGCTGACACTGCTGCTAAAGAAAATTCCTTGCTCTTCCTGCTCCTCTGTGTCTCATTTCAAAGTCTGGAGGGGTATATGGAACCTATAAGGCCTAAGATATTAATTGCAAATGATGCCGTGAGAGTGAAGAGCTGGCAATTTCAGCTTGGGTGGTGGGAGCTGGCCTTTACCTGTGACCAAAACTCAAGGAGGGGAATTCCTTAGACACAGAAAGTGTTTAGATGCTGGAGAGTAAAATACTGGCAACTTTTAGGCGAAAAGGGTGTTCATGACTCCTGACATTTGCATAATTTCAGCCCATTTTATTGTAAACATCCCCAACAGCAAAAGCTTGGATGTGTGTAGCTCTTTATATTTTTGCAGTGTATTATCTCAAGTTAATTCATAGGTTTCTGACCCTGCCATAACTGTTATTTTCTTATATTACACACACTGACACACATGCATACATATTCATACCTTGATGTTACAGCCTGGTTCCTATATTTATTTCCTCAGTATAAAAATAGGAGTATGTCCCCTAAAGATCTTAGTTTTATTATTCAAATTAATTTCAACATGTGTTAGCAGTGCCAAAATAAACACTGCTGGAAATAGTTCCCTAATGAAATAAAACTAGACAGCACAACTTTTCCTTTCTGTCTTTGATTAATTGTGTACTTGTTTCCTCCTTTATGAAAGATAAATCCACATATAAAGCTACATCCAAGCAGAAAAACAGAGGCTCTTTTTAAGAGTTCTTAGTTCTAGCGTGACATTTTTCTGTTTTCTTCTGATTGTCACTTTCCATTCACCTTTTCTGACAACATCCAAGATGAAAAGTTCTGTGCTTCATAGATGAGCTGCTGATACCTTGACAGGGCCCTGCGAGACTTTCTGGTTAGCCTATATCATAAAATACCAACACTGTCTGGAAGACTCAGAAACTGCCAGTACAGTAGCCCAATTATTATTATTTTTTTAATGAATTAAATGAGGCATCCTGAAGGAAGGATTTAGAAGCAGGTCCATTTTGACTTTCACATGAAGACTAGGGGGAGCCAATTGGCCTATCACTGTTGGAGATGTTTGGGTATGTTGGTAAGAACCTAGTTTTACAAGTTCATTTACCCAAACATAGGACTGCTTTTTCATTATTGCTCAAGGTGTCTTTCCATACTGCTATCTATTATCTTTCCCGTTTGATAGATAGAATAACTGACTTGTAGGGAAAGCAGACCACAGACTCAGAATTAAAAGTCAAATGTTAAAAAAACAAACGAGTGATCAAATAAAAACTCGATGCTTTTCCATTTATAAAGACCAGTGCAGGCAATGGGATTTATAGATGATGTAATACAGAATTGTACACCTGAAATCTATGTAACTCTACTAACAATTGTCACCCCAATAAACTTTAATTAAAAAAAAAAAAAAGACCAGTGCAGGAAGGAGGGGAATCCTTACTGTCAGACGCTGGAGATCACAACCCCCAGTTTCTTAACTCATCCGAATGGCACATTTTTTTCTTCTTCTTTTTAAATAAACTTATTTTAGAATAGTTTCAGATTTACAGAAAAGTTACCAAGAGAGTATAGAGTTCCTATCTATACGACCCCTAGTTCCCCCGTTGTTCACATCTTATATTAGAATGGTACATTTGTCACAATGAGCCAATATTGATACACTATTATTAACTAAAGTCCATATAGTTTATTCAGATTCCCTTAGATTTTTATTGAGATATAACTGACATATAATATAATATTAGTTTCAGGGCTGCAATACGATTCTATATTTGAATATATTGTGAAACGGTCAGAGTTAAAGTTTAGTTAACATCCATCACCACACTTACAAATTTTCTTTTCTTATGATGAGAACTTTTTAGATCTACTCTCCTAGCAATTTTCAAATATGCAGTGCAGTATCGTTAACGACAGTTACTGTCCTGTGCGTCACATTCCATGACGTGTTTAAAACCAGAAGTGTGTACCTTTAGACCACCGTCACCCGTTTCACTCATTCCCCACTTCCTGCCTCTGGCAACCACCAATCTGTTCTCTGTACATATCTATGAGTTTGGTTTCTGTTTTTGTTTTTTTGTTCTGTTGATTTGGTTTGCTAATATTTTGTTGAGGATTTTGGCATCTATGTTCATCAAGGATATTGGCCTGTAATTTTCTTTTCTTGTATTTTCTTTTTTGCTGGTTTTTGTATCAGAGTAATGCTGGCCTCATATAATGAATTTGGAAGTGTTCCTTCCTTTTCTATTTTTTGGAAGAATTTGAAAAGGATTGGTATTAATTCTTTAAATGTTTGGTAGAATTCACCCATGAGACATCTGTTCCTGGACCTTTGTTTGTTCGGAGGTTTTTGGTTATTGATTCAATCTCCTTACTAGTTATCAATCTGTTCAGATTTCCTTAGTCTCTACCTAAGGTTCCTTTTCTGTTCCAGGATACCACAGTACAGTTAGTCATCATGTCTTCTTAGGCTCCTCTTGGCTGTGACTTTCTCAGATTATCCTTGTTTTTAAGCACCTTGACAGTTTTGAAAAGTACTGGTTAGGTATTTACAGAATGTCCTTCAATTGGGATTGGTCTGATGTTTTTATCATGAGTACCACCTAAGATCTCCTCCAAAAATTGACTTGGGTCAGCAGAGAGGAGGGATCTCCTGATGCTCAGAAAAAGGAGAGGTTATCTCCCATCTAGATCCCCCAGCAGGGGAGGGGAAGTATTAAGTCAGCAAACTTCAAAGAGGACATTTGAAAGGAAGACTGATTACCGACTCTGAGAGTTCCCAGTGTTTATAGACATTCATAATCTATACGGTTTACAGTGCTTATCCTGGGAGATGTAGTATTACAGATTTCATTGTTGGTTAAGTTTAAAAAAATTTAGAGCACATGTGCTCGCTTCAGCAGCACATATACTAAAATTTAGAGCACATGACCTGAAGTTGTGTCAGTTATGAGGTGCTGATTCCCTTGTCAGTTAGGACTCAGAGCAAAGTAGTGACTGGCTGTGGTTGTACTCTAATATTAAAGCAAAGACTTTGTGATTCTCAAGTAAAATTTAATGAGATACATGGATTTGCAGATCTCTAAAACGAGGCCAATAGTCAGGAGGCATGAAACACACAAAGCAAATCCACAGGGATATTCCTTTTTGGGGAAAAAGAAAAAAGGTAAACAAATATTAGGACCTTATTCAATTACCAGCAAGGTGAGGTCTAGTAATACAAAGAAAAAACATAAAGATAAAAGGGAAAGGGGGTCAATATAAAAGCTGTACATACTTATTTCCCTCTGTACAGTAGGAAACACGCTCTTAACATTGTTGAGTCACGGTGTGTTGCTATTATATTACTCATGCAAGATATTTTCCCTGGTGATCATATGTAACCATTTCTGTGAAGAAGTTCCTATATCTCTTTTATTTAGAATAAAAGAGAAATTTTCAGCAAATACAAATTCATGATGAAGCTAGGTTGGGTTTTTTTTTGTAGAAAAAAAGAAGCTTTTGCTTTAAAAAAGAATTAAAAATGAAATTATGAAATTAATAGCTATTCAAGTAGAGGATGTTGAAGAATCTGATTACACAGTATTTCTAGATAAATATCCATTTTTTTTTCTTTGATAGTATAGCCCTAGTCCTTTAGGGATTTATAATTAAAGTAAATAAGAAAAATTTTGAGTAAGAACTTGAATCATCCTGCCATGATGAATATTACAGTGTTTAGACAAAAACAAAACCAGCTTTCAAAGGCATTGGAGGAAATGATTTACAAGAACTTGGTACTGGAAGGTCTTATTTAGTTTACAACCACATATTCCCTTTACCTCAAAGGTTAAAAGAATGCACCTTCATTGATGTTATTAATGGGGTGAATGGTTTGACTAGATTTGTGGGTTCAGCATTATACCTCACAATGATTTAAGGAAAAATCTGCCCGAGAGGTTTAAAATTGTCTCCTTAACAGAGATTCTCTTCACAAAGCTGCAAAGTCCTGACAATTGAGAGCAATGGGCACAGTTCAAAGAGTACTCTAAGGAGGAAAGGGAACCCTTTCTTATGTGCCAGATATTGTACTAGGTTTTACATAAGTGAGTTCGTTGACTCTTCCCAACAACTACGGGTCCTAGACTTTAGTGTTGACACAGTTCAGGAGCTGGGCAGGAGAGATAGCTTGCTCACTGGAAGTCACACGTTTACTGATGGCAGAGTTGGGATTTCAACCTAGTTTCTGTCTGATTCCAGGTCTTTTCAAGAAATATTTTCTCTTTTGTTTTTTGCAGTGTCACTTTAATGTCTCTAGGTGTGGGCTTTTTTTCTTTCTTTCTTCCCTTTTCAGGCTGATTGGACTTTGTCAAGCAGGATTTAAATTTCTGACCATGTGGGTTAATGTTTTTAAAAAGTTCTGAAAAACTCTCAGTCTTTGTTTCTTACAATATTGCTCTTCTCCTTTCTCCTTTGAAATAAATATATTGAAATAAATATATGTTAACCCTTCACACTGTAGCCTCCATGCTTCTTACCCTCTCTTTTTTATTTGCTACTGTTTCTCTGTGCTTCACTCTAGACTGTTTCTTTGGAACTATTTTCCATTTCATTGATTCTTTCTTCAGCTACCTATCTGTTGTTCTCTCAATTTCAAGTATTGTATTTTTTTTCCCTTAGTTCCATACTTTATACTTGGTTATTTCTCAAATCTGCAATATCACCTTTTAAATTTCCAGTTACTTGCTAAAGTTTCCAAGGTTGCCCTTTATCACCATAAACACTGTAAGCAAAGTTGTATGATCATTTGTGTCTAATAATTCCACTATTTGGAGTTCCTATGGGCCTCTTTATGCATTCTGTTTGTTTGTCATGGCTCTTGTTCGTTTTGTTTTCTCTCTTCATGGACCTCGTTGTTTTATTTTTGTTGGGCATTGTATTTGGGAAAAAAATACTTATAGAATTCAATTGGACCTAAGATGATATTTCCTTCCTCTAGAAAATTCTCCTGCCAGTTCCTAAGGTGCTAGTAATTCATAGATTGCAATCTGCAGCCTCAATTCCGTGGTGTAGCTCTTTGGAGTCCCAGCCTGGGACCTGGGGGCAGGGGTCAGCAGCTTCTAACCCTAGTAGGTACTAGACTCTAGTTTGTGATACTGCTTCCCACCACCTCCCTGCTCTCACAAAATCATCTTTTGGCTGCTTCTTCCAGACTTAAGACATCAGACTAACGGTAGGAAAGGCTCTACTTTCCTCTTCAAAATTTTGGCCTAGTAAATCCTTACTATCATTTGTCTCTATGATGCTTTGAAGATTTTTTTTTTCAATTTCATCCAGATTTTACAATTGTCGTCAGTGGAAGAACTGGACCAAATGACATTATCTGCTATTTCAGCTAGAAGTCACTTCTTGTTCTTTTCATGATTAGCTTTGCTTCCTGAATCCACACCAGCAAACTATCCTTTATTGCAGAAATTTGGACTAAGCTCAGAGAAAGTTGAAGCTTGACGGCCACTTCAATGAAAAGTGAGAGCTAACAAAATGCCTGGCAGACTGCCAGTTGTCCTGAAATGTTCATTTTTCATTTTTACTAAGATCTCCAGGTGATTCGCATGCACGCGATAATTTGAGAATCATTTAGCTCTTTCGTGTTCCTGGTTGGTTTGTTGACAGAAGAGAGAGAGAGAGAGAGAGAGAGAGAGAGAGAGAGAGAGAGAGAGAGAGAGAGACGACAGTCTGCAGTCTGATTATGTTATTTTCAATTATTTGTAGAACTCATAATCAGACCTGACTGAGTAGTTGATAGCAATCACATATACTAATTCAGAAATAAACTGCTTCTGCCCTTGCTCTTCCCTCTGCCTGGTATTTTCTCTCCCACATCTTCACAGAGCTCTTACCTCACTTCTTCAGGTCTTCAGAGAGCCCTTTTCTGTTCACCCTATCTGAAATGGCCTCTCTCATCTTCTACCCCCTGACTCTGCTTTATATTTCTTCATATTACTTATTCATTTCTAACATTATCAAATATATGTTTTTTAAATTTTAATTGTCTGCTTCTCTCATTCCTGCACTAGAACGTGAGCTCAGTGGGAGCGAGGAACCTATCTGCTTTTCTCACCACATTATCACCGAGTCTCTGCTTACTCAATTAAAATGTGTTGTCCCATTTTCTGAAAAATATAACACTAGTGATTTGGTAGCACAAATTGCTTTTCAATTTTCTTTTCATGAGAAAAAAATTCAAGAAGACTTTATTCTAGCTCATAATTTTCTACTAATTTTTCAGTTGACAATTCTTTTTTATTTAAGTATATTTTAAACACTGTGCTTATTGCACAAACTTGTTGGTGATATAAAAATATCAAATAAATAAATTTTCCACAATTGCACTTTTAACTAGTTAGCTGTTTTTATTTTTGCCTACTGTGATCCAATTCTTATCTATATGGATGAACTTAGATTTTTAAGTCAATTGGTGAGGTCTGCTGAACTGACAAATATAGATGACATATAATCAGACTTTCTCAGAGCTAGGGATTTGGGGTACATTTTTCTCATTAATATTTTTTTATTCTTTTGTGTTATAAATATTTAGATTTTTAAACAGTGTAAGTGATAAAATTATTCAAAGATTTAACTTTAAAATAATTATATAAAAAATCCAGAGTTCTTAAGGAACACGGGTCATGCCAACTTGCAAAGGGCAGGGATAAAAAGCCAGAAGGTGATATTAAGATGGTTTCTTACTCACCATATTCAATGAGGCATGAAAATTGCTTAAATGTAAAAGAAACCTTTTCGAATAGGGGAAATAAAGAATGACTTTTCCAAAAAAGGAAAACTCTTTAAGTCATGTATGTGCCTACCATAATATTGAAGATGTAATACTAACCCTAAGAATCATCATACCATGTTCATTCTTTACTCAATTCTTTAAGCTTTTAAATGTCATTTGCCTGTATCAGTTTAACCACAATCATGTCAGTCCAACCATCTGGACACTATTTTCACGGTGATACCACTTGGATGCATTTAAACAAAATTCAGCAGCTAATTGTTAATAAAGTAGGAAGTACCAAGTTCACTGCATTGCATTACAAGTCAGAAGCAACAAATAAATTATGCCCACTGGATAGCAACTTGGCAATAAAATTTACTTTTTTTTATCGCTTCTTGGCCTTTTGGCTAAGATCAAGTGTAAATTTACTTTTTTATACAAAAACAATGGATGAATCTCGAAAACATTAAGCTGAATAAAGAAAGGCAGACACATGCTGTACTTATGTATGGTATTGATGTAGGATATTTTCTTTGTGAGTGCTGGGATCGTGCTCGTGAGACCGAAGAATGGAAACAAGGACCAAGGTGAGGAGTTTTTTTAAAAAAAGAGGATAGTTTATTGAAAGCAAAGGGTCAGAGCTCCCGAGCAGGAGGGAGTCCCGAATTGGGGTGCCCGGTGACTAAGACAAAAGCTCTTGCTTTTATACCTTCCTTTGCATACTTGGGGAAAGGGGCCTGTGCCTTCTAATGGAATTTGTCTATCAGGTTTGTCCTGTTTGCCCACCCTAAAGGGATTAATGAAATAACCCATTCCTATCTATCAGATCTGCTCCTTTGTCCCGTCAAAAGGGACTTACGAGATAATTTTTTAACCTCAAGGCGTGTTCTCATATCTTTGTCCTGGAATGAAGGAGACATTCCAGAACCTGGAATGGTTGCCTTTTGCTTATTTCACTGGGGATCTTTGCTGTCTGCCTAACAACATGTTAACTAACCTGTCTCAGTACCATTTATATGAGATTCTAGAAAAGGCAAAACTGATCTATATAGTGGCAGAAATCAGGTTACTGGTTAGCTTAGGCCAGGGAGAAGAGGCACTGAATGCAAAAGGGCACAAAGAATTTTTGGGGGCGACAGAAATTTTTATATTTGATTGCGGTGATGGTCACGTGGTTGTATACATTTGTCAAACTCATAAAATTGCACACCTAAAATGAATGTATTTTGTTGTATGTAAATTATACCTAACAAAGTTGATTTGAAAAAGATATTTAAGTCCATCATCCCCAAACTTTTACTCCAGGTACTTTTCTTATTAAAACAATTCCCAGACTCATTCATTATAATGATGATTATTGCATTATCTATTAAAAATTCTTATTTACTGTGCAGTAACACTCCCAGTAATAATATTATTTATTAGCCATGTTTTATTAAACTGTTCTTCATGTTATTTAGTAAACATCTTCTTTAGGATCTGCCTGATAGGAGCATCCACACCTCAATGCTTTTCAACAAAACTTTCTCATTGGTTTGTTCTTATCTGCTAAGAAATAATAATAAAGAATAAAACAAACTTGGCATTTCTGAGAAGTTTTGGCAATCACAATCCATGCTAGCTGGTTCTGTTGCTGCCTGTTAACAAGCCAGTTACTTTTTACACTCAGATTGAGAAAGTCATTATTTTTCTTTGTTGGTTGTAATTCTGCTGATGCTGGCGCTCTTATTATAGCAATCCTGAAACTCAGTTGGCTAGCATTGATTTGTAGACTCTGGGTCTTTACTGATAACCTTTACTGACCTTGTAAGATTCACAGATCCTCATTATGGCAAAAGTCCGAAGTGCTTCATGAAACAAAATGTTTCGACAGAAGCATGTGATTCTGTGAATATGGACTGAAGAGAGGTGGCTCTGCAATGACAGGCCATGCTACCTAAACCAACAGTTATCTTTGAAAAGCCTACTGTAAAATACTCACATGCATGTGTTTGTTTCTTCTCCCACAAGCACATCTAACTCCCTATTCCCGTGTCCTTTTTGTCCAAGGACATTAAGACATGCCTTGAATTCTGATAATGTCTGCATCAACACAAAAACCACTAAGTCTTATACATATCTGTATTGACATAGATTGAGATCCTTTCCAGCAGTCATAGCAAAATTGAATTCCTGCGTAAGATAATTGTTTCCCATAGTAAGATATAATCTCTTAACTCTTTTACCATTGGTTTCTTATCATTAAATTGGGAGAATTATGTTTGGGAATGTGAATGTATTAGTGAAGAAAATAATGTTATAAAACCCAGAGAAGCAGCTTTTTATTGGTATTCATATAAAACAAATCTTTATTTCCTGGAAGAGCAAAGCAAATGATGACATTCCCTATCGTCAATTCATCCATTCATAAATTTCCTTGATTGTCCACCCACAGTATCTAGAAGCCTGTTTTACATGCTCTCTGGAGCATTAGGAGAAAAAACACTGGAGGAGGTGTTTTTACCCCAAGTAATGTAAATTTTAATTAGTATTAAATGAGAAATGTATAAGAACAGTGTGTGTCTGTGTGTGTGTACATACGAGTATACACACATATCTACGTTTATCTATCTTCATCATCATCATCTAATTTGGCAGCTAAATACAGAGATTAACTAGGGGTGGTGGGTGTGTTTTGTTTTGTTTTCACACTGAGGTTGAAACCTTTTATTGGCACAGTTGTTCCTTTCCTTGCTAAATTAACAGGGTGAAGCAGTGATTTTTAAACAGAAAAAGCTGGTTTCTTATAAACTACTTTCACTGTGGTATTAGCAGTTGGTAGGTCAGTCAAATCATAGAACATTCAGTTTTGTTTTAAGGAGACGATCTGTAAAACTAGTATGGCTCTTCCATCCGTTAGACTCTTTGATTCACATAATCAGCTGAGGTGCACAAAACTAACAAACGGAAACTTCTGTTAAAAAAGAATCATATCAAGGACAAGACCAGGGAAAGTAAGTGGGTTGGAAAGTGCACTTAACATTAAAAAAAAAAAAAAATCTCTTCAAGTACTGCCACTTCTTCCTCTTCAAGTAAAGGCTCTAGGTGGATCATGTATTAGACTTTAAACAGACATAGGTGGCTCCTCCTACAACAAGTGTGGGGACAGAGCCAGAAGTGCAGTTTCCAGGCTCTTGGCCTCACGTGGAAAAGTGCTGGCTCAGGTAGTAAATGGCCATCAACTGTGATTGAATGGCCATCAGCTGTAACCATTGAGCCACTGGCCACTAATATAACTGCTGTGGCTACGCTAGTAGGAAATGGGAGCTAGCAAGAAGATGGTGGCTTAGCTAGCAAGCGGCAGAGTGTGGATTGCAGATTGCAGAGAAGCGGATTGCTAGCAAGTGAGATTGTTTGGCAGACAAGTGGATAGCGTGTTGCGGATAGTGTGGCTCCTGCCTCCTGTGCCAACGAGACTATAGTGGTATGACTCCCCCATCTATGGCTCCGTGGGTGTTCCTTTTTGGCCTCACCACGTCCTGTGTTCTTATGTGGGGAGCGGGACCAGAGACCCCACAGGCCGTCCTGCATGACAACAAGTATAGAAAGGACTTGCTATATGAGAGTACCAGTTGGATCTTCAATATTCCCCAACAACCTTTCATTTTAGGGAGAACCATAGCCTACAGTTGACATTGGCAGAATGATATAGCTTTTAGTGTACTCATTTGTTTTCACCAAGGCCCCTTACCAGTTGGGGCGGAGGACCAAGCTGTCTCCAGGAGGATTCCCTCGTAGTTGGCCCAAGGCCACGCCCACTTCCTGTCTTCACAGGGCTGTTCAACAGGAGGCCTGTAGCCCTCCCCTGCCACCCAGCTTTCATCAGGAACATCCCAGACCATCAGTACATGTTTCTATAATCTTGAACCATGAAAAAATAGGGCTGAGGTCTCAAGCATTTCCTTCCAGAAGGCTTCTTGCCTCCCAATGAAAATAACCACCCTTTTTCAAAAAAACTTTAAGGTCTATGTAATAATAGCAGTGATGGTGTGTGTTACATGAAGATTCCTGCAGACTAGGTTCTTACTACACCAGAGACATGTTAAACCTGCCCATCTACGTCCCCTCCACCTCTTTCAAACAAGAAGTATAATTCAGGGACGTTCAGGATCAAAATTTAAAGCTGCCTGCTGCATGTTTACCTGAAAGAAATTATACAAAATATGCACTCTCGTACATATAAATCCACATTTAATGTTAAAACACTCATTTAAATTTAGATAAATATTTAAAATTGTACTTTCAAATATTTAAGTAAAATTGACAACTTAAGAAAGGTTTAATGTTTACTCGATGGTTTTGCCTAAATCCTGGTCCATTGTCAATCTGAGTATAAATACTTGAGTTTGAGTGGAAATGATAATTGACTTGCAAAAAGTACAAAACAAGTGCTTTAGAAACTTATGGGAGGAAAAGAAATTATTTCTGTTTGGAAAATATCCAAGGAAAAGTTAATGGAGGAGAGTTTATGTTCAGCTGTAGCATCACTTGCATAGACTTGCGCCAACCACACGCACATATCTTTGATTTGCACAATGCTGCTCCCTTCCCAGTCCTTCCTTTTCTCTTCCTGCAGGTTAGACCCTGAATGCAGCACTGACTCAGCTTTGACAACACAGACAATGATAATGCCCTGGGGTCCTGCTCCTGCCTTGTGGTCGGGGAAAGGCAGCATCCCCTGGGAACTATTAGAACTACAGACTCTCAGGCCTCACCCAGACTACTTACTACTGTGTTTTCCCGAAAATAAGACCTAGCCGGACCATCAGCTCTAGTGCGTCTTTTGGAGCAAACATTAATATAAGACCGGGTCTTAATTAACTATAAGACCAGGTCATATTAATGTTTGTTTCAAAGGACGTATTAGAGCTGATGGTCCGGCTAGATCTCATTTTCGGGGAAACACGGTAAAATGGAATCTGCATTTTAACAGGATCCCTAGGGAATTCACAAACACATTGAAGTTTGAGGCACACTGGCCAGGAGATGGCCGAGCCATGACTTGGGAACTTGAGGCCTCACTTGAGCAGAGCTATCCCACTGACCTGCCTCACTCTCTTTGAAACTACTATGCAGAGGGAGAAAGAAACTTTATTATTATTATTATTATTATTATTATTATTACTGTTATTAAAGTGATGGTTTTTGGAATGTCTTTATTACTAAAGCTTAGATTTCTCCTAATACAAATAACTAGTGTGACACTGTCCCGCAGGGTCTCATTTGTCAGACCCTATTTTAAATTTCCTCTGGAAGTACCTATGCCCAAATGGATCAGTCTTAAAACCCTGCCACAAACCTGCAGTCTTCTCAGCTTAAGGATTTACCAAGTGAGACTTTAGGACCCAAACAGAGCTCCTACTACTAACTAGTGATCCTTATCCTAGAAGTGTCAGCCACTCAGACACCATCAGCAAAGTCAGAAACTGGAAAAGAAAGAGTTCCTAATGGAAAGTCACTTGGAGTGAAGACTGGAAGTCAAGAGGAATTGTAGGAGATGAAATTAGAGCTACAGTAAAGAAAGCTCTGGGGCCCTCAGGTCTGTCTGGAGCAGCTCCCTCTCAGCTGCCTTCCCCACACGCCCAGCCTGAACTCCTGTCCTCCCAACGTCCACTGGCCTGTTCAGACACTGTGGTCTCTGCCCTGTCCAGCTACACTCAAAGGTTGTTTCAAGGTCAGCATCTTATCTATGAAGGAAATGACAAAACTGTATTCTTAAATGATACTTCCCACATGAACTCAATCTTGTTTAAATATCTGAACAGCTAACATGTCTCAGCCTGCTATGCGGCCTTCTTCTCAGTTAACTGTTTACATGCATCTCCAGACTCAATTTCCCCCACTCTTCTGATCGCAGGCCTGCTCCACATGCCTATTCTTTGTTTTTAACACACAAAACGTTTTGCCATTCCATTGGAATGTTCCTTTTCCAATCTCTGGTGTTGACATGCTTTCTTCTATAGCTTGAATGTTCTTTTTTCCAGAACCCCAACCTCTCTCTATCTGGGGAAGTCATTCTTCAGACCTAGTTTAATGATTCTTTCTCCCAGAAGTTTTTCCCCAAGTCTACCTTGGCTGTAGGTATCTCCCTCTTCGTCTATGGAAGTTAGTAGCTCATAACACACAGTATTTTTAGTTATTTTCTCCTCTTACTTTCAAATTATCTGGAAATATCTAGAGGAATATATCTAGAGGGATAAACATTGTATTTAAATTCACTTTTGAATTCTCCATGGCAGAGCCTGACATATAGAAGGTAAATGGCTGTTTGCTAAATAAATTATCTTCTCCATCCTGTTCTCTCTGGGCCCATTTATACTTAACAGAGCTTCTTTTGTAAAACGTATGTACACAGATCTCTGGCTGGTTGCAAGCCTCCAATCTCAGGACCCATGTATACGTTTTAAAAATCTATGAGCACTCAGAGGGCCTAATGTAATTTGTAAACAGAAGGTACCCAAATAATATTGATTGATCAGTTGAATGAAAGGTTTTCTTTAAGGAGTCTTTAAATAGTCTGCCAAATCACTGAAGCAAAATTTTGAATTTTCCTCCAGATTTAAAACACAATAGTAAGTCTGGGTGGGGCCTGAGAGTCTGTATTTCTAATAGTTCCCAGGGGATGCTGCCTTTCCCCACCACAAGGCAGGAGCAGGACCCAAGGGCATTATCATTGTCTGTGTTGTCAAAGCCGAGTCACTGCTGCATTCAGGGTCTAACCTGCAGGAAGAGAAAAAGGAGAGTGGCAGAGGCTCCCTTCATGACTTGGAGATGGTACTTACCATTTCTGCTAATGTTCTTTGCATGAAATCTTAGTTAAATGGCCACACCAAACTGCAAGGACGTCTGAGACATGGAATCTTGCTAGGCAGCCATGTACACAGCTACGTTTTTTTTCTGCTACATTTAAAGAGCAGGGAGCAGATGTTGGCAGACAGCTCACAGTCCCTGCCACATTATTCTGTCTAATGCCCCCTCATGCATCTCCCATAGACCTCGAGTGGTCACCCAATAAGGTGAGGTGTACTCAGAAAACTGTCCAGGACACTTTCCAGACCTGCACTTCACAGCATTCTTTCCTTCAGCACATTCTTGAAATATTCTGTTCCTGGAATTTCCTGAGTACAGAGGTGGCTTATTTAGGCAAGAATGTGAGAGGAGGCTTTCTCTTTCTACCTCCATGACTTTGGAGGTGAACAAGATGACCAAATTATACCTCCTCAAGGTCTACTTGTTTAATGCTTCCTTTTTGGTGAGAATGAATTGCTGCTTCAAACCCAATAACACATTATTAGCAAAAACAGTCTTGCTCGGCTAGATCAACTGGGCTGCAGGTTTTCCTATCCAATGAGTGAGAAAAGATAATGAAGGAGACCAGACCATTGGCAAGGTTCACAGGCAGCTGAGAGTGGGTCATAATCATAGTACATTTACAATAAAGCCCCAGTTTATATGCAGACAGCAATGTTAGGTAGTCAAATAGCTCAAGGACATTGAATGAAAAACTTACTGTTCTTGAATGATGACATTTGCCCTTCCGTTTTTATTTACCTGATTCAAAAGGTAAATAATCTTTTTTTTAATGTCTGGCTTTTTCACTGAAGGAAATTTTCATTTCCTGATAGTCTTCTCAATACTCAAGCGAATGACATAAAATTAACTAAAATGGAATGATGTAATAATCTGTTTTAGCCGAAAGGCTCGAAGGGCAAAGAATAATCGAGTAAGCACTCCATGGCTGCTTTAATATGTCCTTGATAAACGAATGTGTAGAAAGAGATACTAAGCTACTCTCTGAAAAAAAAATTAAATATGTATATTCTCCCCTCAAAATCCAGGCCTAGGGATCAATGAGCCCTTAGTTGAATTTTCTCCCCAGCATGCCATTTCTATGCTGTCGTTCATTGAAATGAAAAATTTCCAAGTAGGAAAAATACCCTGAAATATTACTTTGAAAATCAAATAAAGCTACCATGTCCTTTCATTAGCTCAAACAGTTGCTTCCAATTACTGTGACTAGATTTTCTCATTTGTGCTTTTTAGAGAAACAATATGTATTTTAGGAGGAAAGCTGAGAACTGAATCATTTTATGGAGATGTTTAGGACGGTAGCAGTGGTCTAGAAGAGCAGGAAAAATTCTCCCTGGATTCTGAGTCAGAAGCTGGAGTTTTAAATCCCAGCCACCTAATGTTCAATAATCATGATGATGAAGATAATGATGACAATAATAGCCAGTATCTACAAAGTGCTTGCTGAGAACGTGGCACTGTTCAAATGCCGCCCGTGTCTTAAGTCATTTAATCCTCATAGAAACTCTTTCAGGCAGGTAATGTTAGAATCCCCAGTTTATAGCTGAGAGAAAAATGAGGCACAGAGATGCTTAGTAACTCTTCTAAGGTCATACAGCTAGTATAGCAGACACCACTCACCCAAGACCTATTTCTTTGTGGGCACAGAGGCAGCCGACATTTTCCAGCCTCTTGCGTAGTAAGAGTGGCCACTGAACTGAAATACCAGCTGATGGAATGTGAGAGATATGTGCCGTTTCTAGAATAAATTTTTTTAGAAACAGGAGTGCCCCCTCCATGTTCTTCCAAACTTCTGCCTGCTGGATGCAGATGCTAATGAGGCAGCGGGGGTGGTGGAGCCACAGGTGGAAGGAGCCTGGGCCCTCGCCTCACTTCCAGCGATCAGGAACACCCTCCTTGCAGTATCACGTAGATAAAAACAACTTCTACTCCGAACCACTACGCCGTCGAGGGTCTACTTGCTACCACATTGTAGCCCGCCCTAGCTAAGCTAACACACCAGGAAGTGGTGGAATAGGGATTTGAATACAGGCAGTCTGGCTGGATAATGTACCTGGGTTAAATCACTTAACCTACTTGTTCATTTGAGAAATGGGCATGATTGTTACAAGCTGTCTCTCCGGGCTGCTAAGCCAGGGTCCTGAGGTTTCCAGAAGACTGAATTCTTCTGGAGAAGACTGTACAATTCCGGAGGCAATCTGGGACAGAGTAAGAAGTACCTTGGGAAGGTGTTCTGCTTGGCTTTGGTTAATATTCTGTCCGGGATCAGAGGCTTGGCATATAGCTAGGGCCAGCAGACCCCCTATCTTTGGGGACCTTACTCATCAGCTGGGCTTCTACAGGTTCTATGATGCTCCTTCCACCATCACCAGCTCCAGATGAGATGTCTTTTGGCCCAGCTGCAGCCCATCCCTTCTCTGTACTGTGTGCCATGGCTTTCCTTCTAGGGGAGTAGACCAGTTCTCCTAACTCCAGTCCCTCCCACTACAGCTTTCTTTCTCGTCCCTGCCCCCCTCTACTGCTGAGATCCCAGTGTGACACAGTCAACTTGCCTCATCACCCTGGTAGTGTCTGCTCTGCCTACCTGAAAGGGTTATTGTAAGGATGAATTCGGGTGTATAAATGTCATGCGGGAGACCCTGCTCGCTGCACCATGTGTCATGAGGGGTGGCAGGTGGGGTGTCAGCTCCCGCTCCCCACATAAGAACTCAGGATATGGTGAGGCCAAAAAGGAACACCCACGGAGCCATAGGTAGGGGAGTCATACCACTATATTCTCGCTGGTGGCTGGGTTGGAGACACAGGAAGCAGGAGCCACACTGTCTGCAACCTGCTGTCCACTTCTCTGCAATCTGCAACCCGCACTCCACCGTGCTAACTGCAATCTGCACTTGCCAGCCACCATCTTCTTGCTAGCCCCCATTTTTTCTGTTAGCATAGCCACAGAAGTTATATTAGTGGCCAATGGCTCACTGGTTATAGCTGACGGCCATCTAATTACAGCTGATGGCCAGCCAATCACAGTTGATGGCCATTTACTACCTGAGCCAGCACTTTTCTATGTGAGGCCGAGATCCTGGAAACTGCTCTCTGGGGCTCTGTCCCCACAATAAAAATACGTTGCAAATGTATGGTATGAAATTAGATGTGATTATTATTATTATTTTTTGAAGATTTTATTGGGGAAGGGGTACAGGACTTCATTGGGGGAACAGTGTGTACTCCCAGGATTTTTTTTTTCCAAGTCAAGTTGTTGTCCTTTCAGTCTTAGTTGTGGAGGGCGCAGCTCAGCTCCAGGTCCAGTTGTTGTTGTTAGTTGCAGGGGGCACAGCCCACCATCTCTTTTAGGACTCGAGGAATTGAACTGGCAACCTTGTGGTTGAGAGCCCACTGGCCCATGTGGGAATCGAATCGGCAGTCTTCGGAGTTAGGAGCATGGAGCTCCAACTGCCTGAGCCACTGGGCCGGCCTAGATGTGATTATTAACATGTTTAAATCTTTAATTCTCATGTGAAAGGGCGGTTTTTATTTTGTTCAAATAGATATTAGTTGAGGAAATGATCCCACATGGGTTTTGAACAAGAGTTTTTAAAATTTGATTTTACAGGTAAAATTAATCCAAATGTGCGTTGTGCTGTTAAGAGAGTTTGAGAAATAATTGGAGTGGAAAACGAAGGTGGTGTTGGAGTACAGAAGTATTAATAATTACCAAAGTTCACAATTGAGAGGTGTTAATAGCTGCAAATAACACATTCACTAGCAATTCTTAATGGCAGAGACTGCTGGTTTCTTTGTGGTTTCTTCTATGCTGAATTATGGCATGGAAGCAAACTGTTAATTATAGAAACCTGAGATGAAGCCTTCCTTACTCTGACCTATGGCTCTTATTTGCCCATCTTTGGCAGATGCTTTCCCAGGGAATCACAGGCTCTGCCCGTGGCTTTGGAAGTGTTTCTATAATACTCATTTCAGTTCACGAGGAGAAAGCTGTCTTCTCGATCCATTTGTCCTGTCTGGTTGATTTTAAGGAATCAGGTTTCAGCTTCCAGGCAAAGTGATTCAGAATAAATGAAACAGAAACACCAGGATGAAGAGGACACTTTTGTTTGCTTGAGTCAGTGGCCAATGCATTATACATTATAAAATATGCATGTATTATATAATATATGAAATATACATTTAGAGCTTTTATTTTGAAATAATTTTAGATTCATAGAAAATCACAAATATAGCACAGAGTTCCTATATACTCTTCCGTAGCTTCTCCTAATGTTAACATCTTACATAACCATAATGTATTTGCAAACTAAGAAATTAACACTGGAATACTATTAACTACAGACCTTATTCACATTTCAGTAGCTCTTCCCTACTATCCTTTTTCTGATCCAGGATCCTATCCAAGTTATCACCTTGCATGTAGTTATAATGTGTCTGTAATCTCCTCTGGTCTGTGACAGTTTCTCAGTCTTTCCTTATTATATCACAGGTATTTTGTAGATTGTCCCTCAATTTTTGATTTGTTTGATATTTACTTATGACTAGATTGGGATAAGAGGTTTTGGGAACAAATACTACAGAGGCAAAGTGCCATTCTCATCACATCATATCAAGGAATATATATGGTGCACTTCACTTATCACAGGTGGTGCTGACCACGATAACCTGGCCAAGGGGTGTTGTCTAGGTAGCGCCATTGTAAGTTACCTCTGCCACTTGCCGCAGTCCATCCTTTGGAAGCAAGTCACTAAATCCAGGAGGAAAGAGATTAAGCTCCTCTTAATGAAGGGTGGAGTATTTATATAAATTATCTGAAATTCTCGTCTCCCACAATTATTCCTTCAATCATTTATATCAGCATGGACTCATGGATATTTATGTTATACTTTGGGTTATAATCCAATGCTATGTTATTTGTTTCATTGCTCATATTATTCCAGCTTTGAGTATTATTCCACTGGGAACTATTTCAAGTTCACTCTTGAGTCTTTCTGACATACTATGTCTTTTTTTTACTTTTATTCGTTTATTTATTTTTGAGCATTTCCTTCCTTTCTAGAACTAAGAGATGCTCCCAGTTTATCCTGTATTTTCACCGTCTTACAATCAGCTATTTAGAATCCTACCTTATATTTAATACTACTCTGGAAGCTTCAGCAGTGTTATTGTTCTCTGTAGAGAAAACTTTGGCACAAAGCAGATCCACCTTAGGCCCAGACTGAAATTATTAAACTACAGTAAGTAGCATCAAGTGGCCCTACAGGGGGCCTGTGGGCAGAATCCTGACGATTTGTATTATGTGTGAGGTCCTAGGGGTCCCTCTTCTTGGTCTTCTAGAGTCGATGCAGAGAAATGTCAATCCTTTTGCCCAGTCTCTCAGCAGGAATTGGGATGCCTGCATCAAATATATCTGAGTCAATATGCCTTTGTGGTTGTTATTTGTGATTGTTAATCTTCCAGAATTAATCTAATCCTTCTATTGCCAGCAGTTGTTTCAGTTAGAAATCTCTTTTCTCCGTCATAAGTTGTTGTTGCAAGTTGCTGTCTGTGGATGTTATAAACAAGGAATAGACTGGAGATACCCTGTGGAGATTATGTATGAGAGAGAGGTTGAGTCATAGTGAATTGTCTGCTAGTAGTAGCAGAGAGGTTATATTGAAGAAAAATTGCTCACTGGTATTAATACATCTTTGGTCAGAATGTTCCTTTAAAAAGTTTACTATTTTTATAGCAGGATAGCCGATTGATATGCTGTTTTTCTGCTTTATTCATACCGTTGTAGAAGACACAAAGAATAAATAGTTAATATCCTTGACTCTGTGATATAATAAGAAATATAGAGGGTGCCAAAAAATGTATATACATTTTAAGAAAACATCTCTTAAAATATGTATACGTTTTTTAATTTTTTTGGCACCCCCAGTATATAGTTGGTCTTTGTCCTCAGTTCCTGGTACAGAACTCTTAAAACCCTTGGAATTTCCTGAGGGATAGGGATGAGAAGAGCATGTTTTGTTATTTATAATGAGCCCCTTTCAATCATACCTGAGTTTATGCTAATGAGGGGACTCCTGGAGGCTGGAGGCTGGTTGTCAGAAGAGCCAACCAAGCAATTAAAGCCTTAGAACTTTCAGTCCCGCCCCCTGGCCCCTGGGGAGAGGAGAGGGGCTGGAGATTGACTTAATCACCAATGGCTAATGATCTAATCTATCATGCCTATGTGATGAAGCCTCCATAAGAACCCGAAATGATGGAGTTCTAAGAGCTTCCAGGTCAGTGCATGCGTCCATGTGCTGAGAGGTTGATGCGCCCAACTTCACAGAGCCAGAAGCTCCTGTGCTCAGGGCCCTTCTGGACCTTGCCCTAGGGACCTCTTCATTTGGCTGTTCATTTGTGTATCGTTTATAATAAGCCAATAAATAGTAAGTAAAGAGTTTCTCTGAGCCATTATAGCAAAGCATTGAACCCGAGGAGGAGGTTATGGGAACCCCTAATTTGTAACCAAGGTGATCAGAAATATCAAAGGCTTGAGATTTGCGATTGGAATCTGAAGTGGAAATGCCGGACTGAGCCCTCAAGCAGTGGGGTCTGCGGCTAACTCCAGGAAGTCTGTCAGATTCCAATTAAATTGTAAGACACCCAGTTGGTGTCCAAAGTGTTGCAGAATTGGTTGATAATGTGAAAAAAAACACAAAAACAAAAACAAAAAAACCCCACACATTTGGGTGTCAGAAATGCTATGGATAGAGGAAGAGTTTATTCTTTTATCTCCTCTTCTTCTCCCTCTGCTTCCTTAACACACACACACACACACACACACACACACACACACACTCAACTCCATACATCAGGGATTAGCTCGTTGCTCTTGCACTCTGGGATCCATAAGGCCCTGGAAGGAATTTACAGTTACCACAGACTGGCTATCAAACTCAACAGAAGCAAGAATTTCAGTTAATTATCTGACAGGGAGAGGGAGGGTGTACTCTTCAAGATAGGAGGGGCTGAGATGGAATCTATAGAACCTACATTATCCTGGAGTTGTCTGGACTTTGGTGCAGGGGTAGGAGAAGTTGGAGTGGAATATCCTTATGTCAGCTTGAGGACAACAGGAAGCACGCTGAAAGGGACACTACTGAAGAGAGCCTGGGCCACAAGAAAAGAATCTGTAGTGCAATAGCAGTAGCCACAGACTGAGAATTTCTTGCAGGGCTCTTCCACAATTGTAGGAAGAGCAAGGAATCTCAAAAATGACAACAATATATATCAGCCTTAGTGAATGATGGCTATGGACCAGATTTGCTTTGATTAGAAAAGTAAGGAAAAATTACAGCATCTGAACTGGCTATCATAGGACTTAGCTCATAGTTGTAGTTATGGCTATGATTTACTACAGCAAAAGAATACCAAGCACATCAGAAAAGGGAAAAAGTACATGGGGCAAATCCAGGGAGTCCAGGTGTCAGCTTCCAAGCATCCTCTCCCAGTGGAGCTGCATAAGATGTGCCGAATTCTCCCAACAATGAGTTGTGACAATATACGTGAAATGCTGCAAACCAGAGAAGTTCATTAGAGACTCAGTGCCCAGGGTTTTTATTGGGGGCACCCTCTGCCTGGCAGATATCCAAATACCAAACTCCCAGAAGGAAAGTATGTATTCATCATAAACCACATTGTTTGTATAAATAGTTCAGACACAATGACCTACTCTTTTTTTAATTAAAATTGTGGGGTAACATTGGTTAGTAAAATTATATAGGTTTCAAGTGCACAATTCTATAATATATAATCTATACATTGCAGTGTGTGTTTACCACCCAGAGTCAGTTCTCCTTCCATCACCATGTATTTTACCCCCTTTTCCCTCTCTACCCCCAGCCCCGTCCCCTTTACCCTCTGGTAGCCACTAAACTGTTATCTGTATCTGTGAGTTTTTGTTTGTTTGTCTTGTTCATTTCTTGCTTTCAGTTTTATATTTCACATATGAGCGACATCATATGTTTCTCAACTTTTTCTGTCTGATTTATTTCACTTAGCATGATAATCTCAAGATCTGTCCATATTGTTGCACATGGTGGTATTTCATCTTTTCTTACAGCTGAGTAGTATTCCATTGTATATATACCACATCTCCTTTATCCAATCACTTATCAAAGTACACTTCGGTTTCCATGTCTTGGCCACCGTGAATAATGCTCCAGTGAACATAGGGATACATATATCTTTATGGATAAATGTTTTCATATTTTTGGGTAGATACCCAGGAGAGGGATTGCTGGGGCATGTGGTAGCTCTATTCTTAATTTTTTGAGGAACCTCCATACTGTTTTCCATAGTGTGCAATGAGCCACTCTTAGTAGTAGTTAATGGTGGAAACCCTCCCCAAATCTAAGTTCCCAGACACCAGCCAAGGGCCAACTTTGTAAACAGATGTTTTGAAACATAAGATTAAGCCTGTTAATGTTAACTCTTTTCTGCATAGCATGGATTAGGATTCTGTTTAGGTGGGAGAAGTTGATAGAAGAAACTTTGCTGTAAGTACTCTCACTCGCCTTCACTACGTATGGATACCATTGGTGGTTTTGACTGGCCCTTTGTCTCAGTTGTACCCTCAAGATTTTCAATTTATGGAGGTGACTGAGTGACAATGCAAAAGGCAATTACCATTGAAAGAGGAATTTATTACTGACAGTTCCCAAGAAGGTGGGGGTCAGGTCATGCAGGGCCACATGGGGAAGCAGCAGCTTTGTTCAGGAGGCAGAAGAGTGAAAAGAAAGCATGGCCCAGAGCCTTTATTGTATTTCCTTCAAGAAAGGCCAAGGCTGGACAGGGGAAACAGTTTAGGATTAGCTAGTTTGAATAATGTCAGTGGGCTCTGAGCTATAAGAGTGATCTCTGGTTTTCTGGTATCTGGCCCTGGGTTAATTTAGGGGAAATGTGGCTTGGTGTGTGAGAGTTAAATAAAGAAGGTGGTTGGGGATGTGGACTTGGAATTGATCAGTTTGTATATGAAAAACAGATTTGCAGATGAGTTGTTTATCATCTCTAGGAATTAGCTAGCCCTAGAAGGGACTTCTTTTCCCACTGGAAAGGCCCCCAAGATGTCAAAACATTATAAAATAAAAACCGTGGTTACTATGCCCTTAACCCAAGTTCCTTTTCCACAATAACCATGGAGCTATTTATAGTTAGCTCCATCTATGTCCATCTATCAGATTTCCACAAACAGGCAGATCTACTTATAAACAACAAGGACATTTTTGGTACAACTAGTGACAACCGGGACATGTCATGGACTCCTAAGGAAAATGATTTATGGACATTCAAGGAAATATTATAGGTACATTTGAGAAGATGATTGGAAACAGAAAAACAGAGGGATTCCACCTAGGTAGAAAGATCTATTTTATTAGAATGGATAGGTAATATGTGAATATTGGTTAAATATTTGGTTTGCATGAACCAGAGTATAGACTGAAATAAATCCAGTTGAATTGGGGCAATGGAGAAAGCGAGTTTGTCACTGGTTGTCATTAGATGTATGAATTGAAAAGCAACTGGAGTTACCTTTTTAGTTGGAAGATAAAGTGTTGAAAATCATATGTGAGAAAGAGAAGACTTGTATCTGAGAATGAGGGAATGAGAACGATTCAAGGAGCCTAGAGGTAGTTTGTAGGTAGTGAGGTCAGTAAAGAGGTTTGTAGGGAAACAAGCCAGAAACAATTAGGGGCTGGCCTAATAAGAATAATTAAAGAGAGGACAAATTCTCCGGTCTTGGTGATGTAAAGAATGGATGACAAAAAGGTAGAAACAACCCAAGGATCCAACAACAGATGAATGTGTACACAAAATGTTGTAAGAACATACAATGGAATATTATTCAGGTATAAAAAGGAATGAAATTCTGATACACACTACAACATGGCCCAACACAAAATGATAAATATTGCCATGATACTGCTTCTATGAGATAACTAGAATAGGTGAATTCACAGGGACAGAAAGTGGAATAGTGATTATCATGGAGCTGGTGGGGAGGAGGGAATGGGGAGTTATTTTGAATGGATACAAAGTTTGAATGATTAAAACGTTCTGGAGATAGTGGTGATGGTTACACAAGAATATGAATGTACTTAATAACACTGAATTGTATACTTAAAATGGTTAAAATGTTCAATTTTAGGTTATGTATATTTTACCATGATAAAAAAAGAAACACGATTGAATTAAAAGAGAGAGAGAATGGATAGCAGTTGAACAGTGACTCTAAGATGATAAGCATGGAAAACAAGATGGATAGTGGTGAGTCTGAGAGATTTGAGAATTTGATGGTTGGTAAAGCTGATACCAAGGTCATAGACTCTATATTCATATGGACCTATCAGCTTTCTCAAGTGCTTGGGCACTGACTTCTCCATTACTCCTCATTGAATACTGTATGAATGCATGGTTTTGGTGCAAGGAAGATGGGAGGAAGGACTGATAGCACAATATAACTGTATCAATGCTCCTGAAAAATAAATGCCTTATGACAATGAATCAGGAGATTGGTGTGTGTGTGTGTGTGTGTGTGTGTGTGTGTGTGTGTGTAACATAGAAAGACTATTCATTTATGGTAGTAATAAAACCATGGGGTATAACTCTAAGAACAACAAATCAAAGGAGTGGCCATTTTTGTGGAAAAAGTCCTAGATTAGGCCTCTGGATCTAGAGAACTAGTTCTTTCTATACCTTAACTGCTTGACCTTGGACAAGTCACTTATCCTCTCTGAATCTCAGTTTCCTAAATTGTCCTTTATTTCCATCCAAAATAAGGAAGCTATTCACTTTATTTCTAGTTTTTAGTGGTTCTCTTTTAAAATTTGAAATTTATATTGTGAATTTTGTCTAAAATCGATCAGTATCTCTATCTTTGGGGCTGGCACTATTGCTAGCCAACCCAAAGGCTAATCTTCATGTCTTCCTTGTCATAGGGTTTGAAAATGCCAGATGCTCACTTTGCCAGCCTATGTTCCATCAAAAACATGTGACAGAATCCTCACCCATGGGACAGAGGGGAAGTCTGCTGGAAAAGTTTTCTACCTGGTCTACCAAAAGAGACCTGTGAGAAGCAAGGTCACTGTTCCTCATCTCTGTCACTCTTCTTCAGTCAGATACTCTTATGTCTGCAGACATCTTGCAGTCATGAAGGGACAAATTGAAGAACCAAGTCCTCAGTCTTCGTAGGGCTCTTTTCAACTTCCTGACCACTGCATGTTGAAGTGCTTCAGGGCTCAGTCTTCAGAACTATTCTCTATTTACACTCCCCAGGTAATTTTATTTATTTATATCCCATTGCTACAGTAGTGAATCCCAATAACTTCACTCAGACTGACAGCTCAGTATATACAACTATCCAGTAGATATCTAGGTCGAGTTGTCTAAAGGGCATTTCAAATTTAACATCATTTAAAACTATACTTTTTATTTTCCTCTTAAAACTGCTTTTCTCACTCCTTTTCCATCTTACTGTTTTTCTCTGAAAATCAGACCTGGTCTTATATTAATTTTTGCTCCAAAAGATGCATTAGGGCGTATTTTCAGGGGAGGTCTTATTTTTTCATGTACAACAATCTATATTTATTCAAATACAGCCATGTCATCTTCTTCTGGAACATTGCCATAACGTACTAAATGCAACCGTCTGGCTGACGATCTTAACTGGAGCTTATTTTCGGGGTAGGTCTTATTTTGGGGGAAACATGGTAGTAAATGATCTGGCCAAGAGGGTTTGGCCAAAATCTTAGATTCATTCTTAATGCTTTTAAAAAAAAATTATAATCTACATCCAATCAACAAATGCCTCTTGGTTCCACTTCTGTTGCCACCATGTTTGTCCAAGCAACTATCAACTCTCACCCATGTTATTGCAATAGATTCTAAATCAGTTAAAGATTGAAACTGATTATGAGGAAATTGTGCACAAAAGTACTCTTTTTTTTGGACTAGGATTGTTCAGGTAGTAGAGGGTACTTAATACCATAATGGAATCAACTGGTCCAAATTCTCTTTTCCAGCATAATCACAAAATCTTTGGATCTTTGATGGCTTCTGTTTCCTAACACGATGGTTCTTCCCCGGACCTTTGTGGTTAAGAGTGATGAATGTGAGGCCCACTTCTCAGTTTTCCTGAAAGATTGCTCCTAATTCTAAACTGCTTCACCAGGACAGGCATGTGACCTCCCATTTCTCTTTCCACGTATACAGGCCCGCAAAGGGTTCTGCTGGAGACTGTCTTGGTTTGACCTTGATATCTCCCACCTGTAATAAACCTGAGGGAATCTGAAATTGCAGGGAGCAGCAGGCAGCCATAACCTGACCCTTGCTTGGCCCCTCACAGAGCTGAATACTGTGGCACTCATTAAATATTCAGCAATCTATTCCCAGTTTAAAACAAACAGAGGTGATCTTTTCAGGCTGTCTGGTGGTTCTGCATTGCAACTGAAGAATGACTTTCCTGCCTCATTAAACATTTAGGTGACTTCTTGGCTTCCTGCAACTGCCTATCATCATGACAGCAGAGAGAGTGCAGCAGTGTAGGCTCCCTTTAATGCAGGAAAACTTTTATCATATTCTTATTGATGATCTTTGCAAAGATGACAGGAGCGAGATGGAAGCACCAGGAAGATAACTAAATACTCTAATTCCAAGAAAATTGGCACACATTCTCAAGAAACAAGCGTTAGGGCTATTTAATATCTCGGATGTTTGACAATAGCATTATTATCATTTATTGCAGTTTTGAAATGCGTTCTTTTGATGAAAGCATGATAGATTTCTAAGAACTTAGCTAAAACCTTTCATAAACTTGTGCTAATATTCATACTATTAATGACCTAAAAGACACTAAAAATTTAAGCTCTTCTGATGCCTTCAGCTTGTTCCTTTGCAATTAGAGCTTTTTGGTCCTCCTAAACTTTACCATCATTATTTCAGGATTATTATTTTGTCATATTGTTTCAAGAGCCCAGCTATGATTTTGGTTGTCAACTGCTGCTTTCGTAGCATATATTCAAATGTCCCCAAGTTAGTGCTGAGTCGCCTGGGAATTCAAAGAACCTGTGTTCCCACTGAACTAGTTTAATGATAACAAAAATAGTAATGACTGTATATTTGTGACGTGCTTTAAAATTGTGCTCACTTTTTAGAAAAATTTATTAGACAATTTTGCATTTCTTCTTTTCACCCCTAAAACCAGTGAAAATTTTAGCGATATTAAACATGAATTCATTTTAAATACAAAGTCTCAAATTATTTTTCCTTTCACTTTGTCTCCCTTCCATCAACCTTTTCATGCACTTCCTCCTCATGATCCTATTGAACCAGCTTTAAAAAAATCTTTGTGCATAAATCACATGCTGCTCCTTTTTTTTTCTTTTTCTTTTCTTTTGTCAAACTCTATCTTGGCGCAGGGGCTTTTTATTACTTTTAATGTAGTTTGTCACAGAACACATTCATGATAACTCTGCTTTTGTCTAATTCTTCAGCTTTCTGCTGATTCTTACATATAATTTAGTAATGAAATTTTCATGCTGGCTGTGATCTCAGAGATTGTCTAATCTGGCTTCCTTATGTTATAGATGTGAATCGGAGGTCTAGACAGGTGACATGCACTGCCTGAGGACTGTTTTAAGCCCCTCTTAATATTCTCAATCTATTTTCTACCCTCTGGGATAAGATTTTGTTATTTGTCCTCAGACCCCTGGCCTTTCTGATGCTCCACTTTGCTCCAGGGCATACCTTTCTAGGTTGTACATTTCCTTCTCCCCTTCTGTGGTATCTCTTCAGCTCCATCACTTTGTGTGTTGGGTGGGGGGAGAAGGTTTGACCTTGACACCCAGACCTTGTCATCTTCTGCCATAGACAAATTTATTAAACCAATAAGAAATTGTATACAAACAACACCCCACTTCCTCTGATGGTAGAGTTAAGAAATGTTTTCTGAGTCTTTGTCCTTATACCATCGGGCAGGCTACAAAGTTTTCTGTCCATCAGATCTCCATACTTGTTCCTATGAGCCAATGTAACTAACACACAAAAAGCTGACTCCAATACAATACTTAGTTTAAGTTTTGTCCTGCTTTCTTCTCTTAATGTCCAAATTCACCATTTAGATTTTATCCTTTCTAGTTAATTTTTGTGTCACAGATTTTTCCCCCCACATTCTTTCTATATTTAAGGTATGTGGCAAGAATTTTCATTGGCCCAGTTCCTGTCCCTATGTTTTCAATAAAATCCCAATTCTCTACTTTTGTGGTCTTGCATTTTGCTCTGTTTACTCGTACTTCAGATTGTCTGGGTTGTCAGATCTGAATGGCCAGCCAGAACAGCAATGTATGGAGACAAAATACCCAGAATCAGTGTTCCCTTCCTTGGACAGGTCTGACTAATCCTCACGTACCTGGCCCCTTGACTCACCTTTTTTCTAGATTTTGGGTAGAACAAGTTTCCTAAGCATATTACTCCTGGGAGGTCCATATTACTCCTGGGAGGTCCAAGGGAGGAAAGTCCATTGGCCATATTCCAGGCCGAGTTGTACCCTGGTCACCATGATAGGGCTCTGCCAGCTCCCTGCACAGGATGTGAAATAAGAGACCCTTAGGTGTTTATTTAAATGGATCTATTTTAATTTTCATGCTCCTAGCAACATTTTCCCAATGAATATTTGGGGTGGTTCTTCTAAATTTTGCTTGATTTCTCCCACTAGATTTATTACCGTGTTTCCCCAAAAATAAGACCTACCGGACCATCAGCTCTAATGCGTCTTTTGGAGCAAAGATTAATATAAGACCCGGTTTTATTTTAATATAAGACCTGGTATAATATAATATAATAAATATAATTAACATAATATAATATAATATAATATAATATAATATAATATAATATAATATAATATAATATAATATAATATAATATATAAAAGACCGGGTCTTATATTAATTTTTGTTCCAAAAGACGCATTAGAGCTGATGGTCCGGTAGGTCTTACCTTTGGGGAAACAAGGTAGCTTCCCTCCAAAGGTGCCTTTTCTAGTTTTTGACTCCCTCATCTTCTTTCGGAAAGGATCTGTCAAATCCACAACAATTTCTGGATCCAATACTTCGTAATGTCAGCGGTCTCCAGGTTTGAGTATTCTCGCTCGCTTTCCTCATTCATTGTGCTCTCCTTTTGGTCAGTGCTCTCTGTAGACCCCTTTCTGCCTTCCATCTATATGAAAATTCTGGGGATAAAGAGTGTGGTCTCAAGTTTCATAGCACAATAGCAACGTTACCCTCCACGTACCTTGTTTCCAAAGCACATGTCTATGCTGTCTCAGTGGCTTAGAATACCACGTAGAACTGTAGCCGGTTTCTGTGCCGGCTCTTGTGGTCTATTCCTGACTCCTGTCCACCATGCTTCTAACAAAGCATGGCTTAGCGATGTGGTATTCAGTCTGCGGGTCTTGCTACCACTTCAATCTCCTCCATTTGGTCAGAAGCCAATGGACTTGAACCATGATGGTTTGGTTCAAGGTGGTTTTATTAGTGATCATTGGAACTCAAACTCATGGAGGCCACTTCTGCACTGGCTGTAAAACATTTTGTACATTTTCTAGCACATGGCTCAGTGTTGCCCACATGGAATCACGTGACAAGTGTCCTTTACAATACACCTTGGCGCTTCCATAGCACTTTGTTTTCCTTTGTTTCACAACTAATTGTGTAGCTGCTCATCTCCCCTCTCTGCCCCCTCACTAGATTGTACATTCCTAACTTGCAGGCCCTGACTTACTCATCTCTACCATGCCTACAATATTGTGCCTTAGAAAGAGTTCAATAAAATGTCTGTGTAAAGAATTTCATGAAATATTTCATAGAACTATGGTTGAGAATGCTCAGAATCTTTTCTGGGTAGTGATGAACCACTAGGTAGCAAAAGACCTTTCTGCAGCTGTGAGAGGTCTGAAACTCTTCTGAGGTTCTTATAGCACAGGATGTATTGTCTTCTGAAATAGAATTTAAGGGAGAAGAGATTGCGCGTGTTTTGATCCAGTCGTCTTAGGTTGTACACATGACAACAAACAGGAATTGATATGATAAAGCAAAAAGCCACACATGGTTTGCTGCACCCTTAACTATCCGCCTTCTCCTTGTGTTCTCCCACCCCTTCTTCCCTCCCGCCCCCCCAAGTTCCCAGTTTAAGCTATTCTTTTCAGGGAAACTCTTCAGCCCTGTTTCATCAGGAGAGAGGAAATGTGAGGCAGACAGAGAAACCGTTACAGGAAGAGGTTTTTCTGAACAACATGTATGTTCTTTCAAATATACAGAGGGTGCCAAAAAATATATATACACATTTTAAAAAAGGAAAAAAACTATATTAAAATTATGCTGATGGTAACCACTTTGAGCATCTCTTGTAGTGGCAGAAGTCAAAGGTGACTTGTATTCATCTTTTGTTATTAGTATATATTGAGTATTACAATTTTAATACAGTTTTTTTCCCTTTCTTAAAATGTTTATACTTGTTTTGGCACCCTCTGTATTAACGTGCAGATTTGCATTTTCTGACTAGAAATATCTGGCTTGCCTGGAGGGAGGATTAGGAATGCCACTGCAGGAATACAAAGAGAAAGATCCAATACCCTGCCTTTCACATCTCGCTTCCGATTTCTGGGTCTGCAGGAAAGCATTTGTTTTGAAAGACAAGCTTTGTGGACGGAGAATTTCTTTAGCACCTCTCGAGAGCTGTCCTGTGGACCAGATCATAATAAAAGGCAGGGATAGAGAAATCAGCCTCTGACATAGGGTAGGTGGCATGTGTGAAAGAGGGAAAATGGAGGGTGGGAAACTGGCAGTGAGACATGTGGGCTCTAACCAGCCCTCTTTGGGTCGATGTGCAGGAGCCACGGTTAATAGGTGGAGACAAAAGCAAAGGGCTGGTCTGCACCCTTTTGCATCCCTAGGAGGTTGGCACATCTGGCTGGTTGGCTCATCTGCCATGGTGCTTCCCTGAAGAAGTGGGCTTCTTCCCTGAAGAAGTGGGACACATGGGCCCGAGGCAGTTGCAGCTCTCCACAGCCTGCAGAAGGTTTGCAGAAATCCTTAAGGGGCCCACTGAAGAAATTCAGAGATTCTGGGAGGACCTAGAGAACGGTTTGGAGCCTGAGGTCAGGATGAAGAAGCTGCAGAGTAAGGAAAACGTGGAAGCACCAGGCTGGGGCCAGGTTGTGGATGACAGAATGCTGTTCCCAGGGGGCAGATGATGGGCCTGTTGAACCTCAGCAGTCACCAGTGTAGGTCACAGAGCAGAGACCTGGACCCTAATGGGAAGGCGGACACAGAGACACCAACTAGAGGAGAAGAGTGTCCTTAGATGGCAGGGGGGTGAGGGGGCGGCGCTTGGTCAGTGAATGCAGGGGGATAGAATAGCCCTTTGAGGTAAGTAGTAGTTTTATGTTGTGGCTAAAGAAGCTGTGGCTGCTAAAGTGAGGGTAATTTACCCAAGTTCATCCAGGGACTGAGCGTTCAACTCCAGCGGTTTATCCAGGTGCTTAGCATGACTTTCTCTGCTCCTTTGAAGCTTTCTGGTTTTTACTTTTAGTTGTCTTATTTAATTTTGAAAGATGCCCAGAATTTTTCCAAGATACACACTCCAAACGAATAAAATGCAGTGTGGTTTGGTGCTGTGGTAACCACTCGATCAATTACCTTATAATAAAAATGCCGTAGTAATCTCCAATGAAAAGCTCCACAAAGGATCAAAGTGGCAACTGGAGAAACCCCTGTCTGGTTCTCCCCATTGATTTTATGACTCCCTCACTTGGCGCTTATTGGATTTACATTTTAGACTCCACACTCAAAAGGAAATAGTGAAACATAGGAGAATATTGCATTTTCAAATGTGTCACACTTCGTGCACTTTCCATTCTTTGTTTTGCATGTGGTCAGAGTCGATGATAAAGATCCACCTCAATCCCTATAATATTTCCCTCATTCGTTAACCAACACAGAAAGTGTTACCAAAAGAAACTTCATTCCTTAATCAAGATTTTGTCATAATTTAAGCTTTTCTCAAGAGTTAAAAAAATATACATTTGTCACAAGGAAAAACTAACAAAGGAAGAGATGGTAAAGGCATTAGCCCTCGGCCCGAGAGGGAGGCATCTTGTATGTTGCATGTGGTTCTGACCCAAAGCGGGGGAACGGAGAGCCAAGTCGTTACAGCCTATCACAGGCCAGGACATAGTGATGTGAGGGTCCCCATCTCCTCTTTCTGCCCGCATTTCCCCTAGATGTTCAACTGCAAAACCTGCAAGACCAGAGTGGAGGGAGGTCTATGTTGACTGTGAAAAAGTCTGATGATACGCCAGTCCTCTTATTTTGTTGGGAGACAAAATATGTTAGTATATATTTAATTTGACTTAAAATCTCATTGGTGTTCTATGTGTTTTGCCTATAAATACAAGGCTAAGGGTTACTGTTGGGAATTATGCTGAGGCTCACGTAGTTGGACATAGGGGTTTTAGAATGTCTTCACCCCTATACAAGTATAATATAAACTTAATAATTGCTTGAGTTTTTGAAATTACTTAATTTTTATTTAAATTTGAAAATATTGGGAATGACTGAAAAGACCTATTTAGCACTGGAACTGACTGTATTTGTCTTCCAACCTTGGGTGTCAACATGAAGTTTAGCGTGTTCTGCACTCTACAGCCAGGCACACTGCCTGGCCTACGTTTTAACGTGGGGACCAGAGCTTGGTGAATGGCTTTGCCGGACACTGCACTGGTTGGGATCTTTAAAATAGGACAATAAGATTGCACATCATGATTCCAAAAGGATTATACCCATATCAACCACTAAGGAGTTAAATTTAATGAATCTTAGGAAATAAAATGACCACCTTTCTTAAGAAAAATTATAGCATTCTTGTAATATATACAAATTCAACAGAAGTTAGAATATATCAGGACTTCTCATCTAGCTGATTTTAAAATTTAATATAATTTTAAATAAATTTAGGTATATTTAATAATTATGGCAGTGTTGCAACAGCATTACAGGAATTTTCAAACTAGAAAACATTTTTCTCACGGCTCCCCCCAAGAACTAGTATCATTTTGGTGTTTAATCAGTGATTCCTCAGCTGACCCCCCCCATCTGAATCACCGGGGAAACTTGTTACAGTGCAGGTCCAGGTTCCTCTTCTGAGTCAGAATCTCTGTGGGTGGGATCCTGTGGATTATATTTTTAACAAGCTCCCCAGTTGGTTCTGATTTGCAGGTGGGAGATTAACTTGTTCAGTTTCCCAGGGGATCATTTTATCACCAGTTCATTAGAAGGGCCCATTCCAGGCTTTGCTGCATAGATCATCTCTGCCTAAGGGCAGTGGGAAGCCACTAAAGGCTCAAAGCTGGAGGTGACCTGATATTACTGTTTACCTAAAGCTCACTCTGGAGTTAATGAGTAGATATAATTTAAGAGGAGCAAGACTTGGAGTCAGGGAGACAAATTATGAAACATGGTGAGGCTGGAGAGAAGTGGACACAGACGAGATATACGTAAAAGGTAGAATTGGTAGAATCTCGCGATAACTGGATTTAAGAAGGTATTAAGTTGGTGCAAAAGTTAATTGCGGTTTTTGCAATTATTTTTAACCTTTTAAACCACAATTACTTTTGCACCAATCTAATAAAAAAAGACCTTTTCCAGGCTTACGAAACCAGTAAGGACTATTCGTTGAAATAGGACACACAAGAACCTTATTTGTATATATCTTGTATTGTAATTTGTCTCAAATACTTTTCTAAAAGGTGGCATTTAAATATGTATTTTAATTTAGGCAAAATATAACTTGTTAAATTATAAGGTAATTTTCAAGAGGGAAAAATAGTAACTTTACAGATGCCACCTTAACCAGATGATCCAAATTAATGTCACCAAGGATAAGACATAGCCACCATGTACCCCCTAATTATGCACTGGAAGGGGCACAACATCACAGTCGGGCTATTCTTGCCCAAAGTGCATAACCTCATTCGAGTCATGAGAAAACATTAGACAAACTACAAATGAGGGACATTCTATAAAATAACTGGCCAGCCCTCTTCCACAGTGTCAAGGTCATTGAAAGGCAAGGAAAAACTGAGGCAACTGTCACAGACTGAATGGGACTAAGGAGGCATGACAATGAAATATAGCGTGGGCCCTGGAACAGAAAAGAGACATTTAGTTTAAAAACTGACTAAATTTAAATAAGATGTGTAGGTTAGTTAATAGTACTATACTAGTGATAGTTTCCAGGTTTTGATAAGAGTGCTGTAATGATGGAAGAGGTTAACATTAGGGAAATCTGGGTCACGGGCACTTGGGTCCTCTCGGTACTATTTTAGCAACTTCTATGTACATCTAAACTACAAAGTTAAAATATTTCAAGCAACATTCATTTTTGCAACATTTAAAAAAATTAGTATAAGGCACTTTTTCTAAAACATGTAAACAAGCTTCTGGGATTAAAAAAAAAAAGCACTGGTTCTTAAAACAATGTGGTAAGGTAGCCAATATCTATGTGAATTAGTTTTGGTTCCTGTGTGTCTTCCTTCACCATTTTGGGCTGGTTCAGGATGCAAAACCTGTATTTTCACTAACTGGATTGTTGCTCTCAGCTGAAACTCTTGCCATTGTGGGACGGCTGCTGGTAAACTCCTGCATGACACGTGAGGCCACGTCACAACATGCCTGGGCTGAGATGCTGTGGGGACAGAGCCAGGAGAGCAGTTTCCAGGCTCTTGGCCTCACATGGAAAGGTGCTGGGTCAGGGAGTAGATGGCCATCAGCTGTGACTAGTTGGCCATCAGCTGATACTGGTTAGCCATAAGCCACTGATACAACTGCCGTCACTGAGCTCACAAGCGGGGATTGCAGTTAGCAAGTGGGGTTGATTGGTTGGCAGAGAAATGGAGGGCAGATCGCGGATCATGTGGCTCCTGCTTCCTGTATCTCCAACCCAGCCGCCAGAGAGAATATAGCAGTATGACTCCCCTATCTATGGCTCTGTTGATGTTCCTTTTTGGCCTCACCATATCCTGTGTTCTCATGCGGGGAGCGGGACCAGAGACCCCGCTTGCCATCCTACATGATAGATGCCCTGTCGTACGGGGTCTCCTGCGGGGTCTCTGCTCCCGCTCCCCACATAAGGCAGGATATGGTGAGGCCAAAAAGGAACACCCACGGAGCCATAGATAGGGGAGTCATACCACTATATTCTCACTGGCGGCTGGGTTGGAGACACAGGAAGCAGGAGCCACACTGTTCGCAACCCTCACTGCTCCATTTGCAGGCTCAGCCACCATCTTCTTGCTAGCCCCCATTTACTGCTAGCGTAGCCAGAGCAGTTATATTAGTGGCCAATGGCTCACTGGTTACAGCTGACGGACAACTAGCCACAGCTGATGGCCATCCAATCATAGTTGATGGCCATTTACTACCCGAGTGAGCACCTCTCCACGTGAGGCCAAGAGCCTGGAAACTGGACTCCTGGCTCTGTCCCCACATGCCCAGAGCAAGAAGAGGTGGGCAAACTGTCTGCAATATCTGTTCCCTAATTTCTCTTCTGGAACCATGCCTTCCCAGAACATACCTCTCTACTCCGACCATTGTCTCTGTAATGCAGGAGCTCAACTCCTGGCAGGTTCTTGGATTCGGTGAGACCAAAAAAAGTCAATGGAGCCTTAGGTAAAGGGTTCATATCACAGGTATATTCTTGAGGGTGGCCAGTAGAGACACAGGAACAGCATCTGCCAATATCCCAACCAGGGATTCTTCTCCCTCACCCCTCCCTCCCACCTCTATCATAGTCCCAATGTGAGCCTGTCAGGGAGCCGAAGGCAACATCTGTGTATCTGCCCCATCTGCCATTTCCGCTCCCATCTGCAAGGGCATCCGCGCCTGCGGGAGCAATCCCAACAGTTAAATAGCATGCAGAACAAAGGTGGCTTACAGCTAAATGGTTACTTAAGCGGGGCATCCAGGTGGTCTGAGCGGGCATGGGAACAAGCCAGTGACCTTGTAAGCAGGGCCCAGAGCCTGGGTGGGAACTGCTGTCTGCCCTTTCCCTACAATCGCCCTTACCAACTAAACCCAAAACCCACACGTCATCCCTCACAGCCTGGGGATTCTCTAGGGAACAGCAACATCACCTCAGAAGTTCAGGTATTAACAAACAATGCAGCTCCTCCCTGGGTTCTTCCCTCTCAAAACACATTTGCATTTAACAAGTACCCTGGGTGGCTTGGAGGTAATTTTACTCTCCAAGGCAAGACCAGCGCAGTGCAGAGCTGGGAGTTCCCGTTGTTCCTCTCAGGTACGTGCAACTTCTGGGTACTGAGACTGCAGGGAATCCTGCAGGGAACCCAGCCTTCTGGAAAAGGCCAGTCACAGGGCCACTCCTCAATGTCCTGGGAGAAGGAACTGGTGTTCTTTATCTGTGTTCACTTCCGCCATTTCCCCCAGAATTTAGAGTGCTTGTGTTTTGATGTGACCTTGTTTTTAGGTGTGGGGACAGAACCCCAGAAAGCAGTTTCCAGGCTCTCGGCCTCATGTGGAGAGGTGCTGGCTCAGATAGTGGATGGCCGTCAGCTGTGGCTGGTTGGCCATCAGCTGTAGCCATTAAGCCATTGGTCACTGATATAACTGCCTTGGCTACGGAGGTGAGCCGAGGAGAGTGAAGGAGGAGACTGAAGGAGAGTAAGGAGAGTCGAGGAGAGTTGGTCGGTTGGCAGGTCGCACGTTGTGTAAACCCAGCCTCCAGTGAGACCATAGTGGTATGACTTCCCTACCTATGGCTCCGTGGGTGTTCCTTTTTGGCCTCACCATGTCCTGCGTTCTTATGTGGGGAGCGGGAACAGAGACCCCGCAGGCCGCCCCGCCAGAAACCCCGAAAGACACATGGTGAAGTCGGCAGGATATGGTGTCGGCTGAAACTCTAAGGAATGTACTGGAGCAGTTTACACGTATAAAAGCTCAGTTTCGTAAGCAGCGTACGGTGCTGGCCAAAACCTACCAAAGCATGGTGGAGCGGTTTGTGCATGTGAGAGCCCAGCTTCGGGAGGCCCATGAGAAGCGACACCGGGAACGGGAGGCGCGGTCTGCCTGGGAGACTCAAGCCTCCAGCTGGCACACCATCTTCTTGGCCATGGACGGCGTTGCCTTCATTTTGGTGATCTGCGGCCTTAAGTTCCGAGGCTGGTGGACATCTTCCGCAGAGGTCTCCACCCACTCAGACACCTGGCATGATGAGCAAGATTCTGACCAGGTAGGAATGGAGTCTGACTCTGGGCAGGAGGACGTGTGGCCCCTGCACAGTGTGTGGTGTCCGGTGGCCACTGTTCTCAGGAGTTGGACCCCCAAGGAGGGGTGGGAAGACGTGGACAGCTCTCCGGCCAGCATGGAGAGGGCCCTGCAAGCTCTGACTGAGCAGTTGCCTGGGGAGGAGAAGGCTACAGCCGGCCGCGTGGGCTGGATGTTCCTCAGGGCCTTGAGTCTTAACACGGAAAATGCGCTTAATGAAATGGCCCAGGTGCCGGACCAGGTGTCCCGGTTGGAGGCGCTGGAAGCCCGGGTCCGCCTGTTAGAAGAGGGGCCCCACAGTGGAGACAATGTAGCTCCCAACCCCCAAGCCCAGCCAATCTTGAAGCAAAGGGTAAAACGTGAGCAACCTTTGGGCCCCGGGGGAGTTGCTGCCGGCAACCCAGCTGTGACTGAGTTCACAACCTACACCCCTTACACTCCCACTGAGTTGCAGGAGCTGGGGGGGCGGTGCCGACAGCGCCCTGGAGAGCCAGTCTCGGTTTGGCTACTACGGTTATGGGATGAGGGAGCAGACAACATTCTCTGCTCCCCAGGCAAGATGGAAAAGCTAGCCTTTGTGACAGTGCATCCATCCCTGCGACAGAGGTTACAGAACTGCCATAGGTTGACCCACGACCAGGGCAACCACTCTCTAATGGAGTGGCTCACTGCTGCGGTACGCACAGTATGGGGACAGGCTGGCGAACTGCCAGGCACTGTGAGTCAATGGCATTCATATACAGAACTCATGCAAATTGTCCGTGAAATGGGTATGAGAAATGCTATTTTTAACCTTAACATGCAGGGGCCGGATGACGAGCTTTTTACAGCCAGCATGAGAGATCTGGTTTTGGATACTGCACCTGAGAGTGCTTTTGGATCCTTGGTTGCTATTCTAACACCTTATGTAGGGCGACGGATCCATGAAGTTACAACTGCCATGGCCCCCTAGGGGATGTTGAAAGCCGGAGGCGAAGAAAGTTAAGACAGGAGGTCCGCACAGTTGAGACCTGGAAGCCCAAACCAAAGGTAAACTGGCGAGGTCGCGGGCCTCAAAGAGTAACACGCGCACAGATGTGGCGTGATCTCGTAGCAGCAGGGGTTGATCAGGAGAAAACAGACACCATTTGGTTTGACACTGGGACGGGCCAGAGTAGCCAATGGGCTGAATTACGGGCTGTGTGGATGGTAATCAGCCATGAGCCTGGGCCCCTAGTTATTTGTACTGACAGCTGGGCGGTGTTCTGGGGCCTAATGTTGTGGCTCCCTACATGGAAACACCAAAACTGGTTGGTAGGACACCGTCCACTGTGGGGTCAAGCCATGTGGTGGGACGTAGGGCAGAGAAAGGAGGTAACCCTAATGCATGTCACAGGTCACTCCCCTTTAGTGTCCCCAGGTAATGATGAAGCAGATGCCCTAGCACGGGTCTGATGGTTAGAACAGGCTCCTGCCACTGATGTGGCCCATTGGCTGCACAGGAAATTGCAGCACGCTGGAAGCCGAACCATGTGGCAGGTGAGCAGACGCTGGGGTCTGCCTTTGAAATGGCAGGAGATAGCAGATGCCTGCTATGACTGTGCCGTCTGTGCCCAGGACAGTCCCCAAAGGCGGAGGCTCCCCTGGGAGACACAGCAGATTACGTGAGGGAGGGTGCCCCTCACTCACTGGCAAGTGGATTACGTTGGACCCCTGCCTAAGGCCCGCAATGCGATATACGCATTTACAGCAGTGGACACTGCTACGGGGTTGATGTTTGCTTGGCCATGTCCAGCTGCGGATCAGAGGCATACAGTGGTCGCTCTTACACGGCTGTGTGCCCTCTATGGTTGCCCCCAAGTCATTGAAAATGATAGGGGTACCCATTTTACGGGGCAAGAGGTGCAGCGCTGGGCTGCCAGGATGGACATGCAATGGTTGTTTCATGCTCCGTATAAGCCACAAGCAGCTGGCATGATTGAAGGCTATAATGGCCTTTTGAAGCAAGGTCTCCGGGTGTCAAAACACCCTCCCACAATGCGTGACCTCGTGTCTATGGGACGTCCTGAGAGTCCTGAATGAGAGACCACGGAAGGGAGGACTGGCACCAATAGAAGCTCTGCTACATCGAACGGCCGCTCCCATTCAATTACAAGTTACCACCAGTGAGACTCTGTTAAAGCCAGGCTATGGCAGAAATGGAAACATTTTGCTGCCAGCGCCCACATGCTTGAAAGCAGGGGAATGACAGCAATGGACTTGGCCCTGGCAGGTCAAAAGGCCCCACTGTCGATGGTTGGGCCTAATAGCCCCATGGGGGGCCGGTTTGACTCATGATTTGCAAGTGACGCCAGGGGTGATGACTGAGTGGCCACCGCAAGTGACTGTAGTATATGGAGGTCCCGATACCGGGATGATTTTGCGGGGAAACTGTGCTCTCACTACGGCCTATTATGGGGTCCCCTGTTCTGTTACACGTTGAAACTATGCAAGGTATCCCAAGCACTGCCATAAAAGTCTGGTACCACAAACCGGGAAAGGTGCCAGTGGCAGTGACCCTCCTTTCCCAGGACAAAAAGCTAGCGTGTATCCTCCCAGATGGAAGGGATTTGTCATTATTGGTTCCTAAGACTACCGTTTGTTTTCGTCCATAGGTGTCAATAGTCTAATATGGCACAGGGACCCTCGTGGAAGACGCTTGTTGTGTAGATTATGAGGCAAGAACCTGTAGGGGTGGAGTGTGGGGACAGAGCCCCAGAAAGCAGTTTCCAGGCTCTCGGCCTCATGTGGAGAGGTGCTGGCTCAGGTAGTGGATGGCCGTCAGCTGTGGCTGGTTGGCCATCAGCTGTAGCCATTAAGCCATTGGTCACTGATATAACTGCCTTGGTTACGGAGGGGAGCCGAGGAGAGTGAAGGAGGAGACTGAAGGAGAGTAAGGAGAGTCGAGGAGAGTTGGTCGGTTGGCAGCAAAGCGGACAGCAGGTCGCATGTCGTGTAAACCCAGCCTCCAGTGAGACCATAGTGGTATGACTTCCCTACCTATGGCTCCATGGGTGTTCCTTTTTGGCCTCACCATGTCCTGCATTCTTATGTGGGGAGCGGGAGCAGAGACCCGCAGGCCGCCCCGCCGGACACCCCGCATGACATCAGGTTAACCTCCATTTGACTGCCTCTTTAAAATGGCTGGAAGCTCTTGCTTTTGATACTTACCAAAAGCCTTTTATATTTTGGAACCAGAGAACAGTTATATTTTCATTGCCAACAAAATGTAGATCACTTTCTAAATCACACATTACCATTAAGGTAGCTTGTGTACAATTCCTGAGATTATTTGGCATTAATAACTGTAAATGGCCACCACGACATTTTCTCTTGAACAGTAGAGACAATTACAGCTTTCTTAGTCGGTTACCCTGCATTCCAGGGAGCCTGCTTGCCTTTGTGACTCCTAAGGACCTTCTGCTGCTGCAGCAAGCCCTCTGCAGGAGGCCCTGAGCAGAGAGAAGCCAGGATGGGGTATCAACAGTCTGCTCTACAGAGCAGACTGAGGGGAGAGGGACGGCTGTGTCCTGAGAGGTGAGCTCTGACACAAGAACCCCTGCTCAAAATAGCACTCATCCTCTTTGCCTGAACCTGATAAAAGCGCTTTAATCTCAATTGCTCCCTGTCACCTGCCTTTTCTACGTGACATTGCAATTCTCCAGGTGACTATTCCTACGGTAGAGGGGAAGCAAAAAGAGATTCATTTGCTCCTTTTTCTTTTTTTTTCACTACCAGAGTTTATTTTGACAACTTTACTGAGGCATAATTCCAATACCATAAAACTCACCCATTTCATTTCAAATGCGCAATTCCTGTTTTATAAATTTACCAGATTGTGCAACCATTATTATAATCCAGGTTTAGACCATTTCATCCCCCTAATAAAATCCCCAATTAGTTAGGCCGCATTTCTAACCCCAACTCCAGCAACCTCTTATCTATGTTCTGTTTTTATAGATTTGCCTTTTCTGACATTTTTATATAAAAGGAATCGGTCACCCATGTCTGGCTTCTTTCCCTTGGCATAATATTTCTGAGGTTCATCCATAGATAGCAAGGTAGTTTGAGGTAGTAGGTCAGAATTATTTGGGGGATGGTGGGTTTCTGCTGCCCTAAACCCAAAATTCCTTAAAGGTCCTAATCTGCTCTTTAAATTGGACCTCCTGTTCTTCTTCATTTCTGCCTACAGTCAGTTTTCCACATGGTCATTGGGTCTGCCCCTGTCCTACCCCTGCCCGGCACCTCAGATGGCCTCACCTGGGCGGAGCCGCCCTCCCTGTCTAGTCTGTCCCACCATGCTCAGCTCTTTGTCCAAACATTTCTTCCTTAAAGAGGTCCTCTCTGACCTCCTCGGCTGAAATAACATCCCTTGTCATGGACTATTTATTGCCCTGCGCCATGTTTCTTCATAGTTTATTAATTCCTGAAATTGTATTTCCTGTTTATTATCTTTAAGAAAAATTTAGGGGGTGAATTAGTTAACATTTTACTCAGTATTTCATTTTTTCCCCCTAATGAATACAAAGTGTCAAATGAAAGGAGACATGCATTTTTTTTTTTTATTTACTGCCATTTTGCACACATAAAGTTACTTTTTTCCCAGAGTTCTCACGCCTCCAACTTTGGCAACCATGAGCTTGTTCTCTATAACTGTGTGTCTGTTTCTATTTTGTTCTGTTTATTCATTTGTTTTGTTTTTTTAGATTCCACCTATAAGTGAAATCATAAGTATTTGTCTTTCTCTGTCTGACTTATTTCACTTAGCATAATCCCTTCTAGGTCCATCTATGTTGTTGCAAATGGCAAGATTTCATTCTTTGTTATTGCTGAATAATATTCCATTGTGCCTCATATATATATCTTCTCTATCCATTCATTTTTTTAAATTAAATTTATTGGGGTGACAATTGTTAGTATATTTACATAGATTTCAGGTGTACAATTCTGTATTACATCATCTATAAATCCCATTGTGTGTTCACCACCCAGAGGCAATTCTCCTTCCATCACCATATATTTGATCCCCCTTACCCTCATCACCCACCCCCCACCCCCTTACCCTCTGGTAACCACTAAATTATTGTCTGTGTCTATGAGTTTTTCTTTCTCATTTGTTTGTCTTGTTCCTTTGTTGTTTTTGGTTTATATACCACATATCAGTGAAATCATAGGGTTCTCTGCTTTTTCTGTCTGACTTATTTCACTTAGCATTATACTCTCAAGATCCATCCATGTTGTCAGAAATGTTCCTATATCATCTTTCCTTAACGCTGAATAGTATTCCGTTGTGTATATATACCACAACTTCTTTATCCATTAATCTATCGAAGGACATCTTGGTTGTTTCCATGTCTTGGCCACTGTAAACAAAGCTGCAATGAACAATGGAGCACACGTGTCTCTATAGAGAAATGCTTTCAGATTTTTTGGGTAGATACCCAGGAGAGCGATTGCTGGGTCATATGGTAATTCTATTCGTAATTTCTTGAGGAACCTCCACACTGCCTGCCTTCCATAGCAGCTGCACCAGTCTGCATTCCCACCAACAGTGTATGAGGGTTCCTTTATCTCCACAGCCTCTCCAACACTTGTTACTATTTGTGTTGTTAATGAAAGCCATTCTGACTGGTGTGAGGTGATATCTCATTGTGGTTTTCATTTGCATTTCTCTGATGATTAGCGATGTTGAGCATTTTTTCATATGTCTATTTGCCATTTGAATATCCTCTTTGGAGAAATGTCTCTTCAGGTCCTCTGTCCATTTTTCAATTGGGTTGTTGGTTTTTCTGTTGTTGAGTTTCATGAGTTCCTTGTATATTTTGGATATTAGCCCTTTATCAGAGGCACTGTTTGCAAAAATCTTCTCCCATTCAGTTGGTTGCCTCATTATTTTGTCAATAATTTCTTTTGCTGTGCAGAAGCTTTTCAGTTTCATATAATCTCATTCGTTTATTTTAGTTTTTACTTCCATTGCCTTTGGAGTCAAATTCATAAAATGTTCTTTAAACCCAAGGTCCATAAGTTTAGTACCTATGTTTTCTCCAATGCAGTTTATTGTGTCAGGTTCTATGCTTAAGTCTTTGATCCATTTTGAATTAATTTTGGTACATGGTGACAGATAGCAATCCAGTTTCATTCTTTTGCACTTGGCTATCCAATTCTGCCAGCACCATTTATTGAAGAGGCTGTCTTTCCTCCATTGTATGCTTTTAGCTTCTTTGTCAAAAATTATCTGTCCATATTTATGTGGTTTTATTTCTGAGTACTAAATTCTATTCTATTGGTCTATGTGTCTGTTTTTCTGCCAATACCAAGCAGTTTTGATTATTGTAGCCCTGTAGTACAAGCAAATTTCAGGGAGTGTGATACCTCCAGTATTGTAATTTTTTTTTTTAATATTGCTTTGACTATTCGGGGTCTTTTGTGGTTCCAAACAAATCTGATAATTTTTTGTTCTATATATTTCAAAAATGCCATTGGGATTTTGATGGGGATTGCATTAAATCTGTATATGGCTTTGGGTAATATGGCCATTTTAACTATGTTGATTCTTCTAATCCATGACACAAAATTCTTTCCATTTCTTTGTGTCTTCTTCAGTTTCTTTCAAAAATGTCTTATAGATTTCAGCATATAAATCCTTCACATCCTTGGTTAAGATTCTTCCAAGGTATTTTATTCTTTTTGCTGCAATTGCAAAGGAATTGTTTTTTCTATTTCTAATTCTGAGATTTCATTGTTGGTATATAGGAAAGCAATGGACTTTTGTTCGTTGATTTTGTAGGCAGCAACTTTACTGTATTCATTGATTGTTTCTAATAGCTTTTTGGTGGAGTCTTTAGGGTTGTCTCTATATAGCATCGTGTCATCTGCAAAGAGTGACAATTTAACTTCTTCGTTCCCAATTTGGATGCCTCTTATTTCTCTCTCTTGCCTGATTGCTCTGGCAAGGACTTCCCACACTATGTTGAAAAGCAGAGGTGACAGGGGACAACCTTGTCGTGTTCCTGAACGTAGAGCAAAGGGCTTCAGCTTTTCACCATTAATTATGAGATTAGCTGAGGGCTTGTCGTATATGGCCTTTATTATGTTGAGGTATTTTCCTTCTATACCAATTTTATTAAGTGTGTTAATCATAAATGGATGTTGTATCTCATCAAATGCTTTTTCTGCATCAATTGATAGAATCATATGATTTTTGTCCTTTATTTTGTTTATGTGATGGATTTGCACATTGATGGATTTGCGAATGTTGAACCATCCTTGTGCCCCGGGGATGAACCCCACTTGGTCGTGATGAATAATCTTTTTAATGCATTGTGGTATTCGATTTGCTAGAAGTTCGTTTAGGATTTTAGCATCTGTATTCATCAGAGATATTGGTCTGTAGTTTTCTTTTTTTGTGTTGTCCTTACCAGGTTTCGGTATCAGGGTAATGTTGGCCTCATAAAATGAGTTAGGGAGTACTGACTCTTCTTCAGTTTTTTGGAAGAGTTTAGCTGAGGATTGGTATTAGATCCTCTTTGAAGGTTTGGTAGAATTCACTAGTGAAGCCATCTGGTCCAGGACTTTTGATTTTGGGAAGGTTTTTGATGACTGATTCAATTTCGTTACCGGGGATCGGCCTGTTTAGATTTTTCCAGTTCTTCACGATTCAGCCTTGGAAGGCTATATGTTTCTAAGAACTTGTCCATTTCTTCTAGGTTATTGAATTTGGTGGCACATAGTCCTTCATAGTATTCTTGGATAATCCTTTGTATTTCTGTGGTGTCCGTGATGACATCCCCTTTTTCATTTCTGAGTTTGTTACTGAGTGTCTTCTCTCTTTTTATCTTAGTGAGTCTAGCCAAGGGTTTGTCAATTTTGTTAATCTTTTCAAAGAACCAGCTCTTTGTCACATTAATTTTTTCTGTTGTCTTTTTGTTCTCTATTTCATTTAGTTCTGCTCTGATTTTTGTTATCTCCTTTCTTCTGCTGACCTTGGGTTTCGCTTGTTCTTCTTTTTCTAGTCCTTTAAGGTGTAACATGAGGTCCTTTATTTGGGATTTTTCTTGTTTCTTGAGATAGGCCTGTAATGATATTATAAATTTCCCTCTTAAAGCTGCTTTCGCGGCATCCCAAAAATTTTGGTAGGATGTATTTTCATTGTCATTTGTTTCTTTGTATCTTTTGATCTCTCCTCTAAGTTCTTCTTTGACCCAGTCGTTCTTTAAAAGTGTGTTGTTTAACCTCCATGCATTTGTGTTTTTTCCTGCTTTCTTTTTGCAGTTGATATCCAATTTCAAAGTCTTGTGATCAGGGAATATGCTCGGTATGATTTCAATCTTCTTAAATTTGCTGAGGCTGATTTTATGTCCCAATATATGGTCTATCCTTGAGAATGTTCCATGTACACTAGAAAAGAATGTATAGTCTGCTGTTTTAGGATGAAGTGCTCTATATATGTCAACTATGTCCATTTCATCTAATGTGTCTTGTAGGGCTGCTTTTTCGTTATTTATCGTCTGTTTGGATGACCTATCCATAGCTGTCAATGATGTATTTAAGTCCCCTAGTATAATTGTGTTTTGGTCAATTTCTCCCTTTAGTTCTGTTAGTAGTTGCTTGGTATATTTCGGTGCTCCCTGATTGGGGGCACAAATATTGATGACTGTTATGTCTTCTTGTTGTATAGTCACCTTTACCATTATGAAATGTCCATCTTTGTCTCTTGTTACCTTTTGCACCCTGAAGTCTGTTTCATCGGAAATCGTTATGGCTACACCTGATTTTCTCTGGGTACCATTTGCTTGGAGTGTCAATTTCCACCCTTTCACTTTGAGTCTATGCTTGTCCTTGCAGCTGAGATGTGTCTCTTGGAGACAGCATATGGTTGGGTTTAGTTTTTTGATCCAATCTGCTACTCTGTGTCTCTTTATTGGTGAGTTCCGTCCATTTACATTCAGGGTGACTATTGATATGTGAGGATTTCCTGTCAGTCATTCTAGCTTTAGTTTTCTGGTAAGGCTGTGTCTCCATTGTTTCTTTGCCTTTTTGTTGTTGTTGTCTCTTATTTCTGTGTGGTGGTGTTCTATGATGTTTCCCGCTGTTTCTTCTTTTATTACAGTACATATTTCAGATCTGGAACCACTCTTTTTTTGAGTGGTTACCCTTAAGTTTATGTAAAAGAAAGTTTGATATTTAGAGTCTTCCAGTTTCTTCAGCACGCTTACTTTCTCTATTCCCATATTCCAGTTCAGGCCTTTACTCTCCCCCTTTTTATGTTTTGGTTGCCACAAGTTGTCCCTGTTGATGGTGGTCTAATAGCCTCCTTTAGTATTTCTTGTAGTGCAGGTCGTGTATTAGAAAATTCCCTCAGCTTCTGGATGTCTGGAAAGGTCTTTATTCCTCCTTCATATCTAAAGGAGATCTTTGCTGGATATATTATTCTTGGCTCATGATTTCTCTCTTTCAATAGTTTGAATATTTGGTTCCATTCCCTCCTAGCTTGTAGAGTTTCTGCTGAAAAATCTGATGATAATCTAATGGGCTTTCCTTTGTAAGTTACCGCCTTCTTTTCCCTGGCTGCCTTGAGGATTCTTTCTTTGTCATTGATTTTTAGACAGCTTCAATACAGTGTGCCTTGCTGAAGGCCTGTTGTGATTGAGATAGTGAGGTGTTCTATTTGCTTCTGGGATTTGAGGATCCAGTTCTTTCCACAAGTTTGGGAAGTTCTCATCTGACGATTTGTTTGAATATATTCTCTGTTCCCCTTTCTCTTTCTTCTCCTTCTGGTATGCCTAGTTTTTTCTAACTCTTTTTCTGAGATCTCGTTGTTGGTATATAGGAAAGCAATGGACTTTTGTTCGTTGATTTTGTAGGCAGCAACTTTACTGTATTCATTGATTGTTTCTAATAGCTTTTTGGTGGAGTCTTTAGGGTTGTCTCTATATAGCATCGTGTCATCTGCAAAGAGTGACAATTTAACTTCTTCGTTCCCAATTTGGATGCCTCTTATTTCTCTCTCTTGCCTGATTGCTCTGGCAAGGACTTCCCACACTATGTTGAAAAGCAGAGGTGACAGGGGACAACCTTGTCGTGTTCCTGAACGTAGAGCAAAGGGCTTCAGCTTTTCACCATTAATTATGAGATTAGCTGAGGGCTTGTCGTATATGGCCTTTATTATGTTGAGGTATTTTCCTTCTATACCAATTTTATTAAGTGTGTTAATCATAAATGGATGTTGTATCTCATCAAATGCTTTTTCTGCATCAATTGATAGAATCATATGATTTTTGTCCTTTATTTTGTTTATGTGATGGATTTGCACATTGATGGATTTGCGAATGTTGAACCATCCTTGTGCCCCGGGGATGAACCCCACTTGGTCGTGATGAATAATCTTTTTAATGCATTGTGGTATTCGATTTGCTAGAAGTTCGTTTAGGATTTTAGCATCTGTATTCATCAGAGATATTGGTCTGTAGTTTTCTTTTTTTGTGTTGTCCTTACCAGGTTTCGGTATCAGGGTAATGTTGGCCTCATAAAATGAGTTAGGGAGTACTGACTCTTCTTCAGTTTTTTGGAAGAGTTTAGCTGAGGATTGGTATTAGATCCTCTTTGAAGGTTTGGTAGAATTCACTAGTGAAGCCATCTGGTCCAGGACTTTTGATTTTGGGAAGGTTTTTGATGACTGATTCAATTTCGTTACCGGGGATCGGCCTGTTTAGATTTTTCCAGTTCTTCACGATTCAGCCTTGGAAGGCTATATGTTTCTAAGAACTTGTCCATTTCTTCTAGGTTATTGAATTTGGTGGCACATAGTCCTTCATAGTATTCTTGGATAATCCTTTGTATTTCTGTGGTGTCCGTGATGACATCCCCTTTTTCATTTCTGAGTTTGTTACTGAGTGTCTTCTCTCTTTTTATCTTAGTGAGTCTAGCCAAGGGTTTGTCAATTTTGTTAATCTTTTCAAAGAACCAGCTCTTTGTCACATTAATTTTTTCTGTTGTCTTTTTGTTCTCTATTTCATTTAGTTCTGCTCTGATTTTTGTTATCTCCTTTCTTCTGCTGACCTTGGGTTTCGCTTGTTCTTCTTTTTCTAGTCCTTTAAGGTGTAACATGAGGTCCTTTATTTGGGATTTTTCTTGTTTCTTGAGATAGGCCTGTAATGATATTATAAATTTCCCTCTTAAAGCTGCTTTCGCGGCATCCCAAAAATTTTGGTAGGATGTATTTTCATTGTCATTTGTTTCTTTGTATCTTTTGATCTCTCCTCTAAGTTCTTCTTTGACCCAGTCGTTCTTTAAAAGTGTGTTGTTTAACCTCCATGCATTTGTGTTTTTTCCTGCTTTCTTTTTGCAGTTGATATCCAATTTCAAAGTCTTGTGATCAGGGAATATGCTCGGTATGATTTCAATCTTCTTAAATTTGCTGAGGCTGATTTTATGTCCCAATATATGGTCTATCCTTGAGAATGTTCCATGTACACTAGAAAAGAATGTATAGTCTGCTGTTTTAGGATGAAGTGCTCTATATATGTCAACTATGTCCATTTCATCTAATGTGTCTTGTAGGGCTGCTTTTTCGTTATTTATCGTCTGTTTGGATGACCTATCCATAGCTGTCAATGATGTATTTAAGTCCCCTAGTATAATTGTGTTTTGGTCAATTTCTCCCTTTAGTTCTGTTAGTAGTTGCTTGGTATATTTCGGTGCTCCCTGATTGGGGGCACAAATATTGATGACTGTTATGTCTTCTTGTTGTATAGTCACCTTTACCATTATGAAATGTCCATCTTTGTCTCTTGTTACCTTTTGCACCCTGAAGTCTGTTTCATCGGAAATCGTTATGGCTACACCTGATTTTCTCTGGGTACCATTTGCTTGGAGTGTCAATTTCCACCCTTTCACTTTGAGTCTATGCTTGTCCTTGCAGCTGAGATGTGTCTCTTGGAGACAGCATATGGTTGGGTTTAGTTTTTTGATCCAATCTGCTACTCTGTGTCTCTTTATTGGTGAGTTCCGTCCATTTACATTCAGGGTGACTATTGATATGTGAGGATTTCCTGTCAGTCATTCTAGCTTTAGTTTTCTGGTAAGGCTGTGTCTCCATTGTTTCTTTGCCTTTTTGTTGTTGTTGTCTCTTATTTCTGTGTGGTGGTGTTCTATGATGTTTCCCGCTGTTTCTTCTTTTATTACAGTACATATTTCAGATCTGGAACCACTCTTTTTTTGAGTGGTTACCCTTAAGTTTATGTAAAAGAAAGTTTGATATTTAGAGTCTTCCAGTTTCTTCAGCACGCTTACTTTCTCTATTCCCATATTCCAGTTCAGGCCTTTACTCTCCCCCTTTTTATGTTTTGGTTGCCACAAGTTGTCCCTGTTGATGGTGGTCTAATAGCCTCCTTTAGTATTTCTTGTAGTGCAGGTCGTGTATTAGAAAATTCCCTCAGCTTCTGGATGTCTGGAAAGGTCTTTATTCCTCCTTCATATCTAAAGGAGATCTTTGCTGGATATATTATTCTTGGCTCATGATTTCTCTCTTTCAATAGTTTGAATATTTGGTTCCATTCCCTCCTAGCTTGTAGAGTTTCTGCTGAAAAATCTGATGATAATCTAATGGGCTTTCCTTTGTAAGTTACCGCCTTCTTTTCCCTGGCTGCCTTGAGGATTCTTTCTTTGTCATTGATTTTTAGACAGCTTCAATACAGTGTGCCTTGCTGAAGGCCTGTTGTGATTGAGATAGTGAGGTGTTCTATTTGCTTCTGGGATTTGAGGATCCAGTTCTTTCCACAAGTTTGGGAAGTTCTCATCTGACGATTTGTTTGAATATATTCTCTGTTCCCCTTTCTCTTTCTTCTCCTTCTGGTATGCCTAGTTTTTTCTAACTCTTTTTCTGAGATCTCGTTGTTGGTATATAGGAAAGCAATGGACTTTTGTTCGTTGATTTTGTAGGCAGCAACTTTACTGTATTCATTGATTGTTTCTAATAGCTTTTTGGTGGAGTCTTTAGGGTTGTCTCTATATAGCATCGTGTCATCTGCAAAGAGTGACAATTTAACTTCTTCGTTCCCAATTTGGATGCCTCTTATTTCTCTCTCTTGCCTGATTGCTCTGGCAAGGACTTCCCACACTATGTTGAAAAGCAGAGGTGACAGGGGACAACCTTGTCGTGTTCCTGAACGTAGAGCAAAGGGCTTCAGCTTTTCACCATTAATTATGAGATTAGCTGAGGGCTTGTCGTATATGGCCTTTATTATGTTGAGGTATTTTCCTTCTATACCAATTTTATTAAGTGTGTTAATCATAAATGGATGTTGTATCTCATCAAATGCTTTTTCTGCATCAATTGATAGAATCATATGATTTTTGTCCTTTATTTTGTTTATGTGATGGATTTGCACATTGATGGATTTGCGAATGTTGAACCATCCTTGTGCCCCGGGGATGAACCCCACTTGGTCGTGATGAATAATCTTTTTAATGCATTGTGGTATTCGATTTGCTAGAAGTTCGTTTAGGATTTTAGCATCTGTATTCATCAGAGATATTGGTCTGTAGTTTTCTTTTTTTGTGTTGTCCTTACCAGGTTTCGGTATCAGGGTAATGTTGGCCTCATAAAATGAGTTAGGGAGTACTGACTCTTCTTCAGTTTTTTGGAAGAGTTTAGCTGAGGATTGGTATTAGATCCTCTTTGAAGGTTTGGTAGAATTCACTAGTGAAGCCATCTGGTCCAGGACTTTTGATTTTGGGAAGGTTTTTGATGACTGATTCAATTTCGTTACCGGGGATCGGCCTGTTTAGATTTTTCCAGTTCTTCACGATTCAGCCTTGGAAGGCTATATGTTTCTAAGAACTTGTCCATTTCTTCTAGGTTATTGAATTTGGTGGCACATAGTCCTTCATAGTATTCTTGGATAATCCTTTGTATTTCTGTGGTGTCCGTGATGACATCCCCTTTTTCATTTCTGAGTTTGTTACTGAGTGTCTTCTCTCTTTTTATCTTAGTGAGTCTAGCCAAGGGTTTGTCAATTTTGTTAATCTTTTCAAAGAACCAGCTCTTTGTCACATTAATTTTTTCTGTTGTCTTTTTGTTCTCTATTTCATTTAGTTCTGCTCTGATTTTTGTTATCTCCTTTCTTCTGCTGACCTTGGGTTTCGCTTGTTCTTCTTTTTCTAGTCCTTTAAGGTGTAACATGAGGTCCTTTATTTGGGATTTTTCTTGTTTCTTGAGATAGGCCTGTAATGATATTATAAATTTCCCTCTTAAAGCTGCTTTCGCGGCATCCCAAAAATTTTGGTAGGATGTATTTTCATTGTCATTTGTTTCTTTGTATCTTTTGATCTCTCCTCTAAGTTCTTCTTTGACCCAGTCGTTCTTTAAAAGTGTGTTGTTTAACCTCCATGCATTTGTGTTTTTTCCTGCTTTCTTTTTGCAGTTGATATCCAATTTCAAAGTCTTGTGATCAGGGAATATGCTCGGTATGATTTCAATCTTCTTAAATTTGCTGAGGCTGATTTTATGTCCCAATATATGGTCTATCCTTGAGAATGTTCCATGTACACTAGAAAAGAATGTATAGTCTGCTGTTTTAGGATGAAGTGCTCTATATATGGCAACTATGTCCATTTCATCTAATGTGTCATGTAGGGCTGCTTTTTCGTTATTTATCGTCTGTTTGGATGACCTATCCATAGCTGTCAATGATGTATTTAAGTCCCCTAGTATAATTGTGTTTTGGTCAATTTCTCCCTTTAGTTCTGTTAGTAGTTGCTTGGTATATTTCGGTGCTCCCTGATTGGGGGCACAAATATTGATGACTGTTATGTCTTCTTGTTGTATAGTCGCCTTTACCATTATGAAATGTCCATCTTTGTCTCTTGTTACCTTTTGCACCCTGAAGTCTGTTTCATCGGAAATCGTTATGGCTACACCTGATTTTCTCTGGGTACCATTTGCTTGGAGTGTCAATTTCCACCCTTTCACTTTGAGTCTATGCTTGTCCTTGCAGCTGAGATGTGTCTCTTGGAGACAGCATATGGTTGGGTTTAGTTTTTTGATCCAATCTGCTACTCTGTGTCTCTTTATTGGTGAGTTCCGTCCATTTACATTCAGGGTGACTATTGATATGTGAGGATTTCCTGTCAGTCATTCTAGCTTTAGTTTTCTGGTAAGGCTGTGTCTCCATTGTTTCTTTGCCTTTTTGTTGTTGTTGTCTCTTATTTCTGTGTGGTGGTGTTCTATGATGTTTCCCGCTGTTTCTTCTTTTATTACAGTACATATTTCAGATCTGGAACCACTCTTTTTTTGAGTGGTTACCCTTAAGTTTATGTAAAAGAAAGTTTGATATTTAGAGTCTTCCAGTTTCTTCAGCACGCTTACTTTCTCTATTCCCATATTCCAGTTCAGGCCTTTACTCTCCCCCTTTTTATGTTTTGGTTGCCACAAGTTGTCCCTGTTGATGGTGGTCTAATAGCCTCCTTTAGTATTTCTTGTAGTGCAGGTCGTGTATTAGAAAATTCCCTCAGCTTCTGGATGTCTGGAAAGGTCTTTATTCCTCCTTCATATCTAAAGGAGATCTTTGCTGGATATATTATTCTTGGCTCATGATTTCTCTCTTTCAATAGTTTGAATATTTGGTTCCATTCCCTCCTAGCTTGTAGAGTTTCTGCTGAAAAATCTGATGATAATCTAATGGGCTTTCCTTTGTAAGTTACCGCCTTCTTTTCCCTGGCTGCCTTGAGGATTCTTTCTTTGTCATTGATTTTTAGACAGCTTCAATACAGTGTGCCTTGCTGAAGGCCTGTTGTGATTGAGATAGTGAGGTGTTCTATTTGCTTCTGGGATTTGAGGATCCAGTTCTTTCCACAAGTTTGGGAAGTTCTCATCTGACGATTTGTTTGAATATATTCTCTGTTCCCCTTTCTCTTTCTTCTCCTTCTGGTATGCCTAGTTTTTTCTAACTCTTTTTCTGAGATCTCGTTGTTGGTATATAGGAAAGCAATGGACTTTTGTTCGTTGATTTTGTAGGCAGCAACTTTACTGTATTCATTGATTGTTTCTAATAGCTTTTTGGTGGAGTCTTTAGGGTTGTCTCTATATAGCATCGTGTCATCTGCAAAGAGTGACAATTTAACTTCTTCGTTCCCAATTTGGATGCCTCTTATTTCTCTCTCTTGCCTGATTGCTCTGGCAAGGACTTCCCACACTATGTTGAAAAGCAGAGGTGACAGGGGACAACCTTGTCGTGTTCCTGAACGTAGAGCAAAGGGCTTCAGCTTTTCACCATTAATTATGAGATTAGCTGAGGGCTTGTCGTATATGGCCTTTATTATGTTGAGGTATTTTCCTTCTATACCAATTTTATTAAGTGTGTTAATCATAAATGGATGTTGTATCTCATCAAATGCTTTTTCTGCATCAATTGATAGAATCATATGATTTTTGTCCTTTATTTTGTTTATGTGATGGATTTGCACATTGATGGATTTGCGAATGTTGAACCATCCTTGTGCCCCGGGGATGAACCCCACTTGGTCGTGATGAATAATCTTTTTAATGCATTGTGGTATTCGATTTGCTAGAAGTTCGTTTAGGATTTTAGCATCTGTATTCATCAGAGATATTGGTCTGTAGTTTTCTTTTTTTGTGTTGTCCTTACCAGGTTTCGGTATCAGGGTAATGTTGGCCTCATAAAATGAGTTAGGGAGTACTGACTCTTCTTCAGTTTTTTGGAAGAGTTTAGCTGAGGATTGGTATTAGATCCTCTTTGAAGGTTTGGTAGAATTCACTAGTGAAGCCATCTGGTCCAGGACTTTTGATTTTGGGAAGGTTTTTGATGACTGATTCAATTTCGTTACCGGGGATCGGCCTGTTTAGATTTTTCCAGTTCTTCACGATTCAGCCTTGGAAGGCTATATGTTTCTAAGAACTTGTCCATTTCTTCTAGGTTATTGAATTTGGTGGCACATAGTCCTTCATAGTATTCTTGGATAATCCTTTGTATTTCTGTGGTGTCCGTGATGACATCCCCTTTTTCATTTCTGAGTTTGTTACTGAGTGTCTTCTCTCTTTTTATCTTAGTGAGTCTAGCCAAGGGTTTGTCAATTTTGTTAATCTTTTCAAAGAACCAGCTCTTTGTCACATTAATTTTTTCTGTTGTCTTTTTGTTCTCTATTTCATTTAGTTCTGCTCTGATTTTTGTTATCTCCTTTCTTCTGCTGACCTTGGGTTTCGCTTGTTCTTCTTTTTCTAGTCCTTTAAGGTGTAACATGAGGTCCTTTATTTGGGATTTTTCTTGTTTCTTGAGATAGGCCTGTAATGATATTATAAATTTCCCTCTTAAAGCTGCTTTCGCGGCATCCCAAAAATTTTGGTAGGATGTATTTTCATTGTCATTTGTTTCTTTGTATCTTTTGATCTCTCCTCTAAGTTCTTCTTTGACCCAGTCGTTCTTTAAAAGTGTGTTGTTTAACCTCCATGCATTTGTGTTTTTTCCTGCTTTCTTTTTGCAGTTGATATCCAATTTCAAAGTCTTGTGATCAGGGAATATGCTCGGTATGATTTCAATCTTCTTAAATTTGCTGAGGCTGATTTTATGTCCCAATATATGGTCTATCCTTGAGAATGTTCCATGTACACTAGAAAAGAATGTATAGTCTGCTGTTTTAGGATGAAGTGCTCTATATATGGCAACTATGTCCATTTCATCTAATGTGTCATGTAGGGCTGCTTTTTCGTTATTTATCGTCTGTTTGGATGACCTATCCATAGCTGTCAATGATGTATTTAAGTCCCCTAGTATAATTGTGTTTTGGTCAATTTCTCCCTTTAGTTCTGTTAGTAGTTGCTTGGTATATTTCGGTGCTCCCTGATTGGGGGCACAAATATTGATGACTGTTATGTCTTCTTGTTGTATAGTCGCCTTTACCATTATGAAATGTCCATCTTTGTCTCTTGTTACCTTTTGCACCCTGAAGTCTGTTTCATCGGAAATCGTTATGGCTACACCTGATTTTCTCTGGGTACCATTTGCTTGGAGTGTCAATTTCCACCCTTTCACTTTGAGTCTATGCTTGTCCTTGCAGCTGAGATGTGTCTCTTGGAGACAGCATATGGTTGGGTTTAGTTTTTTGATCCAATCTGCTACTCTGTGTCTCTTTATTGGTGAGTTCCGTCCATTTACATTCAGGGTGACTATTGATATGTGAGGATTTCCTGTCAGTCATTCTAGCTTTAGTTTTCTGGTAAGGCTGTGTCTCCATTGTTTCTTTGCCTTTTTGTTGTTGTTGTCTCTTATTTCTGTGTGGTGGTGTTCTATGATGTTTCCCGCTGTTTCTTCTTTTATTACAGTACATATTTCAGATCTGGAACCACTCTTTTTTTGAGTGGTTACCCTTAAGTTTATGTAAAAGAAAGTTTGATATTTAGAGTCTTCCAGTTTCTTCAGCACGCTTACTTTCTCTATTCCCATATTCCAGTTCAGGCCTTTACTCTCCCCCTTTTTATGTTTTGGTTGCCACAAGTTGTCCCTGTTGATGGTGGTCTAATAGCCTCCTTTAGTATTTCTTGTAGTGCAGGTCGTGTATTAGAAAATTCCCTCAGCTTCTGGATGTCTGGAAAGGTCTTTATTCCTCCTTCATATCTAAAGGAGATCTTTGCTGGATATATTATTCTTGGCTCATGATTTCTCTCTTTCAATAGTTTGAATATTTGGTTCCATTCCCTCCTAGCTTGTAGAGTTTCTGCTGAAAAATCTGATGATAATCTAATGGGCTTTCCTTTGTAAGTTACCGCCTTCTTTTCCCTGGCTGCCTTGAGGATTCTTTCTTTGTCATTGATTTTTAGACAGCTTCAATACAGTGTGCCTTGCTGAAGGCCTGTTGTGATTGAGATAGTGAGGTGTTCTATTTGCTTCTGGGATTTGAGGATCCAGTTCTTTCCACAAGTTTGGGAAGTTCTCATCTGACGATTTGTTTGAATATATTCTCTGTTCCCCTTTCTCTTTCTTCTCCTTCTGGTATGCCTAGTTTTTTCTAACTCTTTTTCTGAGATCTCGTTGTTGGTATATAGGAAAGCAATGGACTTTTGTTCGTTGATTTTGTAGGCAGCAACTTTACTGTATTCATTGATTGTTTCTAATAGCTTTTGGTGGAGTCTTTAGGGTTGTCTCTATATAGCATCGTGTCATCTGCAAAGAGTGACAATTTAACTTCTTCGTTCCCAATTTGGATGCCTCTTATTTCTCTCTCTTGCCTGATTGCTCTGGCAAGGACTTCCCACACTATGTTGAAAAGCAGAGGTGACAGGGGACAACCTTGTCGTGTTCCTGAACGTAGAGCAAAGGGCTTCAGCTTTTCACCATTAATTATGAGATTAGCTGAGGGCTTGTCGTATATGGCCTTTATTATGTTGAGGTATTTTCCTTCTATACCAATTTTATTAAGTGTGTTAATCATAAATGGATGTTGTATCTCATCAAATGCTTTTTCTGCATCAATTGATAGAATCATATGATTTTTGTCCTTTATTTTGTTTATGTGATGGATTTGCACATTGA